>NW_027187332.1:6206810-6274266 GCF_028583685.1 Petaurus breviceps papuanus | reverse complement strand
TCAGAGCTACAGCAGTGAGCGCGTCATCCTGTTCTTCCCCAGTGATTTGCTTATTGAATAAAGGTACATTTTTTTGTTCACATTTACCTGTTTATTAAAATTGCTGTCAATGTTCATTAAAATAAGCCCTCCCCTGAAAATAAGCCCTCTGGTGTCTTTCTGTCCAAAAAAATAATAAGACAGTGTCTTATTATCGGGGAAACATGGTAGCACCAAGTCAAGATGAAAATACCTCCCCCTGGGTACTGAGTAATGATGAAATTGTAGTTTACTAGTGACCTGGGGTGGATGGTTTGTGTATGATACTTAGTAATTGATTGCTCAATAAGTGACTGATTTGAGTTACTCAAGTGTGCCCCATGAATGGAAGACTTTGACTATTGTACTTTGAGATGATTATTCTTTGTTCTAAATATTTTGACAACTTTGGTGATAACAATGTGGCCATTTTAATGATAAGCAGTTGTAAATACTATATTGTGATTTTCTGTGTTAAGTTATAATACTGTGAATGCTGTTCCTTGATTTTCTGTGGGATGTTTTTCTTTGATTTGTTATGGAAAAAAGTAAAGTATTCACTATACTGTGTAATCAGAACCTTAAAAGCTGTTCACAATAGCATTCTTCTGGAAAGCTGCTCATGCATGGCATTACACCTATAAATGTGTCTGACAAAGTATGTATTCTCTGCATATTCTCTACTGCTTCTGCTAATTTTGATATAACAATTAACATCAAGAAAACACAGGTGGGTACTCTTCCAGTCAGCACCACACCATCTATACATGGAATGATGGTTTTCTTATTTATTTACTTTTATTTTACAACATTCAATTTCACAATCCCTTGAGTTTGAAATTTTATTTCCCCTTTCTCTTCTCCCTGCCCCCCCGCCCTGGCATCATGCAATCAAATATAGGATCTACAAATACCTTCACACTAAAAGTTCGGTTGTAAAGTATTATAACCAATGGAGCGAACAATGAGAAAGAGGAAACAAAAGAAAACCAAAAAGAGAGAGAGAGAGAGAGAGAGAGAGAGAGAGAGAGAGCAAGTAGTTTGCTTCAGACTCTGTAATTCTTTCTCTGGACATGAATATCTCGTTAGATCATGAGCCTTTTGGAATTGTTTTATTAACTTACTTTGTGGAGAGGAGCCCAGTCTATCAGTTAGTCATCACACATATGTTGTGTCCCTAACTGTGTACAAATATCTCCTGGTTCTGCTCATCTCATTCGACATCAGTTTATATAAGTCTCTCCAGGTTATTATGAAGTCCATCTGCTCCTCATTTCTTATAGCACAATAGTATTTCATTACAATTACATACCACAACTTGTTTAGTCATTCTGCAATTGATGAGCATCACTTTGATTTCCAATTCTTTGCCACTACAAAAAGAGCTGCTATAAATATTTTTGTACTATGAGTCCTTTTTCCACTTCTATGATCTCTTTGGGATACAACCCTAGAAGTCATATTGCTAGGTCAAAGGGTATGAAATTATTTATTGCTCTTTGAGCATAGTTCCAGATTGCTCTCCAGAATGGTTGAATTAGTTCACAACTCCACCAACAATGTATTAATGTTCCAATTTTTCCACATTCTCTCCATCATTTATCACTTTCCTGTTTTATTGTCTTAGCCAATCTTACTGGTGAGATGTGGTACCTCATAGTTGTTTTGATTTTCACTTCTGTAATCAATAGTGATTTAGAGCATTTTTTCATATGCTTATAGATATCTTTAAGTTCTTCCTCTGAAAACTGCCTGTTCATATCCTTTGACCATTTATCGATTGGGAAATGAGTTGTATTCTTATAGATTTGACTCAATTCTCTTTATATATTAGAAATGAGTCCTTTATCAGAGACACTGGTTGTAAAAATTCTTTCCCAATTTTCCACTTCCCTCTTAATCTTGGTTACATTGGCTTTATTGGTAAAGAAAATGTTCAATTCAATGTAATCAAAATTATCCATTTTGCATTTCATTATGCTCTCTAACTCTCCTTTGGTCATAAAATCTTCCCTTCTCCATAAATCTGACAGGTAAACTATTCCTTGGTCTCCCAGATTGTTTACAGTATCATACTTTATACCTAGATAATGTACCCATTTCATTTTGATTTTGGTATATTGTGTAAGATATTGATCTATGGCCAGTTTCTGCCATACTATATTGGAGTTTTCCAGCAATTTTTGTGAAATAGTGAGTTTTTATCACCAAATTGGGGTCTTTGGGTTTATCAAAGTGTAGATTATTGTAATCATTAACTGCTGTGTCTCATGTACCTAATCTATTCCACTCATCTACTACTCTATTCCTCAACCAGTAACAAGTAGTTTTGAAGACTGCTGCTTTAAAATACAGATTAAAATCTGACATGGCTAGACCACCTTCCCTAGCATTTCTTTAATTTACTTGATATCCTAGTCCTTTTTTTCTTCAGATGAATTGTTTTACTATCTTTCCTATCTTTACAAAATAATTTTGGTATGTTGATTGGTATGGCACTAAATATTTAATTTAATTTAAGTAAAATAATCATTTTTATTATATTAGTTTGACCCAGCCATGAGTATTTGATGTTTTTTTTTTTCCAATAAGAAAGTTATGACTTTATTTGTCTGAAAGTTGTTTTGTAATTGTGTTCATTTACGTCTTGGGTTTGTTTTGGTAGGTAGATTAAAAAATATTTTTTAATGTCTATAGTAACTTTAAATAGAATTTCTCTTTCTATTTCTTGCTGTTGAATTTCATTAGAAATATACAGGAATGCCAAGGAGTTATGTGGGTTTCTTTTATATCCTGCAACTTTGCCAAATTTATTTATTATCTCAAGTCATTTTTATTTGATTCTCTAGCATTCTCTAAGTATATCATTATATCATCTACCATGAGTGATAGCTTAGTCTCTTCTTTGCCTAATTTGATTCCTTCAATTTCTTTTTCTTCTATTATTGCTACGGTTAACATTTCTAGTAGCAAATTGAATAAGAGGGGTGATAGTGGGCATCCTTGTTTCACCCCTGATCTTATTGGAAATGCTTTTTCCTTATACCCATCACATATATTACTTGCTGATGTTTTTAGATAGATACTACTTATTATTTTAAGGAAGACTCTGTTTATTACTATACTTTCAAGTGTTTTTAATAGGAATGGATGTTGTATTTTGTTCAAATAATTTTCTGCATCTATTGAGAAAATTATATGGTTTCTGCTAGTTTTGTTGGTGATATGGTCAATTACACTGATAGTTTTCCTAATATTGAAGCATCCTTGCATTCCTGGAATAAACCCCACCTCATCAAATTGTATTATTATCATGATAAGCTGCTATTGTCTTTTTGCTAATATTTTATTTTAAATGTTTGCATCTATATTGATGAGGGAAATTGGTTCATCTCCCTCCCTTCTTTTCCTTTACTACAGTATGTTTTATGCCTCTTCATGTGGCATAATTTACCCTTTTCTGCCTCCTCCTTTCCTTTTCTCCTGTCACAGTCCCTTTGCTCCCTTTAATAAGTTTTTTTTTATCATCAGATTAGTTCGTTTTTGATGGATGGTTGATCCTTGCTTGCAGTATAAGCTCTTTTGCATTATGAAATATCATATTCCAATCCCTCTGATCCTTTAATATAGAAGCTGCTAGGTCCTGTGTCATCCTGACTGTAATTCCTTGATATTGGAATTGTTTCTTTCTGGTTGCCTGCAGAATTTTCTCCTTGACCTTATAATTCTGGAATTTGTCTACTGTATTTCTTGGAGTTTTCAATTTTGGATCTTTCTCAGGAGGAGTTTGGTAAATTCTTTGATAACTATTTTGTCCTATGATTCTAGGACCTCAGGAGGGTTTTCTTTCATAATTTCTTGGAGGATGTTGTTATCCAGGCTGTATTTTTTTTCATCATGGCTTTCCAGTAGACCAAGGATTCTTAGATTACCTCTCCTGGATCTGTTCTCCAGGTCAGTTGTTTTTCCAATGAGATATTACATATTTTCTTCTAACTTTTCAATCTTTATATTTTGTTTGACTGATTCTTGATGTGTCATAGAGTCTTTAGCTTCAACTTGACTTATTCTAATTTTAAGTGAATTATTTTCTTCTGTTAGTTTTTGAAGACCTTTTTCCATATGTTCAGATTTCATTTTTAGGGAGTATATTCTCCAGTTAGATTTTGAGCCTCCCATCCCAGTTCACAACTTTTATTTTTTTAGGATTTGTTTTCTTCAGTGAGATTGTTTTTTTTTTCCATTTTGGCAAATGTAATTTTAAAAGAATTGGTCAATTTAATTTCTACTTTGCTAATTTGGCTTTAAAAATCTTTCTTGAGGTCTTCCAAGAATGTTTTTTGGGCTTGAGACCAGTTCATATTTCCTTCCGTGGTCTCAGGTGTAGATATAGAATCTATGGGGTTTCCTGAAAGTGATTCTTCTCATTCACAATAATAGGATTCAATAGCCTTTGGTTGTTTCCAGCCCATTGTGATTGTCTATTTGCTGGCTTTTAAAGTGGATTTCTAGGGGGCAGCTAGGTGTTGCAGTGAAAAGAGCACCACCTCTGGAGTCAGGAGGACCTGAGTTCAAATCCAGCCTCAGACACTTAATACAAAAAACCAGCCGTGTGACCTTGGGCAAGTCACTTAACCCCAACTGCCCTACCTTCCCCCTTCCAAAAAGCGAAAAAATCACGTGGATTTCTGCTTCTGGGGCACAGAGGGTTCTGACCCATGCTTCTCAGGCTAGGAGCTTGGTGCCTGGTTGTTGACTTTGTGTTCTATAGCCTCTGTGTGTCTAGACTGAAGCCAAGGCCAGGACTTTCAGTGTTTCCCTTGGGTTACCCTGAGGCTCACATAGTAAGGTGTAGAGGAGGGGTGGTCTTGTCACTTCCGGTTTCCAACTCTGTGCCCTTGGGCTAGAGCTCAAGCAGGCTCAGCAGCTTGCAGCCTACTGCACTGGTATCTGCATATTTCCTTGATTGTGCTAATGCACACCTGGGCCTCTGTTGTTAGTGATTGCTGGCTCCGCCTCCCTGGGCTTCTGGATCTCCTGCTTATTAGCTGAGATGGGTTTTGTTGGGACAACTCCTGCCTTTCACTTCAGACTTAGCACAGCTTAGTCATACCCTTCCTCTATGACTCCCAAGCCTGCCACTGCTTACACTATTTCAGGATTTTACACTGGGGAAATTATCTCTGGGTTTTCAGAGTCAGGGAAGGCGGTTAGAGCAGCTAGGGTTTAGTCTGCCATCTTGGCTCCCAGAAGTTCACGTAGGTGGCTAGGTGGCACAGTGAATAGAGCAGTGGCCCTGGAGTCAGGAGGACCTGAGTTCAAATCCAGCCTCAGACACTTAACACAAAAACTAGCCATGTGAACTTTGGCAAGTCACTTAACACCAATTTCCCTCCAAAAAGCAAAAAAAAAAAAAAATACATCCACACTGTGGGTGCATAGGCCCAGGAGAAGCTGCTGTCACTGCCATGGGCCCTGTGCTTTCTCATACCTAGCTGTGACCCATCCTACATCCTTCAGTGAAAGGTCTATGAAGACAGGGCTCACTCTCACTCCACTGTGGTCAGGTCTCAGGTTCATATGATGAAGCTTGTTTGCTCCTCACTCCACCTGCCCAGTCCTACCTGTACACTTTCCTGGATGGGGTATATGCCACACTCGATCTCCCAATGGACTCTGTCACTCTAAAATCCATTCAGATTCACTTTTTAGAGGTTACTGATGGAATTCATGTAGGAGCTCAGATGAGTTCCTGCTTTCACTCTGCCATCTGGGCTCCACCTCAGAATGATGGTTTATAACAAATGGAGAAGTTTTAAATACTGTGGACAAGCTCACTTACCTTGGCAGTATACTTTCCAGGGATATACACATTGTTAATGAGGTTAACATATGCGTTGCTAGAGATAACTCAGTATTTAGATGACTCCAAAGGAAAGTGTGGAAGAGAAGACGTATTAGGCTACCTAAAAAACTCAAAGTCTACAGAGCTATTTTACTTACTTCATTGTTGTATGACTGGGCAGTATACCAATGCCATGCCAGGAAAATGAATTGCTTCCATTTGTATTGTCTTAGGAAGATTGTGAAGATCAGCTGAGACGGTAAAGTACCAGACACTGAGGTCCTTCCTTTCTTGAGTTAAACTGTCAATCATTCAAACTCTATTATTGCAGTGAAGGCAACTGTGATGGGCTAGCCATATTGTTCAAATGCCAAAACCAAGTGCTTTCCTAAAAGACTATTTTATGAAGAGTCCATGCAAAAAGGTGATCACATAGTAATCAAAAGAATAATAGAAGGATACTTTTAGGGTCTTTCTGAAGATATTTGGAATTGATTGTATGACATGGGAAATACTGGCAAAGGGTCACCCAGCATAGCATATCCACATCAGATGGTTCTGTACTATATGAACAAAGAAGACTTATAGCAGCTCAAAAGAAATATGAGGTGCACAAATTTAGAGAATCCACCCCCAATATTCATGTGGACTATATGTGCCCAAAATGTCGTAGTTCATTCTGGGCTACTATTGGTCTGAGCAGGCACAGTAGGATATACCACAACTTGTTCTAACATAGTGATGTCATTTTTGGTCCTCTTTGAGAAGGAAGGACAACCAACCAACCAACTCAGCCAGGTTTCAAAGTATAAAGTGTCATAAAGACAGAATTAGGAACTGATGCACATTTGTTGAAACTCCTTTCTAAAAAGCTAACTATACATATCTACTATGACAAACTCTCTCCCTAATCAAGTTTATGATAACCATGCAAATAACTGAAATACACTCAATTATCACTAGCTTGAGGGGGGTGGTGCAAGTAACATCATTGGTTAGAATAAGTTATGTGTAGTATTACTTTGAATTCCTCTTGAGATGCTATATAATATATGGATATACTAAATTGTGCAAATGTATTAAGCATCATATTTGCTGGGGTAGATAAACAGTCTACCTATTTTAGACTAGGCTATTACATGGTATAGTTAATGGGGTGGGTAAGAACAGGACCATATGTAGCTATGCAGTGAAAGGTATTTTAACTACAAGAAAAAGGTTATTTATTGATTATTTTTAGGTTAAGAAACTATCTAATTAACTCATCAAATGCTATGCAGCAAGTACATTTTTAAAAATACAAAAACAAAACTAAAATATTCTAATGGGGCAAATATATGCAAAAATAATTAGATTGAAAATATGTACAAAATAGATACAAGGATATTTCTAGTGCTGTTGAACGGAAGGGAGAGTGGAGGATCAAGGAAGAATTCATGTAGGACTTAAATCATGAAAATAATATTTCATGAAAATAATAACATACACACTCAATTGGCTATCTTAGCCTACATGAAAATAGGGGGAGAAGGAGATAATAGGGGGAATGATAGAAGGGAGGCCCAATTGGGGGAGAGGGTAGTTAAAAACAAACACTTTTTGAAAAGGGATAGGGTCAAAGGAGAAAATAGAATATTTGGGGAGGGGATGGGATAGGATGGAGGGAAATATATTTAGTCTTTCAAAATGTAACAACTATGAACTACCTGCTCTCTTTCTTTTTCTTGTTTGGATTTCTTTTATCTTTCCCATTGTTCATTCCATCCAATACAATCCTTCTTTATAACCTGACTAATGTCTAATGTGAAAGTATTTCCAGATCCTATACTTGATTGCCTGCTGCCATGGCAGATGGGGAAGGGCAAGGAGGGAGAGATAATTTTAAAAAAGGAATTGTAGAACTGAATCTTCTAAATTAAAAGTAAACAAACAAAGTAATAAATACAAAAAATGTTTTAAAAAATAATATTACAAGTATGGAAATGTTTTGCATAACTATAAATGTACAACCTATATTGAATTGCTTATCTTCCCAGTAGGTGTGGGTGAAGAGTGAAGAAGGAAAAAAATCTGGAACTTAAAGTTTTAAAGACAAATGTTTAAAAACATGTATTTGTTTTTGTTTTTTTTACAGGCAACTGGGAAATAAGATATACAGGCGCTGGGGTATAGAAATTCATCTTACCCTACTAGAAAGTTAGGGGGACTGAGGGAGAATATAAGAAGAAACAGATTAGGGGAAAGAGTATTCAGTAGGCTTGTTATTTTGGGGTATGGGTAGGGGAATGACAGGGAGAAAATTTTGTAACTCAAAATCTGTTGAAAATGAATTTTGAAAACTAAAAATAAATAAATAGGAGAAAAAAACAATGAAAAAAAAGACCCCAATATAAATATATATATATATATATATATATATATATATATATATATATATATATATATATATATGTATTTATATATGTACATGTACCAAAAAAAAACCTGGAAAGTGATAAATGTGCAATTAATTTCAATTAAAGATATTATCTAACACATGAAAAAAGGAACTGTAACTCACATCATTTGCCAAGATTAGGTCAAAATAGGTACATGGTTTAGACTTAAAGTTTGATACTAAAAGAGAATTAGGGAATATGAAATAGTTTACCTGTCGAATGTATGAATGAGGGAATGATGCATTACCAAGCAAAAGATAGGAATGGCTGTGTGTGGGGGCAGCTAGGTAGAGCAGTAAATAGAGCACTGACACTGGAGTCAGTAGGACCTGAGTTCAAATTTGGCCTCAGACACTTAATACTTTCCAGTTGCATGACTTTGGGCAAGTTACTTAACCCCAATTGCCCTGCCCTCCAAAAAAAAAAAAAACCAAACAAAACAGAGATAGGGAGAATTATGAGATCTAAAATCGGTAATTTTGATGACATTCAATTTAATAGTTTTAACAAAAAAGCCCCACAATACTGCAGGAAAATTTTACAGGTTCTCTTTACTAAAAGACCTAATCTCTGAAATATATAGAGAATGGACAAAAATTTATAAGACTATGAACCATTTCTAGGTCCTAAATGGTTAAAGAATATAGACAGTTTTCAGATGAAGAAATCAAAGCCATTTACAGTTAAATGATAAAATGTTCCAAATCCCAATTCATTAGATAACTGCAAATTTAAACAACTCTGTGGCACTGCCATACACAAATCAGATTGGCTGATATGACAGAAAACGAAATGACAAATGATAGAGGGGATATGGGAAAATTGGGATACTAATGCACTGTTGGTAGAATTGTGAATTGATCCAAAAATTCTGGAGAGCAATTTGGAACCATGCTAAAAGGGCAAACTGTGCGTACCTTTAACTCAGCAATAGCACTACTAGATCTGTATCCCAAAGAGATTTTTTGAAAGGAGAAAAGGCCCTATATTAAAAAAAAAAACATTTATAGCGCCTCTTTATGTGGAGACTAAGGATTGCAAATTGAAGAGATCCCCTTTAATTTGGGAGTGACTGAACCAATTGCAGTATATGATTTTGATGGAATATTATTGTGCTACAAGAAATGATGAACAGGATGATTTCAGGAAAAAAAACATGGAAAGTTTTATATGATCTGATACAAAATGAAGTAAGCAGAACTAGGAGAACATAGTACATAGAAAAAGCAATATTATACAATGATTAATTTTAAATAAATTGGCCATTCCTCAAAATACAAATATGGAAGACAATTCTGATGTAACTATGATGAAAAATGCTAGCCACTTCCAGAGAAAGAACTGATGGTATCTAAATGCAGATTGAAGCATACTAGGTTTGTTTTTGTTTTTTGTTTGCTTGTTTGTTTTTACTTTATTTAATGTTGTTTTCTGTGTTTTTTAACAACACAACTAATATGAAATAAAAAAATAAAAATGGAATTACAAGGATTAAAAACAACAGCAACAATAGCAACTTCAAATTTTCCAGTACAGGGTAAAGAAAAGTTTTACATATTTGTGCTATTATTTTTTCGGTTCTTTTCTTTTTTTATTTGAATGTGAAATATTAAAAATTAGAATAAAATCCTCAGTTGAAAAGTAACAGAGGTAATAAGCCATAAATTGGGATATTTAAATTTATGAGATATAAAAGGATAGGGAGAAAGCAGCCCTGGATTGAAACAGTAATCATTTCCATGTCATAGATAAGAGAAAAAAGGCTGTTTTTTTTTTAAAGAGCAACAGATATGTAAATAAATTGCCACATGACTTCACATAATCATTCCTTTTATAACCATTCAATGCCTTCTTATTTTGAAAATTGTAACATTTCATTATATTGACTGCTCTACAAATATCCCTGTTCTTTTTGGTCAAAGATGTATGACATAGGATGTAATTGGGCACTAAAATTTTGTTTTGTTTACTAATACATAAACTTAGTAAATATTGATTTGGTACCATTATATGTTGCCTTCTGTGCCATATGGATCATCAGCTCTAGCCATAGCCTAAACTTTGGCATTCCATCATATCTATGCTGTAATCTAAATTTCCACACATAGAACACGCTTAAAATTAACATAACTATGATCCTAATGTATATTGTGCTAAGCGATCCCCATCCTTTTTAATTGTATGCTTGACTGCCAGAATGTGCTGACAACACAGACCAGTCTTCAGAGACTTTCTCTTGTTTGTATCAAGTTGTCTTTCTTTATGGGTTTCTTTTGCCAGCAGGCATTTTATGTTATAATAGCAAAGATTCTTTTCCAAGGATGGCTGAATACTCATTTTTAACTGTAAATGAGGAAAAAGAAATATTCTCAACCATTACAGGGAAGTAAGTGCATGAGAATTGTGTGAAGCCTTAATCTCAAGTGGCATAGAGAGCTAGAAAGCAAAACTTGAAACAACCTAAAACCCTTAGGGATGAGTAATTCTGGATAGCTGAATTTTTTAAAGAGTCAAAGATTTGTTCCTGTAAGCACCAAAACTATTTTTTAAATTTTAAATATTCTATATAGAAATCTTTCAAACATATCATATACACTCCCTGTTTTTCTAAAAAGTGCACAATGAATAATATTTAACATTTTCTGGATTGCTTAGGCTGCTATTATATGCTCAGAAAATATTTAAATTTGTATAGCTGTTTACCTCTATATTAAGTAACTTTAGCTGATTTTTTTTAAGTTAATTTGTCTGTTGTTAATAGCTGTCCTTTCTCCTTCCTACTGTCAGGCTGCCAAATGTTACTTCATAGTATGATGTGTGTTTCTTTTTCTTGTATCCTATCATTTCTTTTTTTTAATTATGAAATATACAAACAAAAATCCTTAAAGTAAAAAAAAAACAACAAAGCAAAATAGAGATAAAGTCCTGAAGTTTGATAATACATAATTTGGAAATTTATCTTAAATTTAACCTGATGTGAGGAAACCTGCCTTGTTTCCATCCTCTTTTTCACTGTCTTCTTGTGTTTTCTAGTTATATTTTTGCTATTTTACTGATATTGCTTTCGTGGTTTGGGGAGCAGGGGGTGAAACTAATATTTCCCACGCGTTGTTCCACCCATAAACAAGCAAGTGAACAAAAACTAAAACAAAACCTTCAGTTGTAACAAATGGATATTATCAAGCAAAACCAATCCTCGTATGTATTATCTACAAGTACATATTTCTTCCACTCCTCTAAGTCATTATCTCATTATCTTTCAGCCAAGAATTTGGACAAATACTTTATCTGCCTTCTGGAGTTATGATTGGTCATTTAATCAGAGTCATTAGATCCACAGTGTTATTTTATTTTAACTTTTTACATTGCTGTAGTCATTATACAAATAATTTTCTTATGATGTAATATTTCATACAAGAATTCCCAGGTTTCTTTAAACCTATCCATTTCATTTTTTCCTATAATGCATTCATCTCATTATGTTGTTAGACCACAGTTCATTTGACCGTTCTCCAATTTTTACTTTACTACCAGTCTTCTGAGGCTTTTTCTTGTTTGTATCATGTTAATTAAGATGTCTTTGTGGGCTTCTTTTGTCAATAGGCATTATATATTACAATAGCATATATATATATATATATAATACAAATAGTACAGTTCTTTACAACATCAAAAATGTTATTCAAATATTTTTGTACCTATAGATCCTTTCCATCAGACATTGACTTCTTTGTTTCATATGCCAATTATAGGCAAGTTCTGATTTGTTAGGAACTTGAAGACAATAGAGCCATGCTTTTGTATAATTTTATGTAAAGAATATCCAGACCAGATGGTTGCCTACAAGGGATGCAAACCACTTAATTACCTCGTACTTACTTCAGCAAAACATACCTTTATTTATTGTAGCAACAAATAATGACCAAGATATTCAAAGATAAAACTCAAGCAAATCACATCTAACACCCCCAAAACTGATAAAAATTCTGACAAATTCATGCAAAACAGGAAAGTGAGTTGCTCAAAGTGAGTACTAGCTTAATGAGAGATGGATCACATTTCAATTGTAACACTCTGTGTTCAAAAGTAGCAAGTATAGAGACCTTACGTGAGAAAGCACAAGGGTGGGATAAAAAGTACCAGGGAGGGGACTTTGGAAGCCCATGGCGTATATGATAATTGTGTCAGTAAAGTTTTGACCAGCATGGTTCAGAAGTACTCAGATGTGATTAGCTGGTGCCCAGGGGTTCAAGAGTACAAAAAATTTTGAACTTCAAATGTCTGTCAAACCTGAAACCTAAAGGTCAGAGCAAGGATAAAGGGGAGCAAATATGGGACCAAGTAGACCCTATGACCATACTTAAAAGTGCAAAGGAGGGCAGAACCTGGTCCTAACAAAAGACTTCAGTTCAGGAACTAAAGATGGAGAAATGAATAAATAAAAGAAAATACTGGCCAATATCACATTTCTGAAGCTAATGAAGCAAAAAATCTGCAATTGCAAGTAAAAGTTTAAAAAAACAGATTTTTTTCACAAGAATTACACGAATACTTAGAAGAAATAAAACGACTTGAAGACTTAATTTTAAGAATAATAAGTAGTTTATAAGTGAAATAACTAACAAGAAAATTTTAAAAGCAGGGATAAATATATACATGTCTTCAGAGAAATAGCCATATTCATTGTGAGTAAAACAATAATATACTGCCATAAAGCAAAGAATACCTGCTGCTGCTGCCAAGATCCAGACAAAAGCCAGAGTTCCTAAATAGAAGAAAAACATACTGTAAGAACCCAAAGAGAAGCAAATAAATGTATATATACTAACAAGAATTTGATATACTGGAATAAAATTTTGCAGAAGGCAAAAATATAGTCTTATAACATGAATAATTTATCCTGCAAAACTTAATAAAATCTAAAAAGCAAAAAAATTGACCTTTAATGGAATGGAGAACCTTCAAATATTTTGGTGATTACAGAACTGGATAAAAACTTTGGAATAAATACAGAAAAATTCTGTGAAACTTACACAAGTAAATTTATTTGAACAATTGAAAGGAGTTGTATGATGGTGGTTATTTAGAACGATAAAAATGTTGATACAAATATTGTTGTACATATACTTTCCTTTAGTCATTGATCTGTTTGATTCATATGTCAATTACAGATGATTTCCTTTTTTAATATGGATTTGAAAAACATAAAGCAATGCTCAATCCTAATGAAGGAGAAGAAACTAATATCCCTTCAAAATTTTAAAATTTTCCAATGGAACTAAAGCAATTATATAAGAAAAAAGCAGAGGGTTTCAAAGTAGATCAGTTGTGTCCTGAGGGTAGGGAGAGAGAAATTGAGAATATAGTATAAAAGGAAAAATACATTAATGTGGAAAGAAGAAAAAAATATTAGGTGCATCTTGCTATTTCTTAGCATTGGTGTTCAAGAGAAGAATATACAGACATGGAGGAGAGGAGGTAAAGGGAGTGGTAATAAGATGAAACTCACTTCCCTGCAGTAGTCAAAGGGTAAAATGCATGAATACAGACTAAGGCATAAAAGTATATCAGATTCAAGTGGGAGATATGAAAAGATGACAGGACTGGGAAGACAGATTTAGGGGTAAGATACCAAGAAGAGAATAATCACAAGGGAAGAAAACTTCCTTATGCTCAATAGAGTTTGTTGTTATTGCTCAGTAATTTTAGTTGTGTCTAAATCTTCACAACTGCATTTGAGGCTTTCTTGTAGGGAATAGGTAAAAGGAAGAAGAAAAAGAAAAGAATCAGAATCTAAAGGAGTGTCTTATGCTGTCTCAATCATTTGGGGCATAGTTAAACAAATCAAATCTAATGTAAAAAGCATATTAATTTACCATAAGAACTGACAAAATAGATTATTTCAGAGAATTCTGGGTAGAATGAAGCAAGATGAGCAAAACCCAGAGAAAAGTCTATATGAAAGGGGCAACACTGTAAAGAAAAATAGCTTTTATATTTTTAGCTCTGATTAAAGCTGTAGCCAGCTATATTTCCAAGGGATGTATAATGAAAAGTATTAACTACTTCATGACAAATAAGTTCCAGAAATAGTTACAGAAAAATAAATACATTTTTTACTTAATAGTATTTTGGTTTTTTCCCAATTACATGAAAATATAGTTTTCAACATTCAGTTTTGTAAAATTTTGAGTTTCAAATTTTTCTCCAGGCATCCCTTTCCTCCCTCCACCCCAAGACAGAAAGCAATCTGATATAGATTATACATGTGTAATCATGCTAAATATGTTTCCACATAAGTCATATGGGGAATGACAAATTATAACAAAAAGGAAAAATCATGAGAAATGTTTAAAAAGTGAAAATAGTATGTTAATGATCTGCATTCAGACTCCACAGTTCTTTCTCCCTAGGTGGTTAGCATTTTCCTTCCCAAGTCTTTTGGAATTTGTTTGGATAATTTTATTACTAAAAAGAGCTAAGTCTGTTGTAGTTAATCATCACAAAGTGTTGCTGTTACTGTGTACAATGTTTTGGTTCTGCTTACTTCACTCAGCATCAGTTCATGTTAGTCTTTCTAGTTTTTTTTTTTCCTGAAATCTGCCTGTTCATCATTTCTTATAAAACAGTAGTATTCTATTACATTCATATACCACAACTTGTGCAGCTCTTCCCCAATTCATGAGTATCCCCTCAATTTCCCATTCTTGGCCACTACAAAAAGAGCTGCTGTAAATATTTGTGAACATGTGGGTCTTTTCCCCCCCTTAATAATGTTAAGATTGCAAGATCAAAGGGTATACACAGTTTTATAGCCCTTTTGACATAGTTCCAAATTAAAGAGAAATATGTTTTTGACAGGGCCACTGTATAATTGTTTTGCTTGAATTTGCTTATTTGCTGCACATTTCCCACCCTCATTCTTTCCTTTTTCTTGGTTAATTGTGTGTGGAATTGGCAAGAGTAGCAATAATGATAGTAAGAAAATGATAGTAAGAAAAAACAACATTTTAAATTCACAAAATAAAAGAGAATGAAATTCATAAAAAAAAACTACAAACAAGCAAAACAGTTTTGAGTGTAACATGAAATTTTAGATACAACTTAAATTTTTATACATACATATATACAATATATACATACACATACATACATTTTATACCTACATAGCAGGTATCTTATTCCAAAACTCTGAGAAAGTAGAGTGAATTCCATTTGATGAACTTTTACATCCCTTTCTGCATTTGATCAATAATTTTAGATTTTGCTAGACAAAAAAATATTAATAATCTAATATTGTTTACTGAATCTCTTACTACTCATACTTTCTTGATTTAATAGTCAAAGATGTCGAACACATAATATTACAAAGGAGTTATTCGTCTATATATGGGTGATCAGGTAAAAATCCAGGAATCCTGATGCTTCTTGCAAAATCTGGCAATAAGTTAAAGCTATTAATTAAAAAGTGACACTTTTGATGTTTTTAGTACAGAAAACCAATGTATATATTTTTAAAAATAAATTGTATGCTATAGTTGTATGCAATGGAAAACCATCAATCTCCTAAGGAAAAAAGATCATGCTCTCAGCATGAAAGATTTTACATATATAATGACAATACACCTCTCTCAATTTTGGCATAAACTCTGACTAGAGCTTAAGAAAATAAAATTAAAATTGCCATTACATAGATTGTATTATCTTACATCTTTAACAGAAGCCTAATATGAATAAATTGTATAGATTTTTTTTCCTTAATGACCTTTCAAGTCTTTCTAATCCCAAGTGACAATATATTAAGTAAAATTTGTCTAGAATATTTATATGATTATATTATAATATTTTAGAAAGTTAAATTCAGTTGCATTATCTCATTTTAAAAAATTCATTTTCTCAATGTGAACTTCGTTTTAATTTTTGATTAAATAAAGCTAAATTGTGAATTCTGTGATAAAAATAGGAAGTCAATTTGAATGATATTTCCTCTGTCTTCCACAAAATAATAATTAAAAAATCAGGAACTATAAAATGGCACAACAAATACTACTTCACCACTTATATTTCAACATATATGACATTATTTCAAATTCAGTTTATACTATCACCCTTATCAAAGCCAGACATTTTGGTTTTTTTTTTACAGATCAATACACATATCATTGTCTTTTAAAAATGTTTAAATGTTGGGGGTGGCTAGGTGGCCCAGTGAGTAAGAGCACCAGCCCAGGAGTGATCTTGGCCTCAGGTACTTAACACCCACACACAAAAATCTGGCCAGGTAACCTTGGGCAAGTTACTTAACCCCAATTGCTTTAAAAAATGTTTAAATGTTTCATGAACATACAAATTCCTAGAAATGTCAACTTCCTTTGATCATCAGCTAGAACAAACTTCATCCCCACTATTCTCCTTTTGTAAGCAATATGATCAATGCAGAAAAATCACCTCTAATCAATGTTTCAGTCACATATGGTTCTGTTTTGCTGTTGGCCTAGCCTAAAACTCATTTTAAGAAACATACTTTATCTGAAACTATGTCACTGTAATAGGGTGGGATAAGGTTAACTAAAGGGATCAGTTCTTGTTCTTATGAGCTTTAAGTTTAAAATACACATCCCTGATGTAGGCAGACAAATGTTATTCCAGCTGTTCTGTTTGCCATGCCTTTAATCACACATGTTGAAAATCAAATACTAGGCACTGTACTGTCACTAAGATGAGCAAAATTTTCACCTCTGAAAGCTGTTTTAACCCAGGCCATTAGTCCAATATACTGGAAGAAGGTCATTTTTAACTAATCCCTAGTGGCTTGAATGCCTATGCAATGAGAGATATTTCTCCTGGAGGTTTGCTATATGTTACTAACAGACCCTCTGATGAACTTGGCAGAATATGTGTCCTTTCTAAGTCCATAATGCTAGATTACTTCATGTGTTTCATATACTCATCTCCCAATGTGGAATGAAACTAGTCAACAAAAATGTCAACTTATCAAGATGCTTGGGGTTTGCAGAAGTGGTTCATTATTTACCTTTCTAAGTGTTCAGACTCTCTGGAAGTGCCTGACAAACCAAATAAACCTGCTATTTCTCACTCAAGAGTGTATGAGGGTAGGTTTTGTTCTCTCTATTGCAGAACAGAAATGGGGAAAAAAATGGAAGGAAAATTTTTGAAAGTTTTGTTCAGGTCCAAGATTTTGGGGATGTTATTATTATTTTTTTCAGAATCAGATTTATCTTGGTTGAACCGACCCAAAATATACAAAACTTTATTTTAATTATGCTTTCATAATACTCTCTACGTCAGTCCTTTTCCAAGTAACTGACAGAATTATTTGGGGAATAACATTAATGTGACTTTTGTTTTGCATTTAAAATGCCAAAAGAGAAACATTCTAAAACACTGAACTGTTTTTTTTTTGCAATTTCCTCGGTTTTTTTTTTTTAGCACAAAGTTGGTTTTTGAATTCTCCATCTCTTTTTTTTCATCGTTGTTTGTCAAATTATAAGGCATTTTGTTTGTGTTTAGTTATGAGCTGCTTGGGAGAAAAGGGACTATGTCTATGTAACTTGGTTTAGAAAGTGCCCAGCAGGATACTATATGCAAATAGAAACAATATATTGTGCTATTCTTATTATGAAGGTGCTTAATGCTTTTTCAATGCTTAATGCTTTTTCAATGCATTAAGCATGTCTCATTGTCATATTCTTACAGTATTACAAGACAAGTTTAACAGGAAAGAAATTGTTAATATACATGGACTTTTATATTATGAACCACAGAAATAATAGCATTTGTCAAGTTGGTTCTGTTTTATGAGTTTAGAGAACAGTGGAATAATGTAAAAATCTATGTGTCTAGTGAATAATACCTGCTACTTATAGTTGCCAAAGCATAAACTATATATTTTCTGCTGTCTTCATTAACCAGTGTATCCTGTCTCCCAGTTCACTTAGGATCAGTGATAATTGCACAGTAAATGGAGGAAAACAAGTAGCATGTAATTAGCTTTTTCAAATAAACCTAATTAGAAGGAAAATAACACAGTAATGCACATGAACACTGTAATTAAAACAGAATAGAGCAGATAATCCTACGGTAGTTAAGGGATGCCTAAAGGAAAAAAGGAGACACATTGATGAAATATAGAATGTTTTATGAGACTGTATACATTTTTTCTCCAAATCTCACTTCTTTTTCTTTCTTATGAAAGCATGTAACAATTTTAACTTCATTTGGTGCTTTAATATTTTTGAGAGCTTTTCACTGTACAGCTTAAAAAAATAATCACAGAGGCAAAAACATAATATTCTGTGACAAAAATCATGACTTAAAGACATATGACCATTATCATACTATTAAAAGTTAACCTTGGAAGCAGAGCCAAGATGGCAGAGTAAAAGCAGGGATTGGACAACACTTTACCTTAAACCCGTATAAATACTTTTAAATAATGACTCTAAACAAATTCTAGAGAGACATAACCCACAAAAAGACAGACATGGAGGAGAAAAGGTAAGGAGATTGTAAGCTTTTGCCCTTCCAAGGTGGTATGATCTAGGAAGAGGTATGTTTCCTAATCTCCTCTACTATGAACTGATTTGTGAACAACTATAATCATTCTTTCCAAGCCTGGAACTGACAGCATAGTTCCTGCTCCTCTGGGTTCACAAGCTCTGCTGTACTCTTATTCTTCCTCATACTGGGACTAAGATCTAGGACTGAGACCTAGATCTGAGTATTGGCAATCTAAGTATGGAAAATCCCCTGATACTAGCAAAGGAACACCTGTAAATCTCCTTTTGATCCACTGTCCAATCCCCTTATTGTCTGTGGACTGAGAAGTTGGAAAACTACTACTGCTTCCACTGATTCAGGAACCCCAAGACCTGATCTTGTTTTACTGGGGCCTAGGCAGAGTCTGTGCTGGCACTTCTCTCTCACCCTGGTGCAACATTACCTTACCTGCTTACCTTTTGAGTTACCTTGGGCTTAGAAATTTTAAGAATCTACTGATCATTTCCTGAAAGAGATCTGAAACTAAAAATTCCCAGGAATATTATAGTCAAATTCCAGAGCTCCCAGATCAAGGAGAATATATTGCAAACAGTCAAAAAGAAACAATTCAGATATTGTGGATCCACAGTCAAAATAAAACATTGGAGGGTTTGGAATATGATATTTTAAAGGGCAAAAAAGCTAGCACTACAACCAAGAATCAGCTACTAAGCAAAACAGAGAATTGTCTTCCGGGGGGAAAATGGACATTCAATGACATAAAGGACTTTTAAGCATTCCTGATGAAAAGACCAGAGCTGAGTAGAAAATTTGACTTTCAAGTACAAGATGCAAAAGAAACATAAAGAGGTAAACAATAAAGAGAAAACAGGAGAGATTCAATAAGGTTAGAATGTTTATTTTCCTACATGGGAAAGTTATATTTACAACTCCTAAAACTTTTCTCAATATTAGGGCAGTTAGAAGGGGCATATATAGACAGAAAACAGAGGTGCAAATTGAATGTGATTGTAGGATTATCTAAAAAAATTAAAAGATGAGAAAGAATAATGCACTGGAAGAAGGGGAAAGGGAGAGGTAGAATAGTATAAATTATCAGATATAAATGAGACCAGAAAGAGATTTTACAGTTAAGGGAATATTGGGGAACATGAAGAAGAGAGAATATAAACCTTACTCTCATCAGAATTGGTTCAAAGAGGGAATAATATGCACACCCAGTTGGGTGTTGTAATCTATCTTACCATGAAGGAAAGTAGGAAGGGATGGAGATGAGACAAGAGGGAGGGGCCTGATAGAAGAGAAAACAGTTTGAGGGAGATAAAAGACAGGAGCAAAACAATTTTAATAAGGGACAGAGTGAAAGGAAGGAGAGAGTAGAATAAACAGGGGGAAATAGCATGGAGGTAAATATGTACTTGGCAATCATTACTGTGAAAAAATTACAATGAGTTTCTCTGATAAAGACTTCATTTCTCAAACATATAAAACTGAGCAAAATTTATAGAAATAAGAGACATTCCTCAATTGATAAATGGTCATAGGATATTTACAGGCAGTTTTCAGACAAAGTAATAAAAGTATTTATACGCATATGATAATTTCCTAAATCACTATTGATGAGAGAAATGCAAATTAAACCATCTCTGAGCTACTGCCTCACACTTGTCAGATTGACTACTATGATTGAAAAGGATAATGACAAATATTAGAGGGGATGCAGGAAAATTAAAGCACTAACTTGTAATTTGTGAATTTGTATACTGAGTAAACCATTGTGGAGAGCATTTTGGAACTATGCCTAAAGGGATATAAAACCCTGCATAGTCTTTGATCAGATAATACCACTACTAGCTCTGTATCTCAAAGAGATGAAAGAAAGAGAGAAAGAAAGCAAAAGAAAGGAAGGAAGGAAGGAAAGAAGGAAGGAAGGAAAGAAGGAAGGAAGGAAGGAAGGAAGGAAGGAAGGAAGGAAGGAAGGAAGAAGATTTTTGTATAAACAAATATTTATAGTCTTTTACTGGTGGTAAAAATTGGAAATTGAGAGGATGTTCATCAAATGAGGAATGACTGCACAAGTTGTTATATATGATTGTGATGGAATACTATTGTGCTTTAAGAAATGATGAGCATAATGCTCTCAGAAAATCATGGAAAGTTTTACATGAATTAATAGAAAGTAATATTACCAGAAACAGGAGAACATTGTACACAGTAACAGTGACATGAATAATTTAAGTATTTTCAGCAAAAGAGTGATTCAAGATAATTCTGTAGCACTTACGTTGAAATGTGCTGTCCATCTCCAGAGAAAGAACTAGTTAAGCCTAAATGCAGATCAAAGACACTTATTCTCCACTTTCCTTATTTTTCTTGCCTCTTTTCTGTGCTTTCTTTCACCTATGTGGAAATAAGTTTTGCATGAATACACATATATAACATATGTCAAATTTTTTGCATTCTCAAGGTGGAAGGGTGAAGAGAGAAAGACAATTTGAAACTCAAAATTTGAGAAAAAATTTAAAATTATTTTACATGTAATTAGGAAAAAATAAAATATCAAATAAGATTAAGAAAACAAAAGTTAATCTAAATGCTTTAAAAAAATCTACTGAAGTTAAAAATCAGTTTAAAAAAGATTAGATATATTACTATGTAATAGGAAAATAAACAGTGACACTGAATTTTCAAATTATCACTTTTACATTTGAGATGATGGATATTTGCCATGATGTCTCTGAGAGGTTTATAATCAATCTTACTTTCCCAAGAGATTTTGAGCCTATGTGAGCTTGCAAAATCTCTTTGCCAATTAAACTCTTTCAAAAATTATTTTTTTCTTTTTACCAAAGAACTGCTACTTGAAATTTGATCTAGAAAATGGTTGAAGGACTTGAATTTACAGCTAATTTCATTAAATCAATTTTTCATTTTTAAAACATTTAATTTACTTTTTCACTATTAACGATTAGTCTCCTCAACGTCATCTATTAAAATAAAGAAAAACAAAACCCTTTTATGACATATAGCATATTGACTTATGTAGAATTATACTAAAAACCACTTATATTGTTCCTAAATAATCATGCAAGGCTTTTTAACATTATAAAATATTTCCATGTATTATTTTTCTCACTGTAATTGCTGTCATTATCACAAAAACATAATAACTGTGATAACTACTGCCTTTGAAACTCCTGACTACTTGTTTAAACTTGATGAGACTGCATTTTCCCTAGCAAACTCTATTCTGGTTCCATTCTTTCTGTTTCTTCTTCTTCTTTTTTTTTTTTTAAAGCAATCAGGGTTAAGTAACTTGCTCAAGGTTACACGGCCAGTTATTTCTGGGTGTGGTGCTGAGTATCTGAGCCCGGATTTGATCCAGGTCATCCCGACACTGGAGCCGGTGCTCTTACTCGCTGAGCCACCTGGCCACCCCTCTTTCTGTTTCTTCTTGCTTCCTCAAATATGCTGAGCTGCTTCTTTCATCTCATTATTTCCAGAAGTTATCTTAAATTCTGTATGAAAAAAGCATATATGTTCATTTCAATTATATTTCTGTTATCTCAAGAAAATATCTTACCCTATAAAACCTAATCGATTAAAGAAACGATTGATTTGCTCCCAAATTTGTCTAAGCCTTCAAACACTTACCTAAATGCCTTTCTCCCTTTTTCATTTGTCTTTATATGTAACAAAATATATTTAACTTGGTTGAATACAGAATTTCTTATTTTGAAATTTAAGAATTCAAGTCTCTTGTTTTCAGAGACTGAATTGAAGTTCATTATCCACTTATATAAATTGTACTACCCAGTGCTGTTCTCCTAGGGTAACGAATAAATTATTTTCAAATATATTAGATAAATGTTTTGGTTTTTTTTTTAGAAATTTAACATTACACCTCAGTACAAATAACTGAACTTAGTCACTATTTCATTTAAAGTAATTAATACACATAATTAAATATAACACATTTTTAATCCCTTCCTATAAGTCTCCACAAGTACTTTTTTAGTGGCTCCCAATAACTTTTCAAATCATATATAAGATCATTTACCCTTTATCGCTCTTTGTAACCTGGGCTCCCATACTCTTTGCAGCTTCTTTGAATATTATTACTCTCCTTCACAATTCAATGGTCCAGGCTCCATCTCCTATTTTATTGAGTATACAATGAATATCCCCCAAAATGACATACTGTCTCTCTTCACCTCTGCCTCTTAAGAATCCTGGCATCATTAAAATCTTAGGCTAAATGCCATCATTAGCAAGTATTTTGCCAATCTGTCCAATTGCTAATGTGATGCACACCCATACCCCCCCCCCCCACACACACACACTTCTACATTCAAATATAAGCTCCTTGAAGGTAGGGGTAGTTTTTTTGTTGTTTTTTGTTTTTTACTTTTTTCCTCTATATTTGTGTATTCCCAAAGCTTAGAACAATGTCTGGCACAAAGTAAATGCTTAATAAATGCTATTTCTGAATATATTCATTTAATTTCATTCTTATTCAATTTTCCTCATATGATCCTAATCAGGTTGTTCTTAATTCTATTAAGTGTCTTTTATTTTTATTATTTAATTTAGGACCTTCCATCTTTCTATGTATTCCATCTTGATTCTTTTATGAAATCTCATTACATCAGAAAACCATTATTTATGTAACCATTCCCCAGTTGTAAATACTTAAGTTAACTCATCTCTTGCAATTACCCATAATAATGCCATTAAAATATTTTAATATATACTTCTTTTGAATGGTGTTTTTGCTTTAAAACATTTCCAACAACTGAGGTATTTTTGTTACTTTTACTATATCCTGTTAGAATAGCTATCCAAAAAGGTTTGGTAACTTTTTTAACATCTTAAAGTTTAACATGAAATGATGAGTTCAGTTGCTTCTTTCCACTGAGAATTGCAAATTTCACTGACATGGGTGAAGAGGAGCATAAGTTTAGATGAAGGAAAGAAGTGGCTCACATCCCCTGGGATCAGCTGCGTATTTGTGCCTTAAGGAACGGCTTCAGGTTTTCTAACTATAGAAGAAAGCTTATGCAAACAATTTTGGACCTACCGAGGATGCCCCAGAAAACCCTATACAAACAGATTTTTGTGGGCAATTGTCCCATACAACCTGCTTTCATAACAGATATACTATAGAGCAAGTTAGTCCAGAAGCTTATTTTCTACTTCCCATCCATGTTGGAAAAGCTAAGGTACATTTCTCCTAACATCAGTACCTTTTCCCTTCATCCCCCATTGTGTGGATGAGGGAATTAAACGTGTAGCATAATGTATATTACTTAAATTTCTTTAAAAAAATATGAGCTTCCTCTTTGGTAGCAATAAATCTCAACCGTCTTTCTTAATTTCTGAAACAAGCAGGAAATATAAAGAAAGGGCATGGATTATTAGAAGCATTCAACCATTTTCTTCCATATGTTTTATTTCATTTTTATTACTTAATTGAAGGTTTGTTTTTGTTTTTGTTTTTACAAGCAAGCCCTCCAACTCCTGAATGCTTTGGAAATAGACAAACAAATTCACTCTCTTAAGACTTTGTCTAACCAGTCACTTTCAATGTATAAAACGATAGTACATTCTCAAATTCAGAAGTTCCAGAAAGATTTAGAGGCCTGTGAAATCTTTAAACTTATCAAAATTCCCACTAAGGCAACCTTCAATAAATAACTTTCAGTTTGACAAACATTTTAATTTCCTTCACATAATACAAGGGACTCATAAAAAAGAAGCATTGGATGGATGAATAGAAAAGCCCTCAGTTTAATCACTTAAGCATTAAGTAATTATCTTGTGCTAAGCACTAGGATATAAATACATAACATAGGACAGTTTCTTCCTTCAAGGAATTTAAAATCTAAAGATGGGAAAGAAGGCATTTATTAAATTCCTTCTTTGTGCCAGGTAACATAAAAGTGCTTTATAAACAACTTACTTGGTCCTCATAACAATTTCATAATTTAGGTGATAATATCTTCATTTTACAGATGAGACAACTGAGGCAGGAAGAGGTTAAGTGACATACCCTGGGTCACATGGCTAGTATGTTCTTAAAGCTGAATTTTACATATGTCTTCTTGACTCCAAGTTCAGTGTTCTATCTACTGTGTTATCTCTAAAGAAAACACAAGTAATAAACTGGTATTCACTTGTAGAGACAGATGGTGATAGATGAGTGGTTGTTTGGAATTGTACAAAGATGTTTAGTGGATGAGTAGGAAAAAAAAAGATTTACCTCCTTTTTTCATTAGCAATAATTATTTTTTATTATGATTCCTGAAACAGAAAGGGGCAATGCCAGGCCAAGAAAGGAGTGGAAATAAAAAAGTTTTTCAAGAAGTAGAAAGGTGGTTATTGAGAGAAATCAACCAGGGAGTAAAACAAAGATTCTCAAAAAATTCTAGAAATGTTAGGTCTTCTTTTTACTATTGCTGATCATACAATAATGTGAATAGCTACCATGTAACCAAAGGGCATTTCTTTAAGAGATAATGACTTTTGATTTCCAGGAGTCATGATGGTGGAATAAGCAATAAATTTCAATAACTCTCCCATATTCACCTCCAAACAACCAAAAATAGTGTGCAGAAATAAATCCTGGAATATCAGAAACAACAAAAAGATAGGGGGAAGCAATATTTGAGCAAAGAAAACTTGTATGATTGCCAAGAAAGGTCTGTCTCATTCAGGTAAAAGGGGATCACAGTCCAGTATAGGAAGCTTCCCAGCAATCCAGAAGCAAGAACCACCTTAGCAAACCAGCAATAGATTCTGAGCCACAGTGCAGTGGAGCAGGCAAACACAAACACCAGGACCCTTCCCTACCCTCCCACCCCATATGCCTCAGCATAGCCAGGGAAATGGACAGACTCCAGCTCTGAGAGCTACCACATGCTTTAGAATTCAAAGAGGCAACCTTCAGTGGTGAGACCTCCATGTGCTTGAGGGTAGCCCAGGGAAACAAATTAACAACAACCCTACCGGTGTTTAAGCTATCAGGCAGTCAGGGCTGGGCCCCTGATGTGTACTTCAGCATAGCCATGGGCAAACAGGCCAGAATACCACATGATTCAGTGTAACCCCAGGGAAATGCAGAAATCACACTCAGCACATACCAAATGCCACCACCTCAGCTTAACATTAGGTAAACTACCAGACCCTGATAACCTACAGCAATGCCAGCCTTCCCAGAACCTACCCCCTAAGCTCAGCAACGGACACAAGGATCTCCTGTGAACCTTAGTGCAACATCAGTGCAATACTAGGTATTTAGAAAAAGCTTGAGACAGCGCAACTCCCACCCTGAGACCAGAGCTCAAATTTAAAAGAAAGGAAAAAGGTCAAAAAAGATTCAGGGGGGTAGAGAGAATCTGACCTAAAAAGTTATTTATTATGGTGACAGGGAAGACCAAAGCACAAACTATGAAGAGGGCAACAATGTCAAAACATTTATGGACAAGATGCCAAAGAAAAATGGGAAGTGGTCTCAAGACCAGGTTGTTGTGTTTGTCTTTCATTTTCAAAGAGAATCATGGCATCAGGGAGATGAGGACATGACTTTCAGTTGACTCTGATTTGAGGGAGGGAGGACTATGCAAGGTCATCAGCCTCACTTTCTCTTCCAGACCCATGTGGATCCAGTGACCTGATATATATCAGGATGACTGAAGATGACCCAGGATACAAGGGGAGACCCTGACCCTTTTAGTCTTAGGCCTTTTCAGGTACTCACCTACAGTGAGGTAATGCTCATTCAGTGAATATGCCTCCTTAAGAAGTGAGTCAGGGGACGTTCCCTTTAATTGGAAAAAAGAAAAAAAAATCAAGCTGGGAGGGGAAGACCCTCAGTTTTGCTGTTCTAAACACCAACAGTTGAGATTGACATTCACTGTAAGGTAGAAATGCCCAGAATACAGCCATGAAGTGGAGTTTGGGCAATGACCTATTTCTGATCTCAAGAACAGAAAGAACTCATGCAAGAGCTCAAAAAGGAGCTTGAAAATTATACAATAGAGACAGAAGAAAAATTGGGAAAAGAAATGAGAATGGTACAAAAGAATTATGAAAAAAAGGTAAACAGTTTGGAAAAACAAAACAACTGCTTGAAAAGTAGAATTGTTAGATTGAAAAGGAAACAAAAAAATCCACACACTATAAAAACTCCATAAAAAGTGAAACTGACTTAGCAGCACGCCCAGAAATAACTGTCCATGTAACCATGAGCTAGTTACTTAACCCGGATTGCTAAAAAGAAAAAAAAAAAGTAAAACTGGCCAAATGGCAGGGTATGAGTACAAAAGGTAACTGAGGAAAACAACATCTTAAAAGTTATAATTGGGCAAGTGGAACTTGATGACTCCATGAGACATCAAGAAACAAATTCCAGGGGGCAGAGCCAAGATGGTGAAGTAAAAGCAGGAACTTGCTTAAGTTCCCACACCAAATTACCTCCAATACCTGTAAAGTATGACTCTAAACAAATTTTAGACCCACAGAACCCACAAAGTGACAGAGAGAAACAAATCTCCTGCTGAAGGCAGCCTGGCAGGAAGGATCTATATCACCAGGTGGGGCACTGAGCAGTATTGTGTGAGTCATGGGCCCAGATCTGGGGTGGCCCCAATCAGTTGCACAGACTGGCTGGAGAAGACTTCAGGAGAGTGAATCAAAAGCACTTATGGTGCTTTCCAGACTTCTCAACCTATAAATGCCAAGACAAAGTAAACAGTCAGTAGGGAACTCTTTTGGAACTGGTTTATGACAGAGCATGGTCTGGACCTGCCCCCTGGGGTGGGGTGGTGCAAGCATGGCTGCTGCATCTGGTGCCTTATGGTTGCCTCCTGAGCTCCTGGCCTGAAGATTATAGGGGGATCAAGCAACCATTCAGAGGGTAATCACTCTTGCTTTGATCTGCTTGGATCTGGGTCAAAGACTTGAGTGGTGGTCCTGGGGTGAGGAACACCAGTGTACCAAAGCTTATGGTGGCTGTAGAGAGGGCACCATCCTCATAGCTCTGACAGCATTTGTGAAAAACCCCAGCAATTTGGGACACAGCTCTCTCCACTGAGGAAACAGAGTTCTACCATGACAAAGAGCTCAAAAGTCAAGTAACTGGCTGGCAAGATAAGCAAGCGGAGGAAGCACAATCAGATCAGAGAATCTTTTTTGGGGGACAAAAAGGATCAAAACATGTAACCAGAAGAAGATAATAAGGTCAAAATTCCTGCATCAAAAGCTGCAAATAAAAAATATGAACTAGTGGCAGGTCATGGAGGGGCACAAGAAAGACTTTGAAAATCAAGTAGGAGAAGTGGAGGAAAAATTGGAAAGAGAAATGAGAATGATGCAAGAAAATAATGAAAAGTGAGTTAATTGCCTGCCAAAGGAGACACAAAAAATACTAAAGAAAATAACACCTTAAATAATGGACTAACTCAAATGACAAAAAGGCCCAAAAAGACAACGAGGAGAAGAATGCCTTAAAAAAAAATTATATTGGACAGATGGAAAAGGAATTCCAAAAATTCACTGAAGAGAACAATTCCTTCAAAATTAGATTGAATCAAAATGGAAGCTGATGATTTTATGAGAAATCAAGATACTATTAAACAAATCCAAAGAAATGAAAGAATAGAAGGCAATGTGAAATATCTCATTGTAAAAACTGGTGACCTGGAAAATAGTTCTAGGAGAGATAATTTAAAAATTATTGCTCTACCTGAAAGACATGATAAAAAATATCCTGGAAATCATCCTTCAAGAAATTCTTGAAGAAAATTACCCTAATATTCTAGAACCAGAGGGCAAAATAGAAATTGAAAGAATTCACCAATCACATCTTGAAAAAGATCCCACAAAAGAAAACTCCTAGGAATGTCATAGTCAAATTCCAGAGCTCTCAGGTCAAGGAGAAATTATTACAAGTTGAAAGAAAGAAACAATTTGAGTACCGTGAAAACACAATCAAGATAACACAAGACCTAGTAGCTTCTACATTAAGGGATTGAAGATCTTGGAATATGATATTTTAGAGGTCAAAGGAGCTGGGATTAAAACCAAGAATCACCTACCCAGCAAAACTGAGTATAATGATTCAGTGAAAAATATCGTCATTCAATGAAATAGAGGACTTACAAGTATCCTTGATAAAAAAATCCAGAGTTGAACAGAAAATTCGACTTTCAAATACAAGAAACAAGAGAAGCATGAGAAGGTAAACAGGAAAAAGAAATCATAAGGAACTTATTAAAATTGAATTATTTACATTTTTCCATGGAAAAATTATAATTGTAATTTATGAGACTTTTCTCATTATGAGGATAGTTGAAGGGAATATATATGTATATATGTATACATACATATATATGTATGTATAGGAAGGTGTGTGTATAAATATATATGTGAGTGTGTGCATATGTGTGTCCATGTATACATATACAGAGGGCACAGGATCAGCTGAATAGGAAGGCATGATATCTAAGAAACAAAATTAAGAGGTGAGAGAGGAATATAATGGGTAAAGGAGAAAGGGAGAGATAGAATAGGGTAAATTATCTCATATAAAAGTGTCAAGAGAAAACTTTTACAATGGAGAGGAAGATCAGGAAGGTGAAAGGGAATGGGTCAACCTTATTATCATTGAATTTGGCTTTAGGAGAGAATAACATACACACTTAATTCGGTATTTTACCCTACATGGAAGAAGGGGGAAAGGGGATAAGAAGGGAAATTATTGAAAGGAGGGAAGATTGGAGAGAGTGTGGTTAGAAACAAACAATTTTGAAAAGCGACAGGTTCAAAGCAGAAAAATAGAATAAGTGGGGGACAGGATAGGATAGAGGGAAATAAACAGTCTTTTACAATATAACTACTATGGAAATGTTTTTGCATTGTTACACATGTACAACCTATATTAATTGCTTGTCTTCCCAGTAGGGGTGGGTGAGGAAGGCAGAAGGGAAAAATCTGGAATTCAGATTTTTAAAACAAATGTTAAAATTGTAAAAATATATATTTTTACATGCAACTGGGAAATAAGGTATACAGACACTCGGGTATAGAAATCCACCTTGCCCTACTAGAAAATTAGGGGGTGATGAGGTAGAATATAAGAAAGCGCAGATTGGGGAAGCAGTATTTAGTAGGCCTGATATCTTGGGGTAGGTGTAGGGGAAAGTTAGGAAGAAAATTTGTAATTCAAAGTCTTGTGGAAATGAATGTTGAAAACTAAAAATAAATAAGTAAAAGATTATTTTTTTAAAAGAAACAAATTCCAAAAAAAGAAGAAAATGTAAAATACCTCATGAGAAAAATAACTGACCTTTAAATTAGAGCCTGGAGACACAACATCAGCATTATTGGACAAACTGAAAGCAATAATCAAAAAGAGAACCCTGACAACATCTTTCAAGGATTTATCAAGGAAAACTGCTTTGATATCCTGGAACCAGAGTGCTAAATATACATTGAAGAATCCACCAATCACCTCAGGAAAGAGATCCCAAAATAAATATTCCAAAGAACATTATAGCCAAATTTCAAAACTATCATGTCAAGGAAAAAGTATTTTAAGTGACCAGAATAAAGTGAAATACCAGAGAGGCACAATCAGAATTACGTAGCACTTGGATGTTATAACGTTAAAAAAATCAGAGGTTATTTAACATGATATACTGGAAGGCAAAGGAGCTAGGCCTAAAACCGAGAATTGCTTACCTGGCACAGTTAAACATAACAAATCGGAGGTGGGGAGGGAAGGTCATTTAATGAAATAGAAGAATTTCAAGCTTTCATGAGGAGAAGACCACGATTCAATAAAAAAAGTTTGATCTGCAGTATCAAGAACCATGAGAAGCAAAAACAGATAAAAAGAAAACATAAGACATTCAAGAGAGCTAAATGTTTACATCCCTATATAGTGAGATGATTCTTGTAATTATTAAAAATTGTATCACTAATAGTGCAGCTAGAAAGTCCATGGTACAGGTATAACTTGAATTTTGAGAGAATGACAAAAAATAAGGGGTAAGAAAGAGGAGTGCACTGGGTGCACAAGGAAGGAAAAAGAAGACTTGGATATATTATTTCACATGAAGAGGTATGAAAGATCGATTGCAGTGAGAGGAAAGTGGGAAGGTGCAAGATGAGTATTTCTTTAACCTTACTCTCATCAGTATTGGCTGAAAGAAAGAATAATATACACAATTAGTTGAATATAGAAATCTATTTTACCTGAAAGGGAAGTAGGAGGTATAGAGATTAAGTAAAAGGTGGGAGAGAGAGCTGGGGGCTGACAGAAAAGAGGTCAGATGGGAAAGTTAGGTGGTAGATAGAAGCAAAACACTGGTGAGGAGGAGAAGAGTGAAAGGAGAGAGAACAAATAAGGGGAAGAATAATATGGAAGGAAATAAACAGGGAGTAATCATAGCTGTGAATGTGTATGGGATGAAATCTCCCATAAAATGGAAGAAAATAGCAGAGTGGATCAAAAACACAATCCTACAATATGTTCCTTCTGTGAAACACATTTGAAGCAGAGAGACACACACAGAGTAAAGGTCATGGGCTAGAACAGAATTTATTATGCTTCATCTGAAGTTAAAAAAAAAAAAGCAGGTGTCGCAATCCTGATTTCAGACAAAGTAAAAGCAAAAATAGACTTCAATAAAATAGATAAGGAAGAAAATTACATCTTGCTGAAAGGCTCCTGTTATGGGAATGGGAATTTAAGATCTTCTCTGCCCCTAGGTCCTTTGATAGGCTTAAGTGCACCTGGAGCCTGAGGCAGGAGGCTTGGTTTTCAGGAATGCTTTGTGATTGAGCAGTGGGTCAAGAGGGTTGTTACATTTTCTGAGCCGGGGGAAGGCTAAATAAACTGTGATGTGAGGCTTTGTTTTGGGGCTCACTTTGAGAAGTATTGTGTGATTTGACCACACAAGACTCTGGGCAGCCATTGAGCCCCACCCCAGCTTTGAAAACCCAGATGTTGATGCTTCCCTCTCTGGTAATTTTAACTAGGTATGGATGTAAATGGTCAGACAGTTGGAGGTCTGTCTGCTGAAATGTTTCTTTGTCTTCTTGTAACTTCTGTCTGTATACTCTGAAGTTCAGACTGCTCACATTTTCCCCTGAACTAGGTAAATGATATGTTTGATTGATTAAAGCAAGAACGTCAATCCATTTTGAGTTTCTTTCCTTTAGAAAAGCACATCTAAGAACCTGTGTTGGCAGCCACCCTGTGGATGCTGGGGTATTTGCTACTATAGCACCATATGTATCCCAAGCTTCAGGGGTTTTATGCAGCTGTTTTCAGAGACATTTCTCGGAATCTGTAATTTTTCTATTTTTGCAAGGTGGTATGATGTAAGGCCTGTGCTCTGATATGTAAGTGTCCACTAGCATTTATTTTCTGCCCTGTAACTGTGAAAAGGGTACCTGCTCCACTGTATTCCTAATTTCTGATGTATTAGTGATCCTCCTTGCCCTGGGACAGTCACCCTAGACTGCTATCAGGATCTGAGTATGGATCAAGCAATAGAGAACTGCTGCCAGTGCCAGCACAGAGACCCTTGTAATCTCCTTCTGACCAGTTGTTTGATGCTCTCTCCCCATCTATGGACTGAGGATTCTGAAAGTAGCTATCGCAGCTGTAATTCATTCACTCCCAAAGCTTGCTCCTGATTTGCTGGGGCTTTGTACTGGTGTCATGCTCTTACCTTGGTGAGACAGACCTTTCTTGTCAAACTTCTAAGTTAACTTGGGCTGGAAAATTGTCTCATCCCATCCTATTGTGGGATCTGCCACTCCCGGATTTGTTCTAGAGCATTATTTAAAGGTTTTTGGAATGGTTTGGGGGAGAGCTCAGGAGAGTCCCTGCCTTTTCTTCACCAACTTGTCTTCACCCCCATCCCAGAGGTTTAAAGTTATATAGCAGTATTTTGATATTTTTTTCATCTTCGTACACTTTGCATTTTTTCTAGTCAGTTCTCAAATCTTGTTATATTTGTTAATCATTCCACTATCAAGCAACCTGTATGTTGGACTGTCTGAGATATGTATAGGAAGAAGTGGTACCAACAGTGGCTGGTAGCAAACAGCCTTTGTTATATAGATCTTTTATCCTAGATCTTGACTCCTAATGCAGTCTTAAATCTAGGTAGCCCTGCCTGCTAAATTACTAAGGTTGCTTTAGGAGAGAGGCAGGTATAATAAAGTGTTCTGCTTGTGGAAAACACCCTCCCATGTTGTCACCTGGCTCAAATTTCTAGGTATCACATGTTAGAATTGAATCTATTTTTTTGTATATGGTCTCTGATCCATCAGTGTGGGAATTCCCTACATTAATGCAGGTAACAATATTTTTGTTTGTTTTGGGGGGATTTTTAATTCATTTTTTAAAGATTATTTTTATGAGTTGATTTAGGTTGATCCTCAGGAGTCACAAAATTTGTCTCTGATTTTAGTTAGCATCTTTCCTTCTTAGGAGGACCCATCGGAGTTTAGGTTCTACTACCATAAGCATTGAGAATCTAGGGTCTTCCCTGACCCTTAATGAATCAGAATGAGATATAAATTGCCTTACAAACTGATTGAGAGTAGACTTTGGGCAGAGACTCTTTTAGATTGTACCCACAGCTTTTATTGCTATATTATTTACCACTATCCCTTCCTACCTTTTTACATTTTCCTTAATCTAAAAGATAGTTTATTAAACATGAACATTTGAAAACTTATAAAAATTAATAAGAATCAGTTATTTTATTTTTAAATTTAGCACTAAATATTAACATAAAAAATTAAATGGTTTGTATCATTTAAAAATTTAATACTTCTACACCAAATAGTGTACTTATAGCAATTGTATTTTATTAGTTATGTGTATATACATAAATGTTTATATATATATATATATATATATATGTATGTATTTTGATTTGAAGCAGTGGTGCTATTGTGTATTTAGGATAACAGGAAATGGTTTATTTGAATTGTATAAATGGCATTGGATTCATTCAAGGATTAAGTCTCTGTAAATCTTTTTGTTTCCTTTTTCTAAATGAGTCCTTTTACCTCTTCCCATGGAACTAGCCAGATGCTATTTTAAATTCCCATATTCAATAAATTTTTTGTATTTTGAAAGTAGAAATGCTTAGGATTCAAAATACATTGGCTACTAACCCTCAGCTTCTAAAATCTCTCCTGCTTCTGGTAGATTACTGAATTGGCTAATTACCTCCAAAACATTGGGTTGAAAATTCATTGCCTGTTAAAAGCTGATAATGTCAGGGTAGGAAGAAGTGGGATTATTTTGTCTATAAACAATGCTTCTCCAGAACTGAAGTGCTCTGCAGCCTTTTCATGAATAAAAGCACCCGCTGAAAGCTTGTGTTACTTCTGTCCACAGGTGACTTTGGCTGATGACAGTGAGATCTGCAATCAGCAAAGCCTGGAGTGCAATGTAATTGATGAAATGAGGAAAGAGTCGGTGCATGATTACAAGAGACTGCGAGGTATATAGTCAGAGAAACACAGTGGTATTTTCTAGATAAGGAGAAGCCAAAACATTTTTAGTTTTTCTAAGCATCCAGAAAAGGGAAAAAGATATGTTCTCTTTAAAGCAAACCTACATTGCTTTGTCATTAGTGAAAACAGAAACATGTAAAAAGGCCTGGGCCTGAAGGTCAGTGTGACAAATTGGTTTTACTTTCATTCACTTTTGCATACTGAGTTAACATTTGTATGATAGTAAATATTCGTATTTATTGCAAATAAGTTTTTAAAATGAGGTATGTTTGAGCAGATTCAAGCTATGCCTTCAGGTCAGTAGTTTACTTATTTTTTTTAAATTAAGGGGATATTTTGAATGGAAAGACTTTCCTTTTGATTTGAGAGGGACATGAACAGCTAGTCACATGATTTATAACCAAATACACACATAAAAAATAGTGGCTTGTTTATTGGGTAACATTAGAAAACTTGAGCATATTTTCTGTGCATGTTAATAACTCTAACTGGTCAATTAGTTATTAAACATTTATTAAGCACCTACTATGTTCCAGGCATGTTGTTCAGTGCTAGGGATATAAAGAGAGGCATAAAATCGTCCCTGTTTGGGAGGCACAGTCTAATCAGGGAGGAAACATGAGCAATTATGTGCAAAAAATGTGTGAGAGAGTGTTTGTGTATGTGTATGATAAATCGGAAATAATCAATAGGAAGAAAGCATTAGAATTAGGAGAAATTGGGACAAACTTCCTGAAGAATCAGGGATTTTAACTAGAAGCTCAAAATAGACAGGGAAGCCAGGAGGCAGAGATGAAGAGGGAGAGATTCTCGGGCAGCTAGATGGCACAGTGAGTAGAGCACCGGGCCCGGAGTCAGGAGGACCTGGATTTGGATCTGGCCTCAGACATTTCACACACACACACACACACACACACAAACTAGCCATGTGACCTTGGGCAAGTCACTTAACCCCAATTGTCCTACCCTCACCACTCCAAAAAACAAAAAAAAAGAGGGAGAGAATTTAAAGTATGGGCAATAGAGAGTAAAAAAAAGCACCCAAGTGGGAGGTAAAATATCTTCTTCAAGGAACAACAAGGAGATCAGTGTCACTGGATCAAAGAATTTATATGGGGAGGTGGGGGAGAAACTTCTAAGGTTTAAGAAGACTGAAAAGGTAGGGGGAACAGTTTAAGTGGGGATTTGAGTGCCAATATATATTATATTTTATTTGATCCTGGACATTATAGGGAACCACTAGAATTTATTGAATGGGGTGGGGACAGGATAGTATAGTCAGACCTGTGCTTCAGGAAGATTAGTCAGACCAACATGCAGATCATTGAAATAATACAGATGTGAGTTGCACTGGTATTGCAATCATGTGGGCAGTGACAGAGGAGACAAGGGGCATATTTGGGAAATATCAAAAAACTCAAACTGGCAGGGTTAGGCAATAAACTGGGAATAGGTGGGGCAGGGTGAAAGAGAATGAAGAAATGAAAATAATATCTACACTGTATGCTTATATGACTGGGAGAATGGTGGTGACCTTGAAATCATTCAGAAATTAGGAAAAGGAAGGGGTGGAGGCAACTGGAGAAAGTTAATATGTTAATGAATTCAGTTTTAGACCTGTTGAGTTTAGGATTTCTATTAGATATTTCACTCAAAAAAGTCTGATCAGCAGTTGGAGATGCAAGATTTGAAGTCAGCAGAGAGGGTAGGGCTGGATACATGTATTTTAAAATCATCAGCATAAAAATGATAATTTAATCCATAGGAGTTAATGTAATCACCAAACAAAATAGAGGGCCCAGAACAGATTCCTGCTCAGTGTCTATCTTTATTGGGATGGGGTTGGGGGGTAGATAAAAGACATAGCAAAGGAGACTGAAAAAAAGATGATCATATAGGAAGGAAGAAAACTAGGGGAGAGTAGTGTCAAAAAAGAGAGCATTAAGGAGAAGAGAGTGATTGTTTCAAAGGCCATTGAATGGGTATGAAAGACAAGGATCAAGAAAAGGACATTGGAGGGGTAAAAATTTGGTACAGTGATTAGAGCACCAGCCTTGGAGTCAGGAGGACCTGACTTCAAATCTGGACCCAGACACTTAACACACACACACACACACACACACACACACACACACACACACACGGAAAAAAAAAAAAAGACTGGCCGTGTGACCTTAGGCAAGTCACTTAACCCCAATTGCCCTCCCCCCCAAAAAAGGCCATTGGGAGAGGATTCGGGGAAGATGGCAGAGTAGGTCAGAAAATTCTAAAGTCTCAAGATTTCCCCCCCACAAAAGAGTTAAAATAACACCTTAGGGCAAACAAAGAGTAGGTGAAGATAAATAAGTACAGGGGCATAACTGAGGTCTTCCTGTTACAATTTGAGAAGATCTAAAGAATAATTCCATGATGAGGTTTGGTCCCTGTGAAGAGTAAACACCTTCAGGATAGGTTTTATTTCATTTTATTTTTTTTTTAAAGCAATCGGGGTTAAGTAACTTGCTCAAGGTTACACGGCCAGTTATTTCTGGGTGTGGTGCTGAGTATCTGAGCCCAGATTTGATCCAAGTCATCCTGACACTGGAGCAGGTGCTCTTACTCGCTGAGCCACCTGGCTGCCCCTAAGGAATTGGGGTTAAGTAACTTGCTCACGGTTAGACGGCCAGGTGTTTCTGGGTGGGTACTAAGTGTCTGGTCCCAGGATTTGATCTCCAGGTCATCCTGACACTGGAGCAGGTGCTCTTACTTGCTGTGCTACCTGGCCGCCCCGATAGTTTTCATTTTAATAGCAAGTGGCAATCCATACTGTTACTTGGTTTGAAGAGCTGACTGAGCCCCAGCCACCAGAACTTTTGGCCTTGTGATAATGAAGGGAGTTGGGCATTTGAGCCAGGGAAGATTGACGGAACCTATGCTGATCAGGAACTCCGGACCCAACTATGCTGCTAAAAATGTGGGGATGAGAAGGTACCAGCGCACTACCAGTGAGTGTGGGAACAGTGGGGCAGAAATCCCCTGCCTGTGAGCACTTATAGGAGGTTGGAGTTTCGACTCTGGTTTCAGTCTAGAGGAAAGAAATGAAGATCTGGGGCAAGAGGCACCATTTCCCATACACCAGGGTAGAAGTGACTACAATTAATTAAGTTATCACCACGAAAAATGCACAGGCAAAGGAGAAGGAATCCAGAGTTCATCCTCAGAGAAGAATATTGAAGTTAAGAAACCTCCAAAGAGTTATGTCAAATGGTCACCTGCCCAAATAGAATTTGTAGAAGTTTTTTAAAAAGACTTTAAAAATCAAATGACAGAGATGGAGGAAAACTCAAATAGAAAATCAGAACAATCCAAGAAAGCAAGAAGGGTTTGAAAGTCAATCAACTAGAAAAAAAGATCCAGAATCTTAAGGAAGAAAAATGACAACTTGAAAATTAGAATTGGGCAAAATGAAGGCAGTGAAATTTTAAGAGATCGAGAAATTATTAAACAAAATATGAGTAAAGAAGGGGGTGGCTAGGTGGCTCAGTGAGTGGAGCACCGGCCCTGGAGTCAGGAGGACCTGAGTTCAAATCCAGGCTCAGTCACTCAGACACCTCAGACACAAAAAACTAGCCGTGAGACCTTGGGCAAGTCACTTAACCCCAATTTCCCTCCAAAAAAAGCAAAAATAAATTTTTTTGAGTAAAGAAAAAATTAAAGAAAAAGTGAAATATAAGAAAGACAACAGATTTGGAGAATAGATCAAGAACAGAAAATTTGAAAATAATTGAACTAACTGAAAATTATGATCAAAGAAAGAATCTTGTTACAATAATATGAGAAATAATTAAAGAAAGCTGTCCTGAAGCATTAGAGTTAGAGGGGAGCGAAATAGGAATAGAAAAAAAATCCATCCATCACTATTTAAAAGAGATCCTATGAGGAAAACTCATAGGAATATCATAGTCAAATTGAAAAATCCTTAGCTCAAGGGAAAAAAATATTAAAAGCACCAATATTAAGAAAATTTAAATATAATGGTGCCACAATTTGAATTACACAATATTGAGGAGTAGAGATGTTAAAGGACCCCAGGTCTTGGAACACAACATTTCAAAGAGCAAAAGAACTGGGACTCTGGCCAAAAATATCATACCCTACAAAGTTAATTATTATGTTGAATGAAAAAAAAAATGGACATTTCACAAACTCTCAGACTTTCAAGACTGTTAAAAAAATCCTCAACTTAGTAGATGATTTGACATATAAGAATCCATAGAAATAAAATGTATTTCTTAGAATGATTATAAGGGATCCATAAGGACAGACTGTTTACTTTTTATATATGTAAAATGCATGTCTAAGATTTTTATTCATAATTTATTCATAATCAAAAGAAAGATTGGGGCAGACTTGAGGATGATATGAATTTAAAAAGCAAAACCAGTTAGGCACAGCTTAAAAGAGTAATTATTTTATACAAATGGTGTACAAGAAACAGAATCAATACACAGGAATTAGATAGGGGAGGAGGGCTGGTAGTTCTGGTAACCTACTTTCATGGATAATGGGTTCAAGAAGGCACAATATATACATATTTTAAAAAGTGTACAAGTTTTCTAAATTCAGAAGAAATAAAGCTGTAGGGGCATAGGGAGGGAGAGAGGATAAGGGGGGATATTTAGAAGGGAGGGTGAGAGAATAGGTAAATAGGAGTATAGAATGGTGGTTAGATTTATGGGAATTGGAGGATAGGGGAGGGATCCTTGGAGGAGGGTAGGTAAGTCATATGAGGGCAAGGTAGTGGGCAAAAGTAAAGTAGAGAAGGCAGGAGTGATAGGAAATGATATATGCACATACATAAAAACAAAGATCAGGAATAAAATAGGTTTCAAAAAGATTATGTTTATATATGTTTGTGTATATCTATTGCTATGGAGAAACAAATCTAAACTTTATTGTGGCCTTTGGGGGAGGGAATTGGGGTAGGGGAATAAAGAACAAAGTAAGAAAATTGCACAGTAGAGAAAAAAAAGGAAGCAAAGAAGAGATGGCCAGTTCTTAACAAATGAGTATTATTTATCATATAGGCTGTCTTGAAATGAAAATTTATTGTTACATGTTATGAATCCTCTCTCACACTCTGCTATGCAACATGGGATTTTTTTTTCTAACTTTGTATTTAAATTCCAATATTTAAATTTATGATACATTTTTGTTTCTTTTCTCTATTCTCTATGTTCTGGTGTTTGAGTATAAAATAAAATTTTGAAAAAAAAAGAAAAGGCCATTGGATTTGACAATAATGAGATAAGAAGTTTGGAGAGGGCAATTAATGTTGAATGATGGCATCAGAAACAACATTGTAGAGAGTTCAAAACAGGCAGAAAGGAAAGGAAATGGAGACAATTATTGTATATGGCATTCTAAAGAAGTTTAACTACAAAAGGCAGAAGTGGTATAGCCTAAATATTAGTGGGGAATAGATGGATGAAGTGAGAGATTTTTGAGGTTGGAGGAGACATTGACATATTAGTAGACAGCAGCCTATAAATCTACACTTGAACATGTATTGAAATTGAATCACTTGTGAATGTAGAGGGATAAGCCTTGACAAGGAAAAGGTATTCCACTTGATGGGAGATAGAGGTGAATGAGATTAAGGTAGAAGGTTTCTGAGTGATGTGACATGAGAAGAGAAGAGGGAACTTTGGAATTTTGTAACTATAAATGTTAAAAGGAGTGTATATTTCTCTTGATTATGAAGTTAATGGAAACAAAACAAAATAAAGATGAAAAAGTGAACTAAGAAATGATTTAATTTTAGCAATGCCCCTAAGGTTATTTTCCCCACTTAAAGAAGAAATTGTACTTGAAGGGCTGGTTGATCAACTTCTTATTTTCATGGTGTCAAAAATGCTTTAGAATGGAGCTTGATTTAATATTTATTACACTAACATGTTTTACTTGACACACTTTCCATTATTTTAATTGAGTTTATAACATGTAAAGAATCTGATATGCTAACATATGACAATATAAATATAAAATGACAATATAAATAGGTACCTTTGCCTTTTGGTGTTAAGGCTATAGTCGTTGTTTGTTTTGTGCTTCACACACAGCCTCCACAAACAATTCCTTCATAACCAAACCAAATCAAAGCAAGTCTAGTTTTTCTATCAACAGCAACTTCTATTTTATTGTTTCTATTATATTTGTGAAAATATATTAAAGGAAAAGAAAAACACAGTTCCTCATTTTTCTATGGTTTATAGACCATCTCAGAACATAAGCATGTGCCTGTGTGTGTGTACATGCACACACATAAACAGTGTCAACCCCCAGAATTTGTTTTAGGAAAGACAAATAGAATTAGGTTGTGTGCTTTTATTTCTCTCAAGTGGGTGGCATGCATGCAGAACTGAAGTTGGAACTTTGCTTGTTTTGGGATTAGGCTACACAGATTATAAAGCCATAAAGCAAGGAAATGCCTAAGACTCAGGATGTCTGTGCAATTCCTGCAGTTACTTACATACTGGGGGAATTTTAGGTTCACTTAAAGAGCATTGCAAAGGATCTCTGGTATGTCAAACTCAAGGGCTGTGTAGCCTGCCTTCTGATTCACTGATTCTGACTGTCAAGTCAGTCCAGCGTCCTCTGGATCATAAGGTAGCTCAAACAAATCAATATGATTAATAAAGTCATTAACCATTCCATTTTCACAAAGGCAGACAACACATACACAGACATATACACAATTATATATATATATGTTGATATATAATACCATGCATATGTGAAATATTGTGTGCATATATGTAACACATGCATATAATATGTATATATCATATCTATAAATGCATTACACATTTGTGTATGTATATACTTAATGTGTTATGTGCATAAATGTAAAATGTGGTAGATATATACATGCAATATAGTTATATGTGTAAATATGTAATATATACATATTGCATACATATTTCATATACACATGAATAATATTGTACACGTATGCAATAATATATGTATATATACACAAACACCATTTTAAATATATGCCACACATATATCTTCTTAACATATATACAAATATAAATGAAACATGTGAATGTTTTGATAGACACAAGATAGATTTATGAATGGAATGTAATCAACTTATTGATAAACATAAAATAAATGTAATCAACTTACTAAGCATCTAATGTGTACCAAGCAGTGTTTTGGGGAAAAAAAAAAGGTATAATAAAGATTAGGTTGAGTTGCAGACAATGCAGGGGGTACCTCTTTGGAAATGACAAGAGTTGTGGGGAAAATAAAATAAGAAAAAAAATTTAGTGAAGGTGAAACAAAAGCAAATGTATAAGGGAAAATGAGAGAAAAAAAGGATTACATGAGGATATTATTGTTTTGTTCAGTGAATTCAGTCATGCCCAACTCTTCATGACTACATTTGTTGTTTTCTTGGCAAAGATACTGTAGTAATTTGCCATTGCCTTCTTTAGGTATTATTACTGATGAGGAAACTAGGACAAACAGAGTTAAGTAACTTGCCCAAGTTTACACAGCTAATAAGTATCTGAGGCAAAATTTAAATTCGGGAAGATACATGAAGATGAGTCTTCCTGACTTCAGGCCCAGCACTCTCTCCACTCTTCCACTTTGCTGTCCTCATATGAGAATATTGAAGAGAAGAAACTGGAGGTTAGCATAGTAGAAATTTCTGATAGGTCCTTTGTTGCAGGAGAAGTTGCAAAAAGAAAAAAGGCCAAATAATGTAAAATATCAAAGAATGGAGGAAGCAATTGAGATATTACCATTAGTAAACAGATCAGTGCCTCAAGTAGTTTACAAGTTTAGAGTTTCAAATAGGCAGATAATGTGTATATGTTTGTATGCATACAAAATAAAATTATAAATGCATTTACCACATATATGTCATATGTTTACATGTATGTATAGATATTGATAGATAGATGGTATATATTTCTACTTGCACTAAAAAAAGACTTTTAAATAAACTTTTCAATTTAAGTACAATATAGAAGTCAGGTCACATATTTTCATCTGGTGGATGGGAGTGGTAGGTATGATCGATGAAGAATTGTTTTGTAGTTTAAGGTTTTTGGGTTTCAAATTTAAAAGACTAAAGAGGAAAACAATAAGCCAACCCAAGATAAAAGACCAGTGAGGAGAAAGTACCTTGCTACAGAGAAAAATATTTTTGAAAACATGAAAAGCAACCAATAGAAACCTATGATGGCAAAGAGAAATATAATGGCCAAGAGAGGAAAATAGAAACGTTATATAAGAAGAAATTTTGTATAATATTGGTTAGAGAAGCAGCTTTGTATATTGAATAGATCTGGGTTGATAAATTTAGGAATACCTAAATTTAAGTTCTTTTCTGACCCATACTAGGTTATCTGGCCCTGGGAAAGTCATTATATCTCTCAATTCCCTTAACAAATAAGACTATAATTCGTATTTCTGGAGAAGTGCCATAATAGAAGTAGTTCCTCAGTAGTGAAATTAGGCATCCATTTGAGGAAAGAAAGGTCTAGGTGTAAGGATAATAATAAGGCCTTATGTAATTGTAAGAAAAAATAAGATATTAGAGAAGTCATGTGATAGATTATAAAAAGAAATGTATTATGCAAGTAATTTAGTATTTAGTATTTGAATTATGTATTATACATAATAAAAATGTATTATGCAAGTAATTTAGTATTTAGTATTATGCAAGCAATTCATTTAATATGCAATTTCTTCAAAATTTGTTCACATATGACCATGAACAAAGATGAAGTAGTCATGATTTCCTTATTCCGTTCCTGATTTTGTCCTTCCATTCCTAATCTTGGCTCATTCATGGAATTTTTCCTACCTTTAAAATCTGTCCTGTCTTAGAAAATAAATATAATAGAAAAATATATAATATAAAAATATACAATAAGGTAAAGCTCATGTCAGCCTAGCTTAACGCTAAAGGATGGAAATTCCCCTGAATATATCCTGCTCTTATCAAATAATAGGCCAATCACTTTCTTTGCTGTTGCTTATTAGAATTTATCATATACTTGTATAATATGATAGGCTTCATTCAAATGCAATGTAAGTTATGTTGATTAATTTAAGTATTTCACTATGACTCCAATATGCAAATATATGCATAGCATATCTGAAATTTAGTCCTGAAATGACTGGCTTTTCCATCCTTTCTGTAGAGATGTGACCATAGTAGACTGGATAGTTGGGATTGAGAGCTATGGAATGCCAAATATAGGTTATTTGAAGATAATGGAAAGGAGCCATATTGAGTTGTGCAACTTGAAGTCTCAGCCAAAGGATTACGTTGGAAATTTTCTACTTGATAGTGTCTTCAAGAGTTTTATTTGTACTTATCTTACACAGACAAATAATAGGCTCATCTCTTATAGCAACCTATTTGACATGATCCAGACTGAAAGGAAATTTCCCAGCAATAATAGCTCCCCTAGCTGGAATGTAGGAAATTCTTGAGATTTTAAAAAGATTTTAGAAATATTATTTGCCAACTATGTCTCATATTTCACACACACTTTAAAAAGGGTAAATTACAATCTAGACAGAAAGTGACACTATATTTGAAATGTTCAGAATTTCATTTGAATTACATTTTAGGATTTTACAGATTGGAAATGATGTCTCAGATAAAAACTTTGTCAAAGGAACTTGATAAGGTAACTGATCAAATAGAATTCAATCAGTTTTATTATTAATCCACTAAGATTTATGATGAAATTTTAACAGTTTGTCCACCTCAAAGTTACTCTTACAGATAACTTAGAACAGGTATTTTATAAACATACTTAGACAATTTATCAAAAGTATATTAAAGCTCAATAGATTTTAAGTTGATAAATACATTTGAGAGAGCTACTGTATGGGAGTGTAAGACTTTTTTTTGTTAACACAGTCTGTAGGAGAATGTGGCACTTAATTTTGTCCCACTTATGTACTTTCCTGTCAACTAAAAGGAGAGTTAAGGTAGTGGGTTGATTCTTCACACAAAAGACATATTGAATGGATGAAAAATTACCCACCCTCTCCCTAAAGGACACAGAGTATTTCAGAAGAGACCATCCAGAGAGTAATATGGTTAGTGGCTTGAAACTCAATAAGCCTTGTTGCACAGAGGAAGAACAAATAATTCTTTTTCACATTCATATAGATAACAGATTCCTATTAGACATTTCTGTCTTAACAAATAAAGAAGGCATATTTACAGTGCTAGAAAGCAGTAAAAAAAAAATATCAATTCCTATGACTAGAAAATTTTTCATCCTGAGAAGACACTGAAATTCAACTTTATAGAAAGATAAGAAAAGTTGAAAATGGAGTATGAAACATTTATAACATAATGGTCATAACATAGAATGGTTTTTGGATCCCCCTGATTAATTATAGAACCCATCTTTAAAATGATCAAATAATATAGGAGATGGAAATATTGTATTATCAATAGTTAAACTAGAGGGGTTGATTATTTCCTTTTCTTTTTATAGATGTATCAAATGATTCATGGATGACAACATTTTGCTAAATAGAGACTTCACTTGACTTTAAACAAAAGAAAATTAAGCTATTTTTAACTTCATGATAGCTGGTAGGGCATGGGAGTCTTTAACTCATACATTTCCTACGTATTTCCTACAATGGATTATCTACTTTTACTCTGAGAAGGCTGTGGGAAAAATATTGCTTGAGAGAATAAATCTATTCAGGGAAGTTGATATTGGAGATAATTTTCTGTGTTGAATTCAATTTTCTCCCTGAATTTTCAATTGTAAAATGAAAGGGATTTCTTGAATAATGTCTTAGATTCAATACATAAACAAAGAAAATTCTACAAACCATTTGAAAGCCCATATTGAAAAGAAAATTTTAGGTTTAAATCTTAATGATAGTATTAAAAATATAAATGAAATCCAACAAATATTTTCTCTTTTGTTTGTTTGGGTTTGTTTTGGGGTTTAATTCTTAATTGCAGCAAAAAGTTCATTTCAGCAGTCCTAGAAATCTCAAAATATGTATTGAAAGATGATGTAGATATGACAGTTTTACTAATGACTGTGGTCCTCAAGGAATTTTAGAGAAGTGGAATAGTATCACAGAAGTGGGAAAGTGTAAATGGTTTTTGGTTTTTTTTTTGGGGGGGAGGGGGATGTTTAGTAAAGAAGTGTGATTGTGGAAACTGTAGTCTCATCAACTGTAAGTGGATTACCGGAAAAATGACGAAACAGAATAGCAAATGGATGGATCATAGTTTTAGAGCCCAAGGGGACCTTAGAGCTTCTCATACTCCATTTCTCAAGCTTGCTGATAAGGAAAATGATAGTCAAATCTTTAAAATTATTTTTCTAAGATCACACTTGCTGTAAGCAGTATGGCTGAAATATGAATCAATTCTAACCTCTCCAAAACCAGAACTTTCTTGGGTACAACATGCTACTCTCTTGATGAATGGATTGATGGTCACTTAAAAAGAAAATAATATTTTGGAAGATTTTGAAGGGGAATAAATATTAGTTTTAATGTACCCAAGCTATTTTCTCTGTTGTTGAGGAATATAAAGGAAGGAGAGATTGGTTTATTCAAGGACATAAATCTAGTTTATTGCATTGCTAGAACATACAGAGTCCTTCTGATTTATAACTGAGTATACTTCCTGTAATGTTTTAAGTTTGCCACTCTGTTATCAAAGCAACTTAGAATATAGAGGTTGTAAGGTGTACTGGATAGAGTCCAAAAGTCTGGAGTTAAAATTGTTTAGGACTCATATAGTGTAATATGAAAGGTTCACACTGGAAATTTTCACATATATTGAAATAATAGTTCTTTTGTGCAGGAAATATAGTAAATTGTAGCCCAAACTTGAAAAGTCTCTGCTATAGAAACTATCAATACAATTATTTTCTTTTTTTAAGTTTACATCATTCATTTCCACAAGATTTGGAGTTACAAATTTTCTCCCAATTTTTCCCCTACCCACCACCACAAAACTGCAATTGCACTGAATAACTCCTCCCCCAATCTGCTCTCTCCCATATCTTCCCCATTCCACCTCTGACTTCCCAGTAGGGCATGGTGGATCTCTATTCCCCAGTACCAGTATATCTTATTTCCCAGTTACATGCTAAATAATTATAATAATAATTATATATATATATATATATATATATATATATATATATTTTTAAACTTTTGATTTGAAAACTTTGAATTCCATGTTCTTTCCCTTCCTCCCTCCCTCATCACCCACCCTTCCTGGGAAGATAAGCAATTCAATATAGTTCGCACATGTGTAGCTATGCGAAACATTTCCATAACGGATATATTGTGAAATATATTTACCTCCATCCCATCCCACCCCCCACTTGTTCTCTTCTCTACTTTGAAGTGGGTGCTTCCAACTTCCCTGCCCCCCCAGCGTGCCCTCCCTTCCATCATCCCACCTCTCATTCCTTTCCTTCCTACTATCCTGTAGGGTGAAATACCCTATTTAGCATGCATGTCATTCCCTCCCTAAGCCAAATTCATTTAGAATAAGGTTGGCTCATTCCCTTTTGCCTTCCTGTTCTTCCCCTCCATTGTAACAGTTTTCCCTTACCTCTTCTACATGATATTTTGCTCCATTCTATCTCTGCCCAACTCCTCTCATTATATTTCTCACACTTCTTAATTTCACCTTTTAAGTATCATCCTTTCCAATTCAACTGGTCCTGTACCCTCTGTCTCCGTATACCTCTACACATATATACACATACTCATATATGTATCCAAATGCCCTTATACCCTCCTATATAGACATATATACATATATACATTTCTACTCCCTTCAACTATTCTCATACTGAGAAAAGTTTGATAAGTTACATTTATCAATTTTCCATGTAGGAATGTAAGTAGTTCAACTTTTATAAGTTCCTTATGATTTCTTTTCCCCATTTACCTTCTCATGCTTCACTTGCTTCTTGTATCTGAATGTCACATTTTCTATTCAACTCTGTTTTTTTTTCATCAAGAATGCTTGAAAGTCCTCTACTCCACTGAATGACCTTTTTTTGCCTGGAACATGATACTCAGTTTTGCTGGGTAGGTGATTCTTGCTTTTAATCCCAGCTCCTTTGACCTCCAGAATATCATATTGAAGACCTTCAATTCCTCAGTGTAGAAGCTGCCAGATCCTGTGTTATCTTGATTGTGTTTCCACAGTATTCAAATTGTTTCTTCCTGTCTGCTTGTAATATTTTCTCCTTGATTTGGGAACTCTGGAACCTGGCTATAGTATTCCTAGGAGTTTTCTTTTGGGGATCTTTTTCAAGAGGTGTGTGTTGGATTCTTTGAGCCTCTATTTTGCCCTCTGGTTCTAAAACATCAGGGAAATTTTCCTTGAGAATTTCTTGGGGGATGATTTCTAGGTTTTTTCTTTTATCATGGATTTCAGGTAGTCCAATAATTTTTAAATTATCTCTTCTGAATCTATTTCCCAGGTCAGTGGTTTTTCCAATGAGATGTTTCACATTGCCTTCTATTCTTTCATTTCTTTGGATCTGTTTAATAGTATCTTGATTTTTAATAAAGTCACTAGCTTCCATTTACTACAATCTAATTCTGAAGGAAATATTCTCTTCAGTGAGCTTTTGAGATTCTTTTTCCATCTGGCAAGTTTGGCTTTTTAAGGCATTCTTCTCCTCTTTGGCTTTTTGAAACTCTTTTGCCATTTTAGTTAGTCTATTTTTTTAAGGTGTTATCTTCTTCAGTCAGGTTGTTGACTTCCATTTTATAATTTTCTTGACTCATTCTCATTTCTCTTCCCAATTTTTTCTCCAATTCTCTTATATGGTTTTCAAAACACTTCTTAAGGTCCTCTTTGGCCTGTAAGCAGCTTAATCTTTTCTCAGAATCTTCTGGTGCAGGAGTTCTGACTTAGCTGTCTTCCTCCTGTTCCATGTTTTGATGCTTTTTGTCCTGAAAAAAGGAATGCAGAGTGGGATGACTATGCTTGCCTTGCTTTCCTTGTTTGTTCATGTTGCCACTCAGTTAGTTGACTTCTGAGCTTTTTGCCTCAGTAGAGCTCTGTTACCAGAGCGGGTAGCTTTGTCCAAATCACTGGGGTTTTCTCAGATGCTGGAGCTATTAGTTGGGTACCTTCTCTGAAAGCTCCACATGCTCTGGGACACTGGTCATGCACTCTAGGACCTCCACTCTAGACCACAATCCAGACCCAAGGAGGTCACCTGCTCCCCCTACACTATGCAGGGCATGAGCTCTTTAGCAGCCATGTGGCTGTGGCTGCAGGACTGTTGCACCTCAGCCACTTCTCCCCACCTTGGGCAAAGGCCTGACCTCACTCCCTTACTCCCACTTCCCAAAATCCACACTCCATTGACTTCTCATTTTGTCCTTAGCTTCTATGAGTTGATAATTTTGGAAACTGCCATAGCTTCTGGTGACCTAAAGTCCCTCCAGCCAGAGGCTGGTGATGGACACCCTGAGCCTAAAACCGCACCACACACAGGGCTGGACTTGGCTCCTAGAGCATTGCACTAGCCCTTTCCTGCCAGTTGCCTTGCTGTCCTCAGCAGGAAGTTAGGTTCTCTGTGTCATTTTATGGGTTATGTAGCTCCAGAGTTTATTTAGAGTCACCTTTTACATGAATTGGAAGAGGTGGAATTGGAGCCTTGTGGAAGTCCTCTTTCTACTCCACCATCTTTACTCTGCCCCCTGAATATCTATTACTTTCTTTAAGAGGCAAAGAATATTAATTATCTAAAGATTAATTGTCATCTGTGTGTAATTTGTGTGAAGATTGAATAATTAAATTTTATTCTATATCAATGCTATCAGTTATCATTGCTGTAGAGATATGCTTTGAACACAGAGAAATTACTGAGTATTTCTTTTTCCCTGGAAGAGCAAGTGGTTTAACTGTCAAGAAGAAAAAGTATAAGGATACATTTTTTTCTGAGAGAAATGGACCTAACTTGTATTTTGTGAAGGAGAATCATGAAAAAGATTTCTTGAAATGAGACTTCAACTACCATCCTGAAAGATGAATTATTGGAATATAACCTGTGGAGAATTTTGGAATGGTAACTGATTATTAGAATTTATCTTTCTCAAATCTGATATAATATAAATCATGATTTATGACTTCTTATTTTTTCATAAAATATTATAGCCCATAAAATTACCTCAATGTTTATGTAGTACAAGAAGCTAGAGTATGAATATATATGTACATGTGTATATATAATTACTTAAATGTTCATATACAGAGAAAGAGAGATAGAGAACCTGATTATTTTTTTTAAACTAGAAGGGATTATTACTATTACTGGTAGAGTTCCTTTTTTATAGGTGTGTCAAATGATTCATAGATCACAATATTAACTGAGTGAGACTTCACTTGACTTTGAACAAGAGAAAATTCAATATTTTTAACCTCGTGATAGGTAGCAGGGCATGGGAGTCTTTAACTCATAATTTTCCTAAATATTTTCAATAATGGATTATCTCCTTTAACTTTAAGATGGTTATGTGAAAAATCTTGATTTAGGGAACAGAATATTTTTAAATGAGAAAGAGACAAAGAAAGACAAAGGGAGAGAGAGAGGGAGAGAGAGAGAGAGAGAGAGAGAAGAGTCAGAGAGACTGACTGTAAGGGTTATGGGATTTAAAGATCTTCCATGCCCCATTGGACTTGCTGACGTAGCAGGAAGGGGTGGAGCAAGAGGAAGCAGAAGCCAAAGTAGAGTTCCTGCAGTGGCTGGCGGTGGTGGTGACGGCGGCGGCGGCAGCAGAGGCAGCGGTAGCGCGAAGCCCTTTTTGAGTTAGCCAGAATTTCTGCTAAGGACTCCTGCTGAGGACTGCCAGGGGCCGGAGCTGCTGGGAGCGCGCTTCCCAGATGCTGGGTGATTGCTGTGAGTGGGGATAGGAGGAACTTTGCCTGAGGTAGCTTGTTCTGTTTTAAAGGCTTGAAAATGTGGGTGCTTTCTACTTTATCTACCTGTGCCAATGTCATAACTACTCTGATGGCTTTCACTTTCTGGTTTTGGGACTCAGTCTTTTGGTATCTTAATAAATTTTCTAGTTTATACCCCCATAATGCAAGCATGATGTATTTTGTGATGGATAATTATATCAGCATATCTGTAATCTCCATAGGCATTGTGAATATGGCATTGCTGATACATTTGGCGATGAGGATGGGATCACAAAATGTCAGGCCTCTATTTGGAAGCAGTGGGGCTTTAGAGGGAGAAATGGCTATTCCAGGATGGGAGGATTTGCCTTATTCCTCTCTAGCCAGAGAATGGGCTAAAAGCACAGGGCCCTGTGAAAACTGGGAACCAAGGCTAAAAGAGGGAGAACCAGGAGATTTGGAAAGATGTTTGAAAGCAACACCCATAGAACCAGGCAAAGAACTGGCAGGAGTGTGCAGGAGAGGCTGGGGGCTGCTAACAAGTTATCACCTTATGTGTACAAGTAGGGATAAGCTGCTGAAGGAAAGAGGTCGGATGGCTAGGGAGTCAGCTGGTTTGCCTGAGGATTCTTCTGTGGCAAAGCACTCAGAAGACCAAAGTGGAGGGGCTCATGTGGTCCAGGAGCAAGCTACTGTTCATGTAGCTAAAAGGAAGCAAAAAACTAGCAAAACAAATGTGCATGCACCTTTTGTACAGGCTGGGCAGAGTTGCCCTGACAGCTTCCAGGAAAATGTGTGTGAGGAGAATGGAGCAAGGTTAGATGAGGAGTATTCTAATGTAGAAGCTCTTCCCATAAGAAGAAGAAGACAGGAGAACCACTGAGGCAAAACAGAGTCCAGGGAGATAATTGAGGATTTCACTCAACAGGAGATCACTGATATATTGAGTAGATTCACCCAAAGTATGGGGGAGTCTTTAGTGTCTTGGATAGTAAGAATCACTGATGAAGGCACGGGAGGAATAACACTGGACAATGAGGACTGTTTAAAATTCATAAGTATCAATCAGAATCCTTTTGTACACCAGGCTTTTAGGGATCACCATATGCAAGGAGGAAATAACAAAAGGAATCTTCTAGCTTTAGCTGCAGAAGGATGCAAAAAGCAATATCCAACTGAATCTATGTGGCCTAGGGGAGACAGACCCTGGTACTCACTTAGAGACTGTATGAGAAAACTAAAGGAGGAGGTAATGAAAACTGCTATCCTGATTGGAGATGCAAATGCATATTATGATACCCCCCTAGGAGTTCCTCATAGAAATATCATAGTGAAGACGGCTCCTCCTGCATATAAGCACCTAATTCTGACTCTATTAATTGGAGAAATAGGGCACCCTCTTTCAGAGGTGCTGGATAAGATTTCACAATTAAGAGATTTAGGGGAATGGGAAAAAGACAAATTGCCTCAAGGGAGAAGAGTGAACAGCCAGAGGATTCAGAGACAAAATAGACCAACAAGAAGGGAACTATTTACTGCTCTATTAAAAGCTGGGGTGGACTTCACAAGAATAGATGGTATTCCAACTGAAGAGCTGCATAAGCTGTACCAAGAAAAGGTACTTAGAATTAGAATGAACAGGGAAGCAGGAAGCGCCCCTGCAGGTATTTCTGAATCTTAATCTTTGTATCCAAGTTTGCCCCACCTTCAGGGAGTATAGGAGATAGGCCAAGCCCCATACCAGATAAAAGAAATATGCAGAAGAGATTGCAGACGCCATATTGGTTTAACAATATATTGGAAGAATGGATCAACTACTGTGACTAGGGCACTGCTTGATACTGGGGATGAGGCCACACTCATCTATGGAAACCCTGATAAGTTTAAACATGGAACTCCTATTACCATCACAGTTCTAGGAAATGCTGAAATATCAGCCAGACAGGTAAAATAACAATGAAAATTGGGCGGTTACCTAAGAAAGAATAAACTGTGGTGGTTGTACCCATTCCTGAATACATCATTGGGATAGATGTATTGAGAGGCATGACTCTGAATTTACGTGAAGGAAGATACCAATTTGCTGTGAGGAAGATAGGAATTAATACAGTTTTAGTGGGAAAACTAAAAATGGAGCCAATCACTTTACCTGAACCTTCTAAAGTAATTACTTTAAAACATTATCGTGTGCCAGGTGGGCAAGATGAAATTACCACTACTATAAAGGAATATGTTAAAGCAGGAGTGTTAGTCCCTACAACAGCAAGATGGAATAATCCTGTCTGGCCAGTAAGAAAATCAGATGGGACATGAAGAATGACTGTGGATTATAGACAGTTGAATAAGGTGACTCCTTCTTTGTATGCTGCTGTTCTAGATACCATTACCTTAATAGAAAGGATCCAGACATATGATGGGACTTGGTATGCAGTTACTGACTTGGCAAATGCATTCTTCACCATCCCAATAGACCCTAAAAAATGGGACCACTTCGCTTTCACTTGGCAGGGTAGACAATATACTTTCACCCGCTTGCCACAAGGGTACATACATAGCCCCACTATTTGTCACAGGATTGTGGCTGAACAGTTAGATGAATTAAAGCTACCTGGTGTACAGCTTACCCACTACATTGATGATATCATGATACAGGGAAAAGATGCGAAAGTAGTGGAAAGGAGTTTGACCCTTCTAATTGAGCATATGAAAAGTAAAGGGTGGGAAATTAACCCTGCAAAGGTTCAAGGAACAGCTCAAAATGTGAAATTTTTGGGTATACAATGGAACAAGGGGCTGAGGGAGATTCTTCCTCAAGCCCGACAAAAGATTCAGGAATTTCCTACCCCTACCAATAAGAAGGAGGCCCAAAAGTTCATAGGATTGTTTGGATATTGGAGGCACCACTTTCCACATTTGGGACAGATTTTAAAACCTTTTTATAGAGTCACACGGAAGAAATATGAATTCGATTGGGGACTTGAGCAGAGTAAAGCTTTTGAAGAAGCCAAGGCTGCCATACAATTGGCTCTAGATTTGTGGCCCATGCAAAATGGTCCAGTGGAATTGCAAGTGACTGTACAAGATGATTATGGAAACTGGAGCTTATGGCAAAAACAACAAAGCCGAAATGTACCTTTGGGATTTTGGTGTAGGAAACTCCCTTCATCTGGAGTCCAGTATACACCTTTTGAAAAGCAGTTGTTAGCTGCATATTGGGCTTTGGTGGAGACTGAACATCTGACTCTGGGCCATGAAGTGATATTGAGACCTGGAATCCCAATTATGACCTGGGTAATGAGTACCCCAGCTTCTCACAGAATTGGACATGCCCAAGAGGCAAGTATAATTAAATGGAAGTGGTATATTCAAAATAGAGCGAAAACAGGCAAAAGAGGAGTCTCTGCTCTACATGAATCTATAGCAAACATAGAAATTGAGAGGAATGACACACCCCCTGAGCCAAAGCAACAGTTGGTAGATTCCACTGTAAAATGGAATGAGGGATATGATGTATTAACTGAGGAACAAAAGAGACATGCATGGTTTACTGATGGGACAGCAAAATATTTGGGGCAAAGAAGACATTGGAAAGCAGTGGCCTATAACCCATGTACCAGAAGGACTTTGGAAAGTACTGGGATAGGTGAAAGTAGCCAATATGCTGAACTTATGGCAGTATATCAAGCCATCAAAATAGAACAAGGAGGACAGTGTCATATATTCACTGATTCATGGGCGGTAGCTAATGGATTAGAAACATAGATGCCCATGTGGAAAAATGAAAATTGGGAAATTCATGGCAAACAAGTCTGGGGCAAAGAACTATGGGAAGATATCTGGAACTTGTCTTTGGTCACTGACTTGGCAGTTTTTCATGTAGATGCTCACGTGGCCCCCACCACACCAGAATGTGAGTACAATGCTCATGTAGATCGACTGGCAAAGATTGCTACTGAACATATTGTCCCTACTTTGACAACAACTGATGATCCGGTATTAGCAAAATGGGTCCACCAAACAGCAGGCCATTTGGGGGTCCAGGCCACACACCAGTGGGCACAAGATCGGGGTATTAGTATCTCTCATTCACTGTTAAAACAGACAGCAGAAAAATGTCATAAATGTCAATTGGAAAAGAAACGAACTGTTCCTTGGGTAGTAATTGGAGAGATAGTGTGATAGTAATGGCAATTAAAGATTCCCCTGTATTGGCTTGGTTTTCAAATTGATTGTATTAAAACCCAGAGTTTGTTAATCCCACCTGTGGGATGGGCTTGTTGATGTGAAAAGAAAGTCCTGAAGTGGGAGGAGCTGGTGATGTAGATTTGGAGAGACACTAGAGAGAGGCGGAAGATTTTTTTTTTGGAAGCCGCACCTGGTGGAGAGGGAGAGACTAAGAGATTGCTGGTGGCCGCTTTGAATTGCCCTGGACTTTTGAGACCTGCCCCCTGAGCTGCCAAGGACTGAGGAGACATGGCTGTTTTGCTGGTACTTTGTCTGTCTGTTTTGATGTTATTTTGCCAGATTTGTCCACTGGTGAAAGACTGTCCTGTTGAAGAAGTCCTGGAACCTGGCATTTGGTTAAGAAGGCCTGAGATTGTCCTGCAGACAGAGAGTGAATACTGTCCACTGGTGAGGGACAGTACTGAGAGTGAATACTGTCCACTGGTGAGGGACAGTACAGTTGTTGCAGGGGTCTGGAGACTGTCCGGCAGACAGAATGAATACTGTCCACTGGTGAAGGACAGTGCTGTTGTTGCAGGGGTCTGGGAGCCTTTCTGTTGGTTCAGAAGCCCTGAAGAAGGATTTTCTTGTTGTATGTTTACAGAAATCCTGGGAGAGGGCTTTGCTAATGTGTTCAGGGGTTCTAGGACTGTTCTACAGACAGAGGATAAATTCATGAAGGGACTGGCAACGTATCTTATGGCCTTGCTAAGCCTTGTCTCTCCAGGAACTAAGATTGCTGAGAACTTGCCTCGTGTCAAGATGAAGAAAAGACCTCCATTTGGGTATTAAGTGCTGTGTTTAAACTTGATGTAACTCTGGGGTAGATTCAATTGTGATCCAGGGGTGGGGAACTTTTGACCTTTTTGTGTTCTATGGTTGAGCAAATGAATGTATTTTACTTATGTTTGGAAACTAATCTCCATTTGAGAAGAGGGGCTTTGTGGTGGACTTAATTAAGGTATAGCCTAGGGGTGGAGAAGTATTTGGAACAGAGACTTTGTAATTGATTGAATGATTGGAAAGTCCTGGGGTGGGGTAGGCCTTGGAGATTATTTAATCACACTTAGTAAATGCTGTATTTGGAATGATGTCATGTTTTGATCTTCTCTGTTCTGGGTTTGTTACTGAATAAAATAGAGAGCACCTATGCTGGTATTTTGAACCTGGGAAGTTGCCTTTGCTTGGTATTACATTACAGATAGCAAGAGGAAAAGTCCCAGCCCAAATCTGGCAAATAGATTATATTGGTCCACTACCACTGGATAAAGGATGCAGATTTATATGTACTTGTGTTGACACCTATTCAGGTGTACTAGTAGCTTTTCCTTATAAGAATGCAACCCAGAAAAACACTTGTAAAACACTAGATCTCATAAGTCTATATTATGGAACCCCAATGCCGATTCAAAGTGACAATGGGTCACATTTCAAAGGCAATGAAATGAAGAAGTATTGTATACTAAACAATATAGAATGGATATATCATTGGATATATCCAGAAGCATCTGGGTTAATTGAAAGAATGAATGGATTACTGAAATAACAGTTGAGGAAGTTAAGTTCCAATAATTCATATCAACATTAGACGGATAATTTGTTCATGGCTTTGTGTAATTTGAATAATAGACCATTGGGAGGAAGTACACCTCTAGCCAGAAGGATGACCCCCAATCTGCAAATTAGAAAACAACAAACACATAAGATCCCAAATATTGAGTATTGGACCTTGAGGCCAGATGTCCCAGCACCGTACCCAGGACCACCTGGTTCAGTGGGGTATGATTTACATTGTTTAGAGGACTTTTGTTTGGACAGAAAAGAAATAAGAAAAATCTCCACTGGGATATGCATAAGAATCCCTAAAAATCAATTTGGACAGATTTTACCCAAATCAGGATTAGCAGCTCAAGGAATGCATGTATTGGCTGGAGTAATAGATTCTAATTATCAAGGAGAAATTGTTGTAACATTCCAGAATTTAGGTGAAGGGCCCATACAGATTCACAAGAATGATAGGATAGTTCAAGTGATTATCGTTCCTTGTAAAACAATGCCACTTGTAAAAACTGACCCTCCTTCCAAAATAACTGTCACAGGAATTGAAGGATTTGTTTCTACTCTTAGAATAAAATCAGGAGCTAAAGTATGGGTAAAACGGAAATCAGATGATGTTCCAAAGGCTGCAGACATTATAGCATATTGGAGGGATAACACTGTATCTATTGTTTATTCTGAAGAAGATGATTACAAAATTGTACCCTTAAGTCATTTATTCTACCGTGAGTGAGGCTACAATAGTCTGGTTATTGTCTCTTTGCTTCTTCTTGATTTTTTGTTTGTTCACCTTGTTTGTTAGATTTGTTTCCACAGGCTCGGTACCCTCCATCTGTAGATGCCTGATAGCTTAAGCTGGATGTCACCCCCTGTCTGCAATTGTGATGTGTCACCCTTGGACCTGGCATCAAGCATATTAAGAACTGACCTCTCAAATGGGACCCCTGAGGACAGGGACAGCTCTACATCCGATTTCAGCAGCAAGTAGCCATAGAAGAAGATATCTTCACCCCTTACCACAAGATTTTGGGGCCCCATTTGTTCGGGATGGGGGGAATGATTGGTAGTTTGTGCTCAAGCCCCACCCTAAAATATTGTTTTCTGTGTTTATTGTGTGCTATTCTTTTTATATTGTTGTGAAATTTTGTTGACACCAGTTATTCCTACTGTATTTTTGCCAAGTAAGGGACATGAAAGATCTTGGTGCCGAATGTAAGGGTTATGGGATTTAAAGATCTTCCATGCCCCATTGAACTTGCTTATGTAGCAGGAAGGGGCGGAGCAAGAGGAAGCAGAAGCCAAACTAGAGTTCCTGCGGTGGCTGGCGGTGGTGGCGACTGCGGCAGCAGCATCAGAGGCAGCGGCAGCGCGAAGCCCTTTTTGAGTCAGCCAGAATTTCTGTTAAGGACTCCTGCTGAGGACTGCCAGGGGCCGGAGCTGCTGGGAGCACGCTTCCTGGACGCTGAGTGGTTGCTGTGAGTGGGGAGAGGAGGACCTTTGCCTGAGGTAGCCTGTTCTGTTTTAAAGGCTTGAAAATGTGGGTGCTTTCTACTTTATCTACCTGTGCCAATGTCATAACTACTCTGATGGCTTTCACTTTCTGGTTTTGGGACTCAGTCTTTTGGTATCTTAATAAATTTTCTAGTTTATACCCCCATAATGCAAGCATGATGTATTTTGTGATGGATAATTATATCAGAATATCTGTAATCTCCATAGGCATTGTGAATATGGTATTGCTGATACACTGACAGAGACAATTAAAATTTTAGAGGAAAATACATCTAAGCAATTTAATAATTTCCCATAAACAATGGTGAGCTATGAGCTGATGTTAATAAAAAAAATTATACACTTCTATTAGTCTTTGAGGAAATGTAGGAATATTCCTCTCAATTATTTTTGAAATGAATTGAGAATAAATAATGTCCTTAACTAGCAGGTTGACTAGTAGGAGTTTGTTGTGTGTATGAACTAGTGTAGTGCACCACAGTACTGTTGACACCACCTAGGCTACATACCAGGTACTTAACTCAAATTATTATGGCATTTTAAAAAGGATTTTTTTCATAGCTATAGTCTTTCTTTCTTTGTTGTAGCTGTTGTTTCCATATGCAACTTCTTTCCTCATGAGGAACCACCTTCTAATAAATACATAACTGCAATTCTTTTGCAATACACAGTCTTATTTGTCTGGGTAACTTATGTCTTATTGTCATAGACCTGTTTTGTTTAAGAAGCAAAACATGAACACAAATATTATTCTTATGATAGAGGTTCAGCCAATATTCCAGTCTGCTTCTTAGAGAATATGGAGTGTTTAATATAATATTCATGAATACATTTTCATTTGGTAATAAATACAATTAATAAATGGTAAATACAACTAAAATCAAATTCCTACATGATCTCATACTAAGTTAAGTAAAATGATCACAGATAATACCACAAGGTTCCCCCCAAAAGATTCTCTCCAAAAAGAGAGAATATTTTTATGTATGTTTGTACTTTTATAAAAAAATTAAAATGAAATAATTACAACCAATAAAGCCGCCAGTTTTAGCTTTTTGAAGCATATAATATTCCATAAGCTTTAAAAAACACTGACAAATTCTTTTGACACCACCTCTTTGTTTTGAAAAGATGTCACATTTTACAAAGTGTATTTAAGGTATTTTATAACCCAGTTATTGACTTCACTTATTATTTAGGTTACTGTGATTTCATACTTGGTGCAAACTATTTCTATTCTAATAGCAAAACTCAGCAATTTGCAACTTGTCAGGTCAACAGAACTGTTTCACTTTCTCCAGATTTTTAAGCATCTGTTTCTGAGTCAAATAAATTCTATGATGCTGATGATGATTCACAAGGTTATACATAGGCAACTGAAGAAATACAATTGGCAGTCTCTGACTATGGACCACTTTTTTTAATCACGGCTAAATTTCTTGCTGTACCATTAATTCTATTTCATTCAGTAAAGTTGTAGAACACAACTAATAAGTTACATGATTATGTTTCACCAAAAGTTATTTCATACTGGCAAAGTGTTAAGATACTAAGTTTTTAAAGCATGTAATGAGGGATTGACTATCTGGTGAATATAGGATTTGAAAGTTTTTTTTTAAAGCCTTTGCACTGAATGCCCAGCAATAACCCCCAGCACAAGCCTCTATGGCTCATTATTTAGGTTTCATGGCTTAGAATGAGTGTAAATAAACATAGTTTTCTACACTCTCCAGAAACTATGAGGGTCTTCCCCTACCAGATGGCTATTCTTGTAAATCAGTCATCTTTGGTCTCAATTATTAACTAGCCCTTAGTCATTGAATAGGTGTTGCCTCAGACAAAATGAGACCTGGGAAAGACCTTAATTTACAAAAATCAATATCACTCTCTACACCCCAGATCATCACCAGTCATCTATTCTTTTGTTTTGACAGCAAACTTTAATGGCTCTGGAAAAAAGAGTGAGGCTGATTACTATATATGTATATTTCTGTCTCAGTTAAATCAAGTTCAGTCACAAGACATTATCCTTGTGTTGCCATTGGTCCTCTTTCAGAATGAAGGATGAAAAATAGTAATAGGGGTAATAAAGACAATCAATATAGCTTATTTACATAATAAATTAAATAAAGTACTACTAAATAAACTTCAAAAAAAAGTTTTTTTTTTTTTAATTTCCTTTAGGGTCAAATGCAAACTCTTCCTTTTGGGATTTCAAGATTTTAACACCCTGTCTCTAACTTGCCTTATTTTACATTGACTACACTTTACACATTGTAGGCCAAATTGCCCTTCTTACTGTCCCTCACATAAGGCACTGCATCTTCCAATCTCCTTTTTGCATTGACCACCTCCCCTACTTTGAACAAATGCTTTCTTTGCCTCTACTTCTTAGAATATAAAGATATGCTTCCCTGTCCCCAAAATTAATCACAAACATAAATGATGCCTTTCCTCGACACCCCAGCTTCTTGTACCTTTTTCCAAATATTTTCCTTGTATTTGTTTTGTATGTATCTTTAGATGCTTCTATGTGTACATAGTGTCTTCCTAATAGCAAGCAAGCCCCTTGAGGAGAAAGTCATTTCATATATTTTTGTTGTTGTTGTTGTGATGGTTACTTTTTGTTGCTGTTTTAATCACTGGTGCCTCATAAGAGAGTGTCATTTAACGAAGGCTTGAGGATTAGCAATTTAGGAATATCACCATGTGTGGTCATTTCATGTATACCTTTATTGTGGGCATAGTGGGTTTAATTATATCTTCCAGAAAGCATTTTTCCAGTTACTTTGGCTCTGAATGTTTACAGTATTCCCTACTTACTATGGTATGTGAATCTGAAGGGGGAAATGAAACAGTTAGAATTAGAAAGGGTGGGAGATGTTCTCATTATTACTGAAATGCAAGAGAAACCCTCAATGGTTTCTAAACAAATTGGATACCTGAATCTCCACTTACCCGGCCAGTTATCCAGTTATTTTTTTTTTCTTATCACCATTTTTATGAGCCAGAAAACATCTTCTGAATGGAAGAGGAAGTCAAAATACATGTTCATGATTCATCACTCTTTTACAATGATGTAAGAAAGTAATTCGTGGGGGTGGAGCCAAGATGGTGGAATAGAAATAGGACTTCTGCATGGCTGCCGCTTCCACCTCCTCCAATTCATATAAAAATGACACTAAACAAACTTTGGAGCTACAGAAACATCAAAATAACAGAGATAAGATAACCTCCCACTTAAGCCAGCATGGCAGCTGGCAGGAAGGGGCCAACACAACACTCTAGGAGCCAAGGCCAGCCCTGCATGAGACTGCGGTTTTAGCTTCAGGGCATCCACAACCAGCCTATGGCTGAAGTCACTTCAGATCACCAGCAGCTGTGGCAGTTTCCAGAATTATCAACCCATAGATGCTAAGGACAAAGTGAGAGGTCAGTGCAGTACGGACTTTGGGAAACGGGAGTCTGGGAGTTTGATCCGGCCTTCGCCCATGGGGTGATCAGTGGCCGAGGTGCAGTGGCTATGCAGCCAGAGCTGTGTGTCTCCTTCAGAGCTCCTGGCCTGCATATTGTAGGGAGACCAGGCGACCAGTTGGAGGGGTAATTGCTCTTGCTTTAACCTACTTGGATTTAGATCACTGTCTAGGGTGGAAGTCCTAAGGTGCATGACCAGATTTCCAGAATATATGGAGGCTTCAGAGAGGGCAGGCAACTAATAGCTCTGGCAGCTGAGAAAACCCCAATGATTGGGACAAAGGTCCCCTCTCTGGTAGCAGAGTTCTACTGTGGCAAAAAGCTCAAAAGTCAAGTAATTGAATGGCAACATGAGCAACCAAAGGAAGCAAAGCAATGTGATTTTACATTCCAAATTTGAGGACAAAAAGGATTAAAGCATGGAACAGGAGGAAGACAACAAAGTCAGAACTCTTGCACCAAAAGCCTCATAGAAAAATATGTGCTGGTTACAAGCCATAGAGGAACTGAAGGAGGATTTTGAAAATGAAATAAGAGAAGTGGAGGATAAATTGGGAAGAGAAATGAGAATGATGCAAGAAAATTATGAAATGAGAGACAAAAACCTGACTGAAGAAAGTAAAACCTTAAAAAATAGACTAACTCAAATGGCAAAAGAGGCTCAAAATGAGGAGAAGAATGCCTTAAAAAACCAAATTTGCCAGATGGAAAAAGAATCTCAAAAGCTCACTGAAGAGAATCATTCCTTCAGAATTAGATTGGAGCAAATGGGAGCTAGTGACTTTATGAGAAAGCAAGATACTATTAAACAGATCCAAACAAATGAACAAATAGAAGGCAATGTGAAATATCTCATTGGAAAAACCACTGACCTGGAAAATAGATCCAGGAGAGATAATTTAAAAATTATTAGACTACCTTAAAGCCATGATCAAAATGAGAACCTAGAAATCATCCTCCAAGAAATTCTCAGGGAAAACTGTACTGATATATTAGAACCAGAGGGCAAAATAGAGGTTCAAAGAATCCACCACTCCCCTCTTGATAAAGAACGTAAAAAAAAAACAAAACTCCTAGGGATATTACAGCCAGGTTCTGGAGTTCCCACATCAAGGAGAAAATATTACCAGCAGCCAGGAAGAAACAATTTGAATACTGTGGAAACACAATCATCATAACACAGGATCTGGCAGCTTCTACACTGAGGGATTGAATGGCTTGGAATATGATATTCTGGAGGTCAAAGAGCTGGGATTAAAAGCAAGAATCACCTACCCCACAAAACTGAGTATCATGTTTCAGGGGAAAATATATTTATTCAATGGAATAGATGACTTTCTAGCTTTCATGATGAAAAAAACAGGTTTTAATAGAAAATTTGACATTCAGATACAAGAAGCAAGAGAAGCATGTGAAGGTAATAAACAAAATAAATTACAAGGAACTTATCAAAGTTTAACTATTTGCTTTTCTACATGGAAAAATGATAATTATAACTAATGAAACTTTTCTTAATATGAGACCAGTTGAAGGGAATAGAAATGTATGTGTGTGTGTATACACATATATATCTATATAGGAGAGTATATGGGCATATAAATATATATGTGAATGTGTGTATATATGTGTACTGGTATACTTAGACGGAGGGCACAAGAGCCATTGTCTAGGATGGGATGAAACTTCAAATGTGTAGTTAAGAAGTGAGAGAGGAATATAATGAGAGGAGATGGGGAGAGATAAAATGGGGTAAAATATCTCATATAGAAGAGAAAAGGGAAAACTGTTACAATGTAGGATGAGAACAGGAAGGCAAAAGGGAATGAGTCAACTTTATTCTCATTGAATTTGGCTTAGGGAGGGAATGATGTACACATTAAATAGGGTATCTCACCCTACAGGAGAGTAGGGGGAAGGGGATGAGAGGGGGGATGATGGAAGGGAGGGAAGGCTGGGGGGAGGGAATTTGGAAGCACCCACTTTTGAAAAGGGACAGGATCAAAGTAGAGAATAGAACAAGTGGGGGTAGGATAGGATGGAGGGAAATATAGTCAGTCTTTCACAATATATCCACTTTGGAAATCTTTTACATAACTACACATGTAGAACCTATTTGGAATTGTTTATCTTCCCAGTAAGTGTGGCTGATTAGGGAGGGAGGGAAAGAATCTGGAATTCAGAGTTTTAAAATCAAATGTTTAAATAAATAAATAAATAAATAAATAAATAAATAAATAAATAAATAAATAAATAAATAAATAAATGAATGAATGAATGAATGAATAAATATATATATATATACACACACATATGTATATATGTGTGTATATGTATATACATGTGTATGTTTGTACATGTGTGTATCTGTGTGTGTGTATAATTTTACATGTAACTTGGAAATAAGATACACAGACACTGGGTCATAGAGATCCATCATGCCCTAATGGAAACTCGGGGCTGGGGGAAGGAGGCATGGGGGAAGATATAGGAGAAAGCATATTGGGGGAGGGGATATTCAGTGGGATTGCAGTTTTGGGGTGGTGGGTAGGGGAAAATGGGGAGAAAATTTGTAACTCAAAATCTTGTTGAAATGAATGATGTAATCGAAAAATAAATATAAAATTTAAATTAATGCCTCATATATATACATTTTAGGAGATAATATGTATAAATATAAGAATTTAATCTGGAAGCACACATATTTTCTTTCTTTTTTTAAGCAATTGGGGTTAAGTAACTTGCTCAAGGTTACACAGCCAGTTTTTTCTGGGTGTAGTGCTAAGTATCTGAGCCCAGATTCGATCCCAGGTCATCCCGACTCTGGCGCCAGTGCTCTTATTCACTGTGCTACCTGGCTTCCCCAGCACACATATTTTTATGGTCAAAATTTAGGGAATAAGACAGAGTGACTAGGAAGACATTTGGAGGGCAAAATTTTTCTCCAAACATTTTATTAAAAAATCAAGAATGTTAATACATTGTTGGTGTATCTGTAAATTGGTCCAATCCATCTGAAAAGCAATTTGGAGCCATGCTGAGAAAGAAAATAAAATGTTTATAATTTTTTTTCTCAAGATTCAACTGTTCAGCATATATCCCAAGGATGTCAGAGATAGAAAGATTCCATGTATATCAAATATTCATAGCTGCATATTTTGAGTAACAAAGAGCTGGATGCAAAGAAGGTGACTATGAAATAGAGTCTAGCTAAATAAATCATAAATGAATGTAATGTAATGTGTCACAAGAAATGATGAATATTACAGATTCAAAGGATAGGGAACATATTAACTGATACAAAAAAGAAGTAACAAGGATATGTTGTCATGCATATTTGCCATCTCTACTGTTGATGCTAACGCTGCCATCGTTTTTGTTTGATCTTATTTATATCTAGCTTTTTTTTTTCCCTGAACTGTTATTTTATCTTAAATATATTTACATATGTCTTTCCAGGACAAAGAGAAAAAAAAATAAGTTTATCAATAAGCACTTACTAAGCACTCATCACATGCTATCCTGCCTTAAGGGCTATGCCAACAAAACAAAGGTATAGTCCCTCTCCTCAATCAACTCATATTTTAATGTAGACATAATGTGTGAAAAAAATTATACTTACAAGATATATATATGGCAAAATGTAGATCTGAGAGAGAAGGCACTAGCAATGGGAGAGGGGTAAAAAGGGAAAACAATATGAAATCTCCTATGGGACATGAAAACTGAACATTGTCATGAAATGAGCCAAAAAAAGTTAAATGGGGATGATAAGGAGGGAAGAGATTTCAAGTGGTGGGAACAGTCAATGAAAAGATACTGATTCAGAAAATGGAATAGATGTGGAAGAAATAGGAAGAAGTCAATGCTACTAGATGATAGAGTGCATGGAGGATAGAAAAAAAGAATACAAGAAAGGAAGGTAGGGGGAAAGTCTATTTATGCCTTTAAAAATTAGAGAACTTTATATTTGAAGCTGAAGGTATATTGAAGTATATCGAATAGGGAGGTAGCATGATTAAGTCTGCTGTTCAGGAAATCAATTTGATAGCTGAGTGGAGAATAGCCTGGAGTAAGGGAAGAAAAGCGAAGGAGATCAATCAGAAAGGTAGTGAAATATTAGTTGCAAGGTGATGATGATCTGAACCAAGTGGTAACTATATGAGTGGACGAAGGGAAAAGGAATACAAATTGTTATGAGTGTATGCATGATTAATCATAATTGATTTGATACATGGAGTGAATGAATAATGGGAAGCTGAGAATATACACTGAGTTTGCAATCCTGGGTTATTGTTAATTGGGTTGTATCCTCAACAAAAATAGGGAAATTTGGAAGACGTTAGTGTTTAAGTGGAAAGATAATGAATTCTCATTTAGACATATTGATTTTGAGGTGCCTGTGGAATGCTCTAACAGTTTGAGATGAGAAATTACATTTCGAGAAAAAGAAGTTAGGGCTGAATATATAGCACTTGAAGTCATCTGCATTTATATAATTCAATCCAGAGAAGATCATTATTATCACAGAGTATATTTGTATAGTGACAACATACATTTAGGACAGACATTTGGGGAACATTCATGATTAGTTGTATGTACCCTTGATGCACATCTAGCAAAGCATATTGAGAAGTAAAGAGAGAGATACATAAAGAAGAAAAAAAAAGTGTCATGAACTAAAAACAAAAAAAGGAAAGAAAATTGAAGAAAATTGGGTGATTGACAATTCAGCTATTCAAGCATTCAATTGACAATGTCAAAAGCTTTAGAAATGACTAGAAGGACAAGGATTTAGAAAAAAAAGACCATTATTTGTCAATTAATTAATGATTGGGAGACTCTACCCCAGAGGTAGTGTCGATATAGCAGAGCAGAGAAAAAACTCAGTTGTTTCCTCCAAACAACTTATAATGACACCTCAATCTAATACTGGAATGGGAGAACCTATAAAAGATCAGAGTGAACTATATCTAGACTAAGACAAATTAAGAAATTGGAAAGAAAGATCTTTATCACAGGGGTGGAGGCTGACCTAAAGCCCACATGGATGAAATACCAGTGGCAGTACCAGGCAGTGGTGACAGAAGCAGCAGCTTTGGGAGATATTCCAAGACGGAGATTGTGAGAGGACCTGGAAATTGGTCAGAAAGATATTATAGGACACCCCTATACTAACGCTGCATATGGGGTGAGACACTTTTAGCAACTCCATTGCTCATACCAAATTTTGCATCATAATTTAAAGGTTGAAGGGAGAAAAGAAGGAGCAAAAGTTCTGAGGGGAAGGTTTGTCTTTGGTCAAAAGGGATAAGGAAGCTGAGGAACATTATTACTTTTTGTCCTAAGGGATCAGAAACCCTGAAGAATAGTAGTGGGTAGACATCTGGGGACTGAATCACTGCCTCCTGCAGTGGTTTAGAGACTTCTCAACCTACAAACACCAAAGACAAAGTAAACAGTCAGCATAGAAACTTTGTTGGATCTGGGTGAGAGAAGAGCTTGGTCTGGCCCCTGCCCCATGGGTAGTGGAGATCGTGATTGCTGCTGTAACAGCAGCAGAAAAAGCAGCAGGAGCTGCTTCTGTAGCTCCAGGCCCACAGATCGTGGGGGGAACCAAGTGACTGATCAGGGGGCAATTGCAGGAATTTATTTGCTGGCACTGAAGTGAAATTCTCTTTCCTTGCCCTGCTAGTATCTGGTTCACAGCCTTGGGTGGTGGTCCTGGGTTGAAGAGTAGTGATGACATGGCAGAGGTGCTATAGGCTGTGGAGAGGAAGTCCTCTTCACAGTCCTAAAGAAGGTACCTAGAAGTAAATCTGATGACAGCTGTGCAAAGCCTCAGAAATTTGGGACATGGCACTTTCCACTCAATAAGCAGAGTTCTAACATGGCAAAGAGCTCAAAAGTCAAGTAATTGGCTGGGAAAATGAGCAAACAGAGTAAAAGAAAACATACCATACAATCTTTGTTTTGTGACAAAGAAGATCAAAACAGAGAACCAGAGGAAGACAACCAAATGAAAACTTCTGCATCAGAAGTCTCAAAAAAAAACATGAAGTGCTTGCAGATCATGGAGGAGCTCAAAAAGGATATTGAAAATCAAGTAAGTAGGGGTGGCCAGATAGCACAGCGAGTAATACTCTTAATATTCCAAGAATATTTAACTACTTTAGAATTAGTGTCCTTAGTTGACTTAATCCATCCTTGTAAATATTGTGAGAATGTTCAGCATGTAAACATGTGCCTAGTTTTCAAAGTAGATTTATGTTCACTCTTCCAAAGAAAAGAAGGAAGGAGGGAAAGAAGGAAGGAGGGAAGGAAAGAAGGAAGGAAGGAAGGAAGGAAGGAAGGAAGGAAGGAAGGAAGGAA
>NW_027187332.1:6047874-6206800 GCF_028583685.1 Petaurus breviceps papuanus | reverse complement strand
GAAGGAAGGAAGGAAGGAAGGAAGGAAGGAAGGAAGGAAGGAAGGAAGGAAGGAGGAGAAAGAGTACATATATACATGAGTTTGTGTGGTTACTGTTTAAATGGCTGTCAGGTATATCAATCAAACCAGCCATTAACTCTTAACACTCTTAACTAAGAGAGTCAAAGGCCAATTAGGAACAAAAATAATAGCCATATTTTGCATGCATTCACAGTTATACCTTTACCCATCATAGTTTTGCTATATTGCTGACTGACATAAGAAATGTAATGGTTCCATCAATTAGAAAATCCCTTGTCAGAAATGGAAAATTCTTTAAAGTGTTGTTTCTTCTGAACAATGCACCTGGCCATCCAGAAGTGTATGAATTCCACATTGAAGACCTTGAACTCGTCTACATGCCACCTAACACAATATCTCTCATTAAGCCTCTGGATCAGGGGATTTTATGGACATTTAAGGCACACTACACACACTACTCAATGGTTATTTTTTAAACATTTCTTTCATTATATGTGCAGTATGTTCATTATTAGTCTCCTCAAATTAATTTCTTTTAAAATTTTCCATATTTATTTCATTTTTTCCTTTTTCATACAGTATTTTTGCTCAGTGTTAGCCTGCATATAGCCTATGACCAAATATTTAACCCAAATTTTACAATAAACTACTATAAGCACTCCATAAAACAAAAAGGAAAAAAAAATCATACTTCTCTGGTATAGAGGGTCAAAAATCTTGTATACACTTTCTAGATCACTGGAGCACTGTACTCCTAATACCCATGATATGGAAGGGATAACTGTATTTAGAACATGTTGTATTACTTATTTCTGAGCCAACGTTGTTTACATGAAAGTGATATGAAATATACACCTAGTTTCATTGATATTAGGAACCACCTGAATGACAAAACCCTAAGCATAGTTTCTTCTCTGCAAATTAGAGACTTAGAGAATTGTTCATATAAGCTAAGTGACATGACCAGGTCATATCACCATTGGGAATCAAAGGTTGAACTCTACATCAAATATTTGATTGGAAGTAGACTCTATCCGTTCCATCAACCTAACTTGACTTTCAGAAAGACAATAAACATTAGATTAAAAATCCCATCAATCATAATAGTTTCAAATTATGTTTTCGTATGCGATGAAATCATTCTGTAAATGATTTGAATAGATCACACAGTCTATGTGACTCAGTTGATAAAAAAGACTCATTTATCAACTATCCCCATCTATTTTAGCATTAGGGATATTTCTTGCTTTTGTCCTTTCCTCTAAATCTGGAAAGTTCTATTTGTAGTATAATCTCAATCTCTCTCTCTCTCTCTCTCTCTCTCTCTCTCTCTCTCCTTTCTCTCTCTTGATTTATTACTGCTAATGTATTTTAGTCATTTATACTAGGAAAGTCATAGCTTAGGGGAGCAGCAGCAAGAACTGGGACAATTAGGAAAGGTCTCTTGTAGGAGGTGACAAGATCTAATCTTTGAATGAACCTGTGGATACCAACAATTAGAGATGTAAAAATTATTCCAGGGACAGTGAATCACTGAAAGGCAAAGAGGAAGGAAATTTAGCACTTTGGAGTAGCTTTCTAAATCCAGACCAGTTTCAATCCTAACCCTGATCTTTGAATATGTTATTAGGTGAATTGGCCACTAATTCAGGGGTTCTTATTTTAACAATCAACAATAATTTCTTCAGGTGTGGGGATCAATCTGGCAAACAATTTAGATTTTGAAGTATAATTAATCTAAATAATTGTTCCTTGTGACTTTTTTTTAATCATCTAGAAAGTACCTCATGAAGGTCAATCTAACATTTAACTTAGGAATTAATCCATGTTCCACATTTTATAGAGGAAAAAAGAAAACCTGAAATCTGATGATCAAAGCATTGTGTAAATTTACTCAACTCATTAGTGACAAAGCCAGGAAGATATATATCTTCTGCCTCTGGGACAAGTGTTCTCTCCACTATATTAGGTTTATGGCTTGTTTTATCCACTTACCCTCAAATGCTACTGTTCATGATAAGATTACTAGATCTTTGATTTAACCTTTAAATATTGTGAAAAAATTTACAAAATACTGCAAGACTAAATCCTATGAACTTGAAGGATTATAAGTTAAATTAAAACTAAAGAGGTACCATGGAACAATAAACCGAGTACTGGTGGGGAGTCTAGGAAAACTCAGTTCATATCCTAAGTCTGTCACTCAAGTAGTTTTAAACCCTTGGCAAATGACCTTACTTCCACTATTATTACTATGTTCTCTGTATTAATTATTTTTTGAATAACAATTTATTTCCCCAATTATATGTAAAGTTTTTAAAACCTTTTTTTTTTTTAAATTTTGAGTTCTAAATTCTATCCCTGACCTCCTCCCTTCTTCCCTCTCTGAAATTGTAAGCAATCTGATAGAGGTTATACATGTACAATCATGTAAAACATTCAGATATTAGTCATTTTGCATAAGAAAATAAAAGAAAAAGTATTTATTTTTATATACTTACATATATCCACATTGTCTACTGAGAGAATGTATACTGTGAGATCGGAGAGAAAGGAAGGGAGGGAATTTGAAACTCATTTTTCAAATAAATGTTAAAATATGTTTTTCATGTAATTCAGGACAAACATATTAAATGGATTTCAAATGCATATGTTATTAATGTATGAAATGCATTTTAATTTGGTTGAAAGAATGCCAAATCCTTTAATTGTTAATCAAGCCAGTATTAGAAGTACTCTCATACTAAATAGCCAATGTAATATTTTGCATGGGGTCCTACTATTTATTGTCTGGGAGTCAGGAAGATATCATCAAGGAATATGTGTGATATTTGATTATGATTCTCCATGTAAGTTACCTTAACCAATCACTATAGGAGACTTTCTAGGACTTAAATGTTATTGATAAATGATTGATCTCTAGATGGTGTTCCCACACTGAAAAAAAAAATATGGTTCTTTTTTATTCTAACCTTAAAATTATTGTATTAATTATATTTTGACATGCTTAAATACAGTATTTACTCTCTAAGAATAAATTAAACACTTTCAAGAAGTCAGTCCCCTTGCCCCAAATATGTATAGTCCATCCTATATTACTAGTAATTTTAATTATATTTATTTTACAAACATTTGTCTCTCCTTCCCTCTGTCCTCCCTCCAAACTGAATAATTAAAAAAAGAGGAAAATATCTTCTTAACAAATAAACAAAGTTCAGTGGAACAAATTTCCACATTGGCCAAATGATATTAAATCTCATTATTGGAAAGAAAAATATAGTCATGTTTTTTTTATTGATACAATACTTTATTATTTAGAAGTTTTGGATGCTTTTCTTATATTGTTCCTTGCATTTTTGTGATCAGTATTTTTTTTTACTTTTGTTCTGAGAAAAGTATAATTTGTCTTTACCCACCCTGCATTTAAGTTCAATATATTTAACTTGGAAGGATGCTTTTTTAATGTTTGGGGCTGATTTTTAAACATTTTTTTTCTTCAAATTTCTTTCACTTTTATGTATTTACATTCCCAAATGAGTTGTTTTTTCATTAGTTTCTTTGGGGAGGTTTCCACTCTCGTGTTTCATTTTTCTCGTTATTTCTGCTGGTTATTATTACGGGGCAACAGTTCTGCTCAATATCAGTGTCTGTGACAATGACTTCTTAGTGGACAGAACTGACCCCAGCTGGATTCCAATCACCTTTTTTTTCCCCTTGGGCTTAATGGTGTATCATACATATCACATACACTGGAATCCTACTCCACTTTCTTCTCTTTTTTTTTTCAGTTCTCTAGCTGAGGACGATTGCAGAACAGAAGGATGCAATAATGAGGTCCATCAGAGCAAGCTTTGGACCTTTGTTTTTTCACATAAATAGGAGGGGGATATAATTATTTCTGTTTCAAGTTCATGGGTGAGATTGTAAGCCCTTCTAGAGGGTGGTAGCTGAGGGAAGAGAGTATTAGAAGTGAATATCTTAAGGGTTAAGAAATCAGCGATGGGGAACCTGCAGCCTTGGGGCCATATGTGACCCTCGAGGTCCTCAAGTGGGGCACTTTGACTGAATCCAAACTTCACAGAACAAATACCCTTAAAAGTATTTGTTCTTTAAAACTTGGACTCAGTCAGAAGGCCACACCTAAACACCTAGAAGGCCACATGTGGTCTCGAGTCCACAGGATCCCCATCCCTGCCTCTTCTGCTGTTCATTGGGCTTGTATCTCATTAAGATTTTTGGTGTCTTAGGACATGAATACAGATGAAATTGTTTTATTTCTTGTGCACACTTACTATTGTGAATAAATATGAGAGGTCATGAAGATCAAAGAAAATGTCTAGTCCTTCAGCATTTTGATCACTGGGTAAACATTCTCATACATGCAAATAGGATCAGTTCAGGGAAAAATGTATTTTCTTATGCTGGTATATATGAATAATCAATCTTAAACTTATGATTTGAAAATATTAATATGGTAAAGCCTAGATAATCTATATCCATACTTTACTCCTTCACGAATTTGTAATTATAAGCTTGATCTAAAATTTTCCCTATTCCTCACTCTTCTATGTCCTCTGTTGGGATTCTAGTTCTGGCAGTTATTAGTCATGTGACAGTTAACAAGTCATATTTTTATTGAGCCTAAGCTTTTTCATCTATAGAATGTACTGTAGTTGGAATGTCTGCATCTCGGGGGTATTCCAAAGAAAGTACATTATCAACATTAAAATACCATATAAAATTGTGTTTTATGAAATGAGTAAGGAAGATCATTTAACCTCTCCCCAAGACTGAAACTTCATAATTATGTTGTGCACTATTTGTTATCACTATATCATACACCTTACACTCTTTAAAAAAGAAAGTCACCCTGTAGCAAAAGTACAAATTATAAAGGATTTATATCTCTGTGGCCTCAACACTATACCTCTTGAGTAATGGCACTTGAACTTTGCCTCATAAAAATTAAAATGATATTCTGAATTTTATAACAAAATGGAAATCCTGCTATTTGTTAGGAATTTTGCATTCCTATAGCAAAGATTGATGAAATATTATCTTTTTTTAATAACAAGCTTAGGACTTCTGGTGAGAAATGAACAAATGTAACAATATCAGCTCGCAAGGTTGACATTGCTAGGATAACAATACAGCCTTAAGCATGTAATCATTTCTTTGGAGCAAAGTGTATGTTTCCACATGCTCAAGCTTGAATTTCATTAATTTCCCTGGCACAGGTTCATTCTCACCTAGCCTAATTATGAATCTGTAATAGAGCCATTTTTCATTTCAAATAATCTACCCCAAGTACACCATGCCTATTGCTAAAAATAAGAATTTCCATGCTGGATCAGATGGAAGTCAATCAGTCCTTCAGAAATCTAAGCTAGAAAGTAAAAAAGCTAAAACCCAGTCACAAAAAATAATGACTTTGAAACTAGGGTAGAAGGGGGAGGGCTTTTTTTGGTGATGTTTTTATTCATATTTATTATAAAAAACAAGTCTCCATTATTCATTACTTGCTAAAAAGTCTTTTTATGACTTCCTGGGAACTAAAATCCTGCTGTGGTTATTTGAAAAGTTATTTTGGCTAATATGGATTTAAATGGTCCTGTTGCTTTCTTAATTTTTGTTTGCACAGTGATTTATTTCTACAGGGATATTTAAGATATCATGCATAGTGTTGACTTCAAAAAGATTATTCTGAATTTATTGTCATTAGTTGTTAATTTTATGCAAAAGATACAGTGCTAAATTATGATGGATTAAAAATAATTTTTGAACATATCAGTTAATAAAACATTTTAAAATTGACCAAGAGAATATTTTTATATCATTAAAAGCACTCATTTCTAATATGCCAAATATTTTACATTACTCTGGAAAGAAAAAATATATATTTATTATTTAATCAATATTCATTTATTCAAATAACCATTCCACTACCTACTAAATAATTTTAGCAAAATTATTACTGTATCTTAAATGAATTTTTGTAATAAAAGTTTTGCAGTTTAGGGAAGAAATTTACAAATATTTCATCATCATCTTCATCAAAACTATCATTTATATGAAACTTTAAGGTTTTCAAAACACAGCAACCCTAGGAGGTATATGATGTCATTACTCCCATTTTACATTTGAAGAAACTGAAGTAGACATATTTAAGTGAACTACCCAGGGTCTGAGTGTCTGACAACAAATTTTAACTCAGTTCTTTCTGATTCCAGGTCCAGTCCTCTATGTACTGTTCACCCTAAATGCCATAACATAAGTAGATACACTTATAAGCAAATGAAAAAGCTCAGAATCACAGTACAACAAAATCTGAGAGTTTGAAGGAACCTCACAGACCATGTGGTTCAAGTTCACCTGAAGAAAAACAATAACCCTAACCTACCCCCCAAAACAAAACTTCTATTACATGTGATAAGATGTCATCTAGCTATAGTTTGAAAATGTCCAATAACGAACTAACCAATAACCATTTGAGACAATGCTTTCTATTTTAGTATATTTCTCATTGTTCTGTAGATTGTCTCCTCAAACCCCAAATGGGCTTATATCAAATCTACATAATTTACTTCTTTGGATTTTCCACCTATTGCTCCTGAGGCAAAGGTCACACCTCACTATCTTACACATGATAATCCTTTAAACTACTTGAAAAAAAGTTTTTGAGCTCCCTCCCCCCTCCATATTTCTAATCTACAGGCTATATACATCACCAATTATTTCTAACAATATTCAATTTCTTCCCCCTCAAGGCTGCAGAGATTATGCATCTCCACAGGATTTTCTATGCCATGCCCCCCCCCACTCGCTATGTTTTCCCCCTAAACTTTCAGCTCCCTTTAATGCACTGTCCTATGTCTTCCCTCATCAGCATATGAATTCCCTGAGAGTAGGGCCTATGTTTCTGTTTCTATTTTTTATTCCCAGTGCTTAGGATAGTTCCTGGCTCATAGCAAATGCTTAATAAATGCTTGTTGACTAAATGGCAAATTCATCTGAGTTTAGTAACTTCACTATCCCATTTACCTTCTTTTAGGATCGCTGGAGATTAAAAACATATCCACTATAAAATGAGATTACTACAACTGAAAATAATATTCCAGGTGGTCTCTCATCTCCTATTCCTGGGTTTTGGGACTCATTCAATGTACCTATGATCACCTTAGCTTTCTTACCTGATGAATAATACTATTTATTAATATTAAATTAATACTCTACTAAAATATTTAATTAATATTCTACTAAATTACTCAGACAAATGTCTGCAAAACTCTATCTCTCAAAAAAGTTCAGAATGAAACCATGATGGGAGTAAAGGGAAACTTTTTTTCCTGAATACTACCCTCTAAATTACTGTAAAAAATCTAATTTAATTCTAAGTGGCACAACCAATATAACATCAGTGAGTGATTTTTTTTTCCAGCCGAGACTACTTAAGAGGTCAGAAAGAAAGTTCTGTGAACAATGAGGTAAGAACTGGCTAGAAATGAGATGAAGCAGAAGTACTACCAGCTATGGGCCTTGGAGGTGGCAGCAATATTAGGAAAAAACATATGTACAATTGACCATATCAATAACAACAAAAATCTTATGATTATAAAAATAAATGCAGAAACATGTTTGACAAAATACACCATCCACTCCCATAAATATACATGCACATTGGCACACACACGCATTCATGCACACACAGATACCGACAAGGAATTCTTCGTGTCCTCATTTGATTCCGTCTGTCACTCCATGTAAATTTGATAAGTCTTACACATTGCCAATGAACTAGTAATAGAATTGAATAGGAAAGACATGCTTGATTTGGGAATAAATTTAAAATATTTGAAAGAAATATTTACCATATTAACACAAGATAAATAAAAATATAGCATATAGTTTTGTGATGTAAAATAATAACAGTAGTAGTAGTAACCACAGATTACTTGGTCACAAGGATAACTTTTTTTTTTAATAGCCCCTGTACAACCAAGACTTCACAGAGCAATAGTACAGTATGATAACATATATTTACCACTGAGCCTAAGATATTTAACTGAAGTTAGTTTATTGTGTAAGGGAGTTGACAAAATGGCTAAGACACCAGAATGTAACCAAATGGTTTTTGATGGGTGGATACCACTAAAATTGAACCAAGAATATAAGAAAGAAATGCTGAAAAAAATGGATGAATCAAGCAGATATATTCAGAGAAAATAGAAGGGGTCAAACTGTTGACATGAGAGCATGTTGTCACTCTCAAGGACCACAAAAACTCCTTCTTAAGGAGACCAGACTTAAAGATCCTCATAGCTTTTGGAAAAAAAAAAAAGATAAGAATTATCGAATATATCATGGCATATTTTTTTAAAATAGCATCAAATGAATACATAGAAAGGCATAATCAAGAAGATGAAATTATACAGCCAAAGTTATTTTTTTAATCAACAAACTAACAGACAAGTCATCTTACCACAATACAAAGCCCAAAATAAACGATATCCAAATGAGAGCATTGGTATAAGCAAATAGTAGGCCAAAGTTGTTTGTATATAGCACCAGAAACAGGAAAAAACAGGCCAAAAGATTACAGATTCATAGATAGAGATATATATGCTACATCTTCCACCCTCTTAAGGAGAAACATGATGTATTTTATATATATTATATGTATACATAGATATAATATCAAAGATATGATATAGCTCTCTCATCTAATCACCCAGATTAAACTAAATTCAAACAATTAATTTATACTACCATGTAAGAAGTCCAAAGAATGTTTAACAGAGAAGAATAATATACAGATATTAAGTTGTCCTAGAAGTGTTGTTATCCAAACTCCATCAAACATGAAAGTAGGAAGAATGAAATAACAAAAAGAATAATAGTTTCTTTTTCTTTTTTTTTTTTTTTTTTAAGCAATCAGGGTTAAGTAACTTGCTCAAGGTTACACGGCCAGTTATTTCTGGGTGTGGTACTGAGTGTCTGAGCCCGGGATTTGATCTCCAGGTCATCCCAACACTGGAGCCAGTGCTCTTACTTGCTGTGCTACCTGACCGCCGCGATAGTTTATTTTTCTAAAGAATTTCAAAATCTAGGAGAAAATACTTCCATTTTAGCAACCACATATAGTAGATACTAAAATTTTATTATGTCCATTTTGTATAAGAGGAAACTAAAATCTATGAGATACTTTGTTTAAATATTATTAATTCCAATTTTATACATTAGAAAGCTGGTTCCCAGAGATGTTAAAAATACTTTCTTATAATCATTTAATTAATAAGTGCAGGAACTGTAATTTCATTTTTGTGTCTAATGTTCTTTCTTTTTTTATATAATTTTTTTTCATACATCCCCTATTTCTTTATTTGCTTTTTTTTGGAGGAGGAAGCCTGGGCAATTGGGGTTAAGTGACTTGCCCAAGGTTACATGGCTAGTAAGTATTAAGTGTCTGGGCCTGGATTTGAATTCAGGTCCTCCTGACTCCAGGGCCGAAGCTCTATTTCCTTGGCCACCTAGCCTTCCTCTAATGTTCTTTCTAAAAAGGATTACCTTCAAGGTAATTTGACACTCGTGTGACACAAAATAATTATAATTAATTAATAGCTCATTGATATTAATAGCTATTTTAATAAATATGTAATTAAGATTTTTCTTATTCAGAAAATACATCCATTCATTTTACATATATAAAAAAATTGGTCTTTGATGTTAGGCAGAGGGTTAATTCCAAGTCCTCACAATTTTCAGTGATATATTTTCAAATATAATTCATGACATTAATTCCATAGTTTTCACTTAAGTGATTTATTTTCCTAGTTTGTGTAGAATTAATTTTATTTTGGATAAAAGTAAACATTTTTCGAATTCAGTTCACCATCAGCAACTACCTTTCTTATTTCATATCTATATAATTCCTTCTGTGAATAAAAAGAATCATCTTGGTGTGTTTGTATTTGTGTCACATAAAATAAGAGTTAAATATTGTCATTTTAAGCCATGAAAATATGATTGTGGTAGTTTTTGCTAATAGAATATGAAAATATTTCCTTCTGCTTAATGCTCGTGTCATTTTAGTGCTTTATCTTTTTTTTTCTAAAGTAGGCTAATGTTTCACATAAAAAAGGTTAAAAAGCTGTCTCTTGGGTGTCCTGAAGGAACATTTTTGTCAGAAGACTGTGTTGAAATAGTATTACCTGAAAGTAGCTCTGCAACTCTTTAACATTTTCAACAATAATATTTCAAACAAAATCATTTGAACAAGGCAGCCAGAGTATCAAAAACATGAATTAAGCTCAGTCTAAGCTTCATAAAATAACCAAGTATGAAATGATAAAAGCTCACGTGTGATGTCATATACTAAGATTCTTCACATTGGAAGAATTAAAGACCTTTCTCATAAAAGAAAGATGTTACCATGTATGAGAATGTGAAAATGTATGCCTTTGAAAGGGATTCTTATGCAATAGAAAGAATTTGTGTTCTAAGGTTCAACTCATAACCAGTACTTTCTGGGGCCATTCTTCCTTCTGACAGTTATTGAATAGCCTCATTGACCCCTGCTATATGATTTTCCATTCCCTGACTAAGAATAGCAGTTCATATCAAATGTTCCTAGAAATACAATTGTAGCATCACTACTTTTCATAGACCTTTCCTTCACATCATTGCTGTTGTTGCTAACAAAGAGTAAGAGAGGTATTTGGAATTTAGCATTTTGAAAATAGGAATGAAATAGGTGTGTATCAATTGGAAAATAAAAAAACCAAAATGTGATTTAATGAAGCAATGGGTTTGCATATCTCCATAAGAAATGAGGAATGTGACATAAAGGGAGAGTTTCATGAACTCATGAAGAATAAAATTAACAGAACCAGGAAATAAATATAATGATTACCATAATAATGTGAGGGGGAGCAACTTTTAAAAATCATAGAGATCTGACTATGGTAGTGCCAAGTCATGACTTCCAAAACTGAGGATGAAACATATCTTCTACTGGTTAACTGAAAAGTGAGAGCTTAGAGGTTCTCAACCAGATGACTATCTTCAGACATAGTGTGTTCATTTGTTTGGTCTGGCTATACATTCCCATTATAAGGGAGAATTTCTGTTTATGAAGAGGCAGGTAAAATAAAGTGAGTATATAAGTAGTAATAAAGCATTAATGGAAGGGAAATATTTTTGTTAATTTAAATTAATGAAAGTGTAAATGGTTAAAAAAGCAAGGTAGGTATATTCAGGTATATTGGGTAGAATAAAAAGAAGTTAAGAGAGATTTAAAGAAATAAAAAAACCCGAAATTTAAAGTTAGATTTCTATACCTAACTGAATGTTATTTCCTCTTTGAGCCAAATTATTTAAGAGTAAGGTTCAAATAATGCTCATCTCCATCCCTTCTTGCCCTCTACTCTAATAGGTCTTTGTGCCTCTTCATGTGATGTAATTTGCACTAACTCATTTATCCTCTTCTCCTAGTAGAATCCTTTTTTTTAATGACTTAATTAGATTTTTTTTATCATCACATCAAAGTCAAGTTGCACCCACTCCTTCTGTCTATATATACATCTTCGAAGTATCATAAAAAAGATGCAATCCTCAAGACTTACAAGTACTATGTCTCGTTGTAGGGATGTAAACAGTTTGCCCTTATTGAATAACATGTTGTCAGGCTTTTTTTTTTCTTTCCTGTTTACCCTTTTATGCTTCTTTTTAACCCTGTACTTGAAGATGAAATGTTCTGTTGAGTTCTGGGCTTTTCATCCAGAAGTTTTAGAAGTCTCCTATTTCACTGAATCACATAATGTCCATTACCAGAAAGTTTATGTTCAGTTTTGCTGAGTAGTTGATCTTTGGTTGTAATCTCAGTTCCTCTGTTATAGAATATCATATTTCAAGTCCTCTGATCTTTTGATGTAGGAGCTGCAAGATCACATGTAACCCTAACTGTGATCCATGTTATTTAAATTGTTTCTTTCCTGCTACATATAGTATTTTCTTTTTGACCTGAGAATTTTGAAATTTGACTACAGTATTTCTTGGTGTTTTCAGTTTGGGATCTCTCTCAGTTTGGGAGGTGACAAGTAGATTCTTTCAATGACTATTTTATCCTGTGGTTCTACAACTTTAGGACACTGTTCCTTGATGATTTCTTGAAAGATCCTGTTCAACTTCTTTTATTTTTTTATGGTGAAGTTCAGGTATATAATAATCAAATTATATCTATTCTCCAGGTCAGTTGTTTTACCAGTGAGGTATTTTATGTTTCCTTCTTTTAAAAATTCTTTTGATTTTGTTTCACTGATCCCTTTTTTGTAAACATTTGATTTTAAAACTTTGAATTCCAGATACTTCTGCTTCCTCTTCCATCACCTGCCCTTACAGGGAAAATAAGCAATTCAATATAGGTTGTACATGTGAAGCTATGCAAAACATTTCCATAGTGAATATATTGTGAAAGACTGACTGTATTTCCCTCCATCTTATGGAAGCTTTTGTTACAGGAGTGCTGATTTTGTTGTCTTCCTCCTGTTCCAAGCTTTGATCTTTTTTGTCCCTAACATAGTAGGGGGAAATTCTAAAAATTATGCAAGACCAAGGGGAAGCTTCAGATCTTCCTCTGAATCCCCCACTACTACCCTTTACCATGATTGGGAACCCCTCACTCCCCTCAGTTTCCTCCCCTGGCCTCTTCACCACCATTGTCTCTCTCCTTGGATCTGGCCCAGCTGTATCCACCTCCACCTTTCTTGCCTGATTCTGCTATGGAGGAAGGTAAGCTCCTCTCTCCCCCTCCTAAAGAGGCAGAGACAAATCTTGGCTCTCAGGCTTCCTCCTCTTCCGTTTTTCTGTCAGCCCCCAGAGGATCCTTGCCACCCTGCCTGCTCTTCTCGTCCATCTTCTACCTCCAGGTCTTCTAAAAAGTCTGATAAATTTCCTATTTGGGCCCTGGAGGTGACACTACATCCTACTCTCTCCACCCACCCTCAACTGTCTTCTCGCCCTCTCCCTGGACAATACCCTGAGAATAGGCAAGCCTCCATATTGTTAAACCAAGGCCAGACCACTGTAGTCACTACAAACAGGGAGGTCACAAGAGAAAGGATAGTCCTCTGAAAAAAAAGGTGTAACTTTGAATTTATTGTAGGGAGCCAGGTCATTACACAAAGCAGTGCCCTCATAGGGCTATTTCTCACAATACTTCTGATGTTCTGTGTGGGGACACCAGGAAGACAAAGGAAGGAAAGAATAAAGTGTGTTTCAAATCCTTTAAATAAAATCAGTTAATAATTGTTACAACTTTCCCTGAATTTTTAACTTCTGGGCAAAGTTTGGCATGCTGGAAGACTGAAAAGGGGGAAGGAGTAAATATATGTGACATTTCTCGGGGGTGTAAGTTGAAATAATTAGAACATCTGTTGTGGGCCCCACTAGCACCCGTCCTGGGCCTCTAAGGTAAGCATACAAGTAACCCTCTTTCCTTCATATCCCTGGGTCCACGACCAGGCCCTGCAATTTGTAGAGAGAAGAGAAAAGCCTCAGCATTTGGTAGGCCCCCTCTTCCATAATTAATTTTTGTTTGTAATATTTGGATAAATGCTTTAGTAATGCTGTTATTGTCATAATGTTGTTGTTTATCATAGTATTTTTAAATTTGAAAAAAAAATCCTTCCATTATATGAATGAAGTGACCATCATTTAAATTTAAATTGTTTTAATAGTTCCTTTATGTTGTTTAAATTGAGTTAGTTAGGGGGCAGCTAGGTGGAGTCAGGAGGACCTGAGTTCAAATCCAACCTCAGACACTTAACACACAAAAAACCTGGCTGTGTGACCATGGGCAAGTAACTTAACCCCAATTGTCCTCCAAAAAGCAAAAAAAAAAAAAAAGGATTAGTTAAAATCGGGATTGTTTGGATTTTGAGAATTGCTATAACTTTTATGGGGTATTTATAATTTTTCCTATGGGAGTTGTAGGGGTTTTTGGAATGTAAATAGTCCTCCATGTGTACTAAGTTTTTTATGTTTTTAAAATTCATTTCTTTTAAATTGTTATGCAGGCAGCAATAATATTGCTTAGATTTATTAAACTGTAAGATCTTTAAGTACAGCAGTCTTTATTTAATTTTTGTTACATCTATAAGATGGATAAGTTTGTGTGACATCAGTTGTACTATTCCATGAATTTTGCTAGGGTATTGTGTAGCTCTGCTATTTAAAATATCAGGACTCTACACCTTGTACCTGTACAGGTACTTTTTTTACACTCTGAATTGTGTTGCATATGTGTCAGCAAAATAGTCTGAGTGATGGAGTATTTTAGCCCATCTACACTCAACTTTTTGCTTTTTTGCCCCTGTGTTGGTTAAATTTATTACTAGTTTTGTGTTTTTTAGGCACAGCACCCAAAAGACATCTCAAACTGGGTACCCATCACTGCATGAGACCATGATCCATCATCCCCTGTAGACCCAAACCCTTGGGACCCTATGACATAGAACCAACTTTAATTCCTCCCTCAGCATGGTTTGGGACAAATGAGGTCTTGATCCCTAACCCCAAATGATTTTGGGTCCTATCTGCTTGAAAGGGGGAAATGATTTGACTGGATGCTTGGGACCCTGCCTGGTTTGTAAATTTTTGAAAATTTTAAGTAAATTTTGGAAAGAAAACAATACCAATTGGGTATTAATATAATTAATTGCAATGATTAAATTGAAGAAATTAGACATATTTTATTTGAGAGAGGAAAGGCATCATTTTTAATATGAGTTTAGTTAATTACCTGTTATTTTTTTTCTCCTTATATCGTGGGCCCTGCATATTAAATCTGCCTGTTGGTTAACTGTCTCTCAGATTACAGGCCAATTTACCTACAGTCGCTAGCCAGCAGTGAGTACTAGTCCATACTCACCTACCATCCCCTGAATATGACATCTGCTTGTTTCCAGTCAAATTCCTCCTTGGGACCCATTGAGCCAGGGACAGCTCTACACCCTTTGCCAGACTGAAGAAGCCGTGGAAGCAGAGATCCCTGCCCCTTTTCCTCATCTGAATTTGTGTCCCAACTCTATGAGGGAGAGTGCTGAATGCTGGAATGTGTCTAAAGCTGCCCCAACTATATCTATATATAGATATAGATATAGATATAGATATAGATATAGATATAGATATAGATATAGATATATTATAGGCCTGGCCTTGGTAAGCATTAAGCAGTAGGTTCATTAAGAACCTAAATCCCCTGCAGATGTTAAATATTTTGAAATCAAAATTATTTTTTAATGTTAGGATAAATTTGAATAGCCTTCAAGGAAAGAAATGTTTTTAGAATAATGTTGGAGAAGGTCTTGTCTGTTTCCTCTGATATTTTCTGAAAGTATGGAGTATTAAAGAAAGTTGATAAGAAGTTTTGGGGACAAACGGGGTTTATCCAAGCCCCTCATGTTTCCAGTTAGTTGAGGTCAGTTTTTGATGGTCAAGTATGTTGAGAGAGTGTGAGGAAGTGAAGTCAAGGCATTTTACAAAAGTAGTTTAGGTTAATTATTGAAAATTATTACTTAAGATTTAATGGGAGTATTAATTGGCTATTTCTTTGAGTCTACTTCCAGATATCAATATTAAGACAAGCTACCTGAGTCACTGATTCCTGGTGCCAAACCCTGTAACATACAGGTGGGAAATGAGCCGCCCACATGGTAACAGACCTAAAGATAAAGGTATGACGTGCAAAGGAAAGTCAGGGGAATGACTGTTCAGTATGTGCTGAGGTAGGATTCTCCTGACTTGATACCACAGGCACCTGGAACATTTCAAAACTTGGCCCACTGAAAATGGCTCACTGCAAATTGCAGCTTGGTATACATCTTGCCTGGAACTGACATTCTGAAGTTATGAAACAATAGTTCCCTTATTGATTTATCCCTACTCTTGGTGACAAGTTTTAATAATCAAATTTTATACTTAGAATAGAATGATAATGAATTTATTAAATTTTTAATAGGATAGTTGTTTAATTACAGTTTTAGAGAGGGAAATATAATTAGACATATAATTAGATTTTTTCTAAATTCAAAAAATGCTGTTTAAATTTTGGTTTTATTAAATTTTTTTGTAATTTTAAGCTTTGGGTCTATTTAGAAATAAACAGAGGTTTGATTTTTAGCTCTACAATTGTTTAACAGTATGGTCAGGGAAAGACTCTTGGGTACCTGATTTTATGTAATTATATCATCTTTGTAACATTGTAAAAGAACACCTTATTGTTTTCCCTGCGCCTAGCCCTGTGTGGCCAAGAAAGCTCAATTACTTCTCTGTACTATTGAGATTCTATGTTCTTAAGAGATCTTGTTAAGGCTGGATGGCTGAGCCACCTTGGACACATGAACTCAAATCATCTGGAGTTTGCCCCTCTTCTGAGCAAAGGAATACAAAGAAGGCAGCATTAAAGGCAGATGGCTACCCCAAGAGCCCGGGACTGAACCTTGCTGAGACTGCTCATTTTCTGGACTTTGTCACCCTGTTGGAGCTACAACTTTGCTTCCAGTGCTGCCCCTCTATCGTGTGGCCAAATGGAAGTTTGTTGTGTTTGTATGTCATTGTATTAATGTGTGGCCCAGATTTTTGGTCAATGGTTTGACATTTTCCTGAAAAGAAATGGGGAATGTAGTAAGGTAACCCAAATACATGCCATCTGATTTGGAGCACACCATTAAGCCACCCTTGAGGCCCTTTTTATTTGTCTTTGTCTTTATCCTCAACCCTGTAATTGCTTGTAATAGCTTAAAGGTGTAGTCCTGGCTAAAAGTGAATCCCACAAGGCATAGTCCCCTGTTCCTTTATGTTTCTCCTAAGTTAGTACTTCCCTAAATAAGTAAGCCTTGAAGCAGCATTTTGTATAAGGATTATGGTGCAAGTCTGTATAGAGGTCATGGGGCAAATCTCTCCATGCAAGATACCACCCTGTTCTGGGATACTGACCGAGCAAGGTCCTCCACCCAGAATGCTGACCAAGCAGGGTCCATAAACCCTTCACCAAGAACATGACCATGATCTGTTCTATTACCCCAGCCTGTTCTGGAAATTCCACTCCACTCTAGAAGGGACCCCTATCACATGGGAGGTTGTAACCTTCTACCTTTGTGCCACAATTCCCAAATTAGCCCTGAACTATGTATCCAACCAATGACATTGCTTACTCTAGCTCCTCTCCCCAATTGTGGTTTTTGCCTTTATAAGCATTGCCTGCACCACAATTCAGGGCTGCCACATTTAAGTATATACTCTGGGGAATCGCACGCTTAATCAATATATCCACATCCAAATTTACCCTGCACTCAGGCCTCGTCTCACTCTTATTCTCTTCACAATACTGGAGCCTGTTGGGATTTGGCATTTATCTGGTATTGAACTGGGGTCAGTAACACTAAAGCTCTCATGGTTAGTGGAGAGGGGTGGGATGTGGCCCCCTGTCCCCTGGAGAAAGTCTTCTCACTATGGCTGTTCTTAAGCACCAGACACTTTGGCTGGTGGAGGATTCCTACATGCCTACACTTGTGCTTCCTGGAGTTGTGCTCAAGCACTAGGAGATTTGCCTGCTGCAGTCGTCCATTTCTCCTGTCTGTACCAAAGCAAGCCAGGGGTCCTGGTGTTGGCACATGCTTGATCCACCACTCTGGTCCTCAGGATCTCCCAATGGTTTCTCAAAGTGGTGTTTGCCACTGGCTTGATGGGATGCCTCCAGTCCTGTACTACTCCCCTTGCACTAGAGAAAAAAAAAAAAAAACAACCTTTCTTGTTAATTCTCCAAGCTTCAGGGCTAAAAGACTCTTGCACCCCTTAGTTCTTTTTTCTAGATTGGATTGTATTTTGTATCATGAATCTTTTGGAATTGTTTTAGATTCTTGCATTGCTGAGAAGAGCTAAGTTTATCAAGGTCATTCATCACACAATGTGGCTGTTAAAATGTACAATGTTCTCCTAGCTCTGTTCATTTCACTTAGCATCAGTTTATATAAGTTTTTTCAGGTGTTTCTGAAGTCTATGTGTTTATCATTTTTATAGTACCATAATATTCCATTACGTTCATAAACCACAACTTGTTCAACCATTCCCCAATTGATGGATATCCCCTCAATTTACAATTCTTGGTAACCACTAAAAGAGCTGCTATAAACATTTTTGTACATAGGGTTCCTTTTTTCCATTTTAATGATCTCTTTGTGATATAGATCTAGAAGTGGAAATGTTGGGTGAAAGGATATGCAGAGTTTAATAACCCTTTAGGCATAGTTCCTAATTGCTCTCCAGAATGGTTGGATCAGTTCACAACTCCAACAACAATGCATCTGTGTTCCAATTTTCCCACATTTTCTCTCTAAGAGCTTTGCCTTAATTAGATGTTATTGAGGCCAAGAATATATCTCCTTCTCAACATGTCCTTATGTGTAATCCACTCCTCCTGTCCCTATTCCTGTATATATTGCCTTCCCACAATAGATCATAAGCTTCTTGGGAGACCAGGAGCTATCTTGCTTATTTTGTTATATAATCCAGCATTTAACACAGTGGCCAGCAAAGTAAGACTTTAATTGATGTTTTATCTAACTAGTTGTCTGTTATTGAAGTTAAAATTATTCATTCAACCTCACATTAAAAACTAGTGATTAAAATTGAGAATTCACATATCTAGTTGGTGTAGTGAACACTGACCGTACGGTCGGTTGGATCTGAGTTCAAATCCAGACTCAGAAACACTAGCTGTGTGTCTCTGGGCAAGTCACTTAACCCTATTTCTCTTAATCTCCTCACCTGTAAAATGAGCTGGGGAGGGAAAGGTCAAATCACTGAAGTACCTTTGCCAAGAAAATCTCAAATGGGATCATAGAGATATGGATATGACTGAAATGAATCTGCAATAATATCTACCTTCAAATAGCTGCAAACATTTAACACTGTAAAACATTAGCCATTGCGGCAAAAATTATACAACCCATATTTGAGGGGGAGAAAATGAAAGTGTAAAATTAACCAAATCAAAATAGAATATTTTCAGATCATTCTAGTTTGGTCTTGAGGATTTACTTTTTCAAGTATTCTTGTTTGATCATGGGATTTCACTGAAAACATGACTATAGAAATTATCTTAATTTTACTTTTTTAGTTGAATGTCTATTTTTTATTTTTAAAAAGAGGTGATATGCATCATGTAAATGCATACACAAATGCATAGGCACAATTTAGATCCCATCATTCAGGTTATTATGCAGCATCCATCTCTCTTTTCCATAAGGATATATTAAGCGACTTTGTCCCATGTGTTAGTAAAATTAGAGGAAATTTTTTCCTATTGCACTTAACTGAATTGTCAGTTTAGTAATCTCAGCATTTGTACAGAGCATTAATATCTTTTATGCTACATTAGTGATATCTAGAATTGCTTTGTAGCTTTGTACAAAATTTTCAGAATTTTATAATTTTTTTTGTAGTATTTTTCTCATTCTAACTTCTCCCACCCCAGTCCATTCCTAGTTAACAAGAATTATTGTCATCCTGAGAGGTCACTAAGTTTAATTGCTGAACTTTAATACTCTTTTTAATTTTTTTCTGGGCATCCTCAACATCTTATAAAGATAACCTGAAGCATCATTTTGCCCATAGAAAATACCATCCAACAAATGATTTATTCCTATATTTTATTTTTTTTTCCTTTTACAAAATAAATCAGTGCTTTAATGTCAATTATACACTAGTAAACAAAGGAAAATAATGTCAATAAAGTATATAATACCTGAATTTTTTAATAATTTCATTAAATAAAGACATTGTGTAATCCACTTCTTTTTTATGTCCTTTAAAACCTTAATTTCATTTCTATGACTTGTATTTGGCAACATAATACAAACTTCAGCATTTGACTTTTCAAAGTAGAAAAGAAAGTTCTTGAGCTGTCAGGTTAGGTATGCTGAATATTTATTCAGAACTCATAGCCACAAGGTGGTTCAAGGTACACCTGTCATTTCTTCTAGTACTCACTGAAGGGAAGGTTATGTTTTGTTTTGTTTTTCCTGTAAAAAGTTGCTTCTGGCATTACTAGCAGTTCCAACTTTTTTTTTTCAATTTAGATGTTCAGTTGCAGTACTATATTTCAATTGTGTCTCATAGAATTAGAATAAAAGGTCCCAATGAAAAATAAGAAAATAGTTTTATGATCATTTCATGATAAGTTGTATAAATATACATATTATATGATTCTATGGGTGTCCAAATTTTAATATATATGTATATTTATTCATGGTATATATGTTTATGTATATATGCATCTATATATGCATGTACACACATACAGATACACATTATGTATGTATGTATGTATGTATGTATGTATCACATGATTTTATTTTCATGGATACTTTTACTACTGTTGTAGACCAAAAGAAGGCCAAGACTAATGTACATGGTCTTACATCTTGCTGTAATGATAACAAAATCATCAAGCTGAGACTGGAATCAGGAAGATGAGAGTTCAAATATGGTCTTAGGTACTTTCTATTTCTGTGATCCTGGGCAAATTACTTAGACTCCGTTAACCTTATTTTCCTCAACTGTAAAATTAGATGACATAATTGTTGTGAGATTAAATGAGATACTATTTGTTTAAAAAAAAAAAGAGCTTACCTAGCAAAGTGCCTGGGAGATGATAGGCACTACATAAATGCTTTAAAAAAAAGATGAGCACAGCCAAAACTTAAATAGACAAATGGAAAACTAATCAGTAGATTAATATTTAAACCCTTTCAGTTTGTGGATATAACACCAAAACTTAATTCTTCAGGCCAGTCTTTAAATTCAAATACCTTCCTTTGGAAAATGATGCACCTAAAGAGGGCATTAGTGTGGGTTCAAGGAGGGACAGCACCATAGGAAAAGCTATTTAGAAGTAATATATAGAAAAGAAATAGAAAGGCTGTTAAATAACTACAAATTTGGAAAATGCCTAGAGCATGACTAGAAGGCAAATAGAATTGAAAAAGGACTTTGAAAATATAGTATAGAGACTAGGGGGCAGAGTCAAGATGGTGGAGTAGAAACAGGACTTCCATGGGGCTCCGGCTCCCACCAACTCCAATTCATGTAAAAGGTGACTCTGAACAAACTTTGGAGCTACAGAACCCACAAAACGACATAGAGAATTTAACCTCCCACTGAGGACAGCCTGGAAGGCCAGCAGCAAGCAGTCAGCACAGCACTCTGGGAGCAGACACCAGCCCCTAGGAAGATGGAGGTTTTAGCCTCAGAGTGGGCCTGACAAGCCACTGATGAGAGGGAATTCTGATCACCAGCAGCTGTAGCAGTTTCCAGAATTATCAACCCATAGATGTTAAGGAAAAAGTGAGATGTCAGTGCAGTGTGAATTTTGGGATCTACTAGTTTGGGAGTGCAGTCGGCCTTTATCCCCTGAAGGGAGAAGCCGATGAGGCACCACAGCTGTGCAGCCCTCACCACGTGGCAGCTTCAGCTCCTGGCCTTCAGACTGTAGGGGGACCAAGCAATCAGTCTGAGGGGTAACCACTCTTGCTTTAAACCTGCTGAGATCTGGATTACAGTCTAGGGTGGAGGTCCTGGGGTGAGTGATCAGTTTGCCAGAAGATGTAGAGGCTTCAGAAAGGGCACCCAAATAATAGTTCTCACAGATGAGGAAAATCCAGCAATTAGGATGAAGCTCCCCTGTCTAGTGACAGAGTCCTACTGTGACAAAAAGCCCAAAGGTCAAGTAATTGAGTGGCAACATGAGCAGGCAAAGGAAGCAAACCAAACAGAGCAAGCCAATTTTACAATCCCATTTTGGGGACAAAAAGGATTAAAGCATGGGACAGGAGGAAGCCAGTGAAGTCAGAACTCCTGCACCAAAAGCTTTCAAGAAAAATCTAAGCTGTTTACAAGTCATAGAGGAGCTTAAAAGGGATTTTGAAAACCAAATAAGATAAATGGAGTAAAAATTGGGAAGAGAAATAAGAATGAGGCAAGAAAATTATGAAATGAGAGTCAACAAACCAACTGAAGAAAATAACACCTTAAATATAGACTAAGTCAAATGGCAAAAGAGGCGCAAAAAAGGCAATGAGGAGAAGAATGCCTTCAAAAGCTAAATTTTCCAGATGGAAAAAGGATCTCAAAAGCTCACTGAAGAAAATCATTCCTTCAGAATTAGATTGGAGCAAATGGAAGCTAGGTATTTTATGAGAAATCAAGATACTATTAAACAGATAAAAACAAATGAAAAAATAGAATGCAATGTGAAATATCTCATTGGGAAAACCACTGACCTGGAAAATAAATCTAGAAGATATAATTTAAAAATTATTGGACTACCTGAAAGCCATGATCAAGAAAAGAACCTAGAAATCATCCTTCAAGGAAAATTCCCCTGATGTTTTTGAGCCAGTGGGCTAAATAGAGGATGAAAGAATCCACCAATCACCTCCTGAAAATGATCCCAAAAAGAAAACTCCTAGAAATATTATAGCCAGGTTCTGGAATTTCCCAATCAAGGAGCAAATGTTACAAGTATCCAGGAAGAAACAATTTTAATATTGTGGAAACACAATCAGGATAACTCAGGATCTGGCAGCTTCTACAATGAGGGATAAAAGGGCTTAGAATATGATATTCTGGAGGGCAAAGGGGCTGGCATTAAAACCAAGAAGCACCTACTCAGGAAAAGTGAGTATCATGTTTCAGGGGAAAATATGGTAATTCAGTGGAATAGAGGACTTTCAAGCATTCTTGATAAAAAAAAAAAAGAGTTGAATAGAAAATTTGACATTCAGATACAAGAAGCAAGAGTAGCAAATGAGGGCAAACAGGGAAAAGAAATCATAAAGAACTTATCAAAGTTGAACTATTTACATTCCTACATGGAAAAATGATAATTGTATCTTATGAAACTTTTCTCAGTATGAGATTAATTGAAGGGAATAGAAATGTATGTATACACACACACACACGCATATATATATATATATATATATGTCTTTATAGATGGGTACATGAGCATATGAATACATATGTGAATTTGTGTATGTATGTACAGGTATACATAGATGGCACGGGACCAGTTTAATGGGAAGGGATGATTCTTAAAACAGAAAAGTAAGAGATGTATGTACAACCTATATAGCCTCCAATGTTCTGGATGTTAAATATATGATTCTGTCACACTCTAATAGAAGCCAGTATTATGATAGCAAAAATTAAAATAAAAAATAAAAATAGAGTAGATTGTTATGATATCTGGACAAAGTGTCGTTAGCTCCCTTCTTTATTCTGCACTGATCACTCTGCTGATCTAGATTATACTGTTCAGTTCAAAATGCTGTTTTAGGAAAGACACTTAAAATAGGTTTGGAACAGAGACAAACAGCAAATTATCCAGAATTACTAATATATTATGAAAAGCAGTTGAAAAAAGCTAGCCAATTACCCTTTAAAGGGGGAAAGTTAGGGCTACCATGATCAAGAATTTTTATATAATTAAAGACTTGTCATAAGGTCAAGATAAAACAGATTTTGTATTGCTTGTGAAGGGAAAAATTGAAATAAATGAATGTTAATTTCAGTGAAGGAAGCAATCCCAGATTATGAAGAACTTTCTAACATTAATGATACTAAATGCATAGAATACTTTAAATTTTATTAAATATTCTATATACATTATCACATTTGTCCCCCTCACAACGGGCCTATAAGCTGATGAAATTTCATAATCAAAAATCATTTTTTACTCTATCCTTCATGTTATACTGAACATTGTTTCAGAATTCAATCAATCAAAAAAATCACAAAGCATTTATTTAAATACCTAATATGTCTCATACATTTTTGAGGGGTTTGGGATATAAGTAAAGAGAATGGAACGATCTTTACACACTACAAGTTTGCATTCTTATGGATAGGAAAGCAAACACATATATAGGAATATACAGAATTAAGATAAAGATAACATAATTTTTAAAATGAAATTAAATACAAGCTAGGTTGCAAAGGAGGGCACTAATTGTTATGTTGAATCAATAAAGACTTTTTGAAGAAGATGGTGTTTGAGTTTAATCTTGAAGGAAGAATTATTCTATGAGGCAATTAGATTAGTTGGAGTGCTTTGGACTAATTCCTCCATCCCTTCAGTACTTTCTCAGGCCATTACATTTCACTTTCTCCCTTTTCAATCTCAGTATATTATTAACCATTTCAACTGTATACTTTCTTATCTGTTTTTATTTCACCCCTATTGTCCCATCAATACTCACTTTTTTTTTTCAAACCTCAGGCCTGAATTACTATTGCCAATAACGTCTTCTGTTCCTGCTCATGATATGCCAAAAAACAGTTTTAAGAAGTCCCACAACTATGCTGATTGGGAATATAATAAATTCTTGTTCTCCAAATTCAACTGGCACCTCAGTGAAACAAGGGAGCCATCCTATTCTTCCCAAATTGATTTCCTGTCTCATTCCCAGGAGACCTCACTCCAAATCTTCTCTTCCCTTCTCAGACAATCCACACCTTTCTTTTTTGAGAACTTTACATGGACTAGAAGGACAAAGAATTCATGTGACCCTAGTTTCCTGCTTTCATAGTTTTTGAACAGAGCCTGTTGCTTAATTCTTCACTTGAGTTGTCCTCTCTTGAACCGACTACTTCTCCACTTTCACATCTACAAACTCACAATCCCAGAGTTCTTAGTTGTACCCTCTTTGATCCCAATATAACTGTAATGATCCAGTTGCTGCAGAACTTATACCAGAATTCTGAAGCTGCCATCAACCAGGAGATCAACCTAGAACTCTCTACTTTTTATGTCTATCTATGCATGTTTTATTACTTTGATTACTATTATCTAGCATTGGAGAATTAGCCATATGATTTCTAAACCACTAGCATAAACGGAAGGAACATGTGAGAAGCTAATGCAATGTCGAAATCAAAAAGCAGGAAGAATTTTCCTTCAAGGAATTAAAAAAAAAACAGACCATGACTAAGTATAAAAGTAGACTAAATGAAATAGAGTATGTTCGTTGCTTGAGATAAAATAAATAAAGATTGAATGATTTATTATTTCAGTTGTTCACATACCAACTGAAAAAAAGAAAACGTCACATGTGTTTCTTTTTGAGTCTCATTATCTGCATAAAGAAGTAAAACTCAGCAAAACACTGGATAATCATATAAGCAATCTATGTGAAAATCTGGCCCAATTTTGGAACTATGGAACTATTTTTTCCCTGAAATACATGCCCTCAGAGATTGACCAAAAGAAAAAATCTCAATCTGTTTTCTCCAACTGTGAACTTTTAGTGTAACTCCTTACTATCTTGCTTCATGAATATTTTGTTTATCTGATCTATTCATAAACTGTATCTAAGTAAATTGATGCTGATTAGTGTTTTGGGGGAAAAAAAAAACTTATGTTTTACTTTACTGAGAAAACTGAGGCCATATGAATGAGCTCCCTCTTTTCCCATTTCCTTTTTCTTAAAACCATTTGTTATCATTGTTTTCTCTCTGTTACTTTTCCTCAGTCTCTGAGAAAAAAATACTTATTGCCAAAACTAACCCCTCTCCAGAATATTGTGACCTTAATCATATACTCCTATCAATTCAATTACAGCCTTTCCTTAATTACTAATTTCTTCTGAAGTATCTTCAAACATGTGTAAATCTACTCATTCTAAAACAAACAAAAAGCAGGGAAAAAACAAACAAACAAATAAACCTTCACTAGACCCCACCATCTCCTCAAGTTACTGCCTAATTTATCCAGCCAACTAAAACCGTTTTCTCCATAGTTATTGAAAATCTTACATTTGCCCAATCTAATGTTCTGTTTTTAGTACTGATCCATCTGTACATATCTGCTAAACTTGACACTGTTGACCAGTATTCTCTCAGGGTGGATAATCTCTCTTTTGTGGCCTTTCTTTGGCACTGCTGTCTCCTGATTCTTCTTTTACCTGTCAGACCTCTCCTCAGTATTCTTTGCAGGATCACCATTCATAGCATCCCCCTCCCTGTGAATGTTCCACAAGGTTTTGCCCTAAGCACTCTTGTGTTACTCTACATCCCCTCTCTTATTAACCTGAATAGCTGACATGGATTTAGCTTTCATCATTCTAAAGATGAATCACTATTCTCATTCTCTTCTGTGAGCTTGTCTTGCATTATTAATGCTTATTAGGAATTTGAAACAAGGTGTCCCAGAGATATCCTAAACTGAACATATCCAGAACTGAATTATTATCTCCAAACCTCTTCTTCCACAGAAAAAAAAAAATCCCAAAACAAAACATTATTCCAAACTTACCTATTTCTCTCAAAGGCATCACTTTCTTTCTAGTCTTGCTGTTGTTATATAACCTCAACTCCTCATTCTCCCTTACACCGAAAAGAAATCATCAAATTAGTACATTTTCTACCACTATAGCTTTTTTCATTTCCTCCCCTTTCTCAATGTTCACACAGATACTACTTTTAATTTAGTTCTTCATTAACTTCTGCCTAGATTATTGTAATTTTCCTAAATAGCCTCTCTCCAAGTTTCTCAGCACAACAATTCATGCTTCATACCACTGTCAAGGTTAATTTTTTTTTTCTTGAGTGAGGATCTGACCATATCGCTCCCTTGCTCAGTCACTACATTTGCCAGTGCTCCATTTCTCCTTTAAGATAAAATATAAACTCCACTATCAATCTTTTATAATCTATCACAATCTGACTCTGACCTATATGTCCCAAATCATTACATATTATTCCACTTCTCATTCTCTAAGCTCCAGCTCAACTTGCCTTCTCTCCATCTGTTTCTTCTCATGCTCAATGAGGGTGAAGAAGATGGTCAGTCCTTAATTCATAACTTGTCAGTACACTCTGCCCTTGGGGCCCCTTCTCACTCTGATTGGAGAAATATAGAGCAGAGAACTCCCATTTAAAGGGGTGTCCAGTTCATTCATCTCTTAATTTTTCACCTCTGGATTTTGTCCCTCTCCCTTTTTTAGCTTATTTTATATATGTACCTTTTCTCATTAGATTGTGATCTCCCTGAGGGCAGGGACTGTGTCTTGTCTTCCTTTTATACCCCCATCATATAGCACAGAGGCAGGCATATAATAGATTCTTAAAAAATGGTTTTTGAATGAATGACACAAGGAGCCAGACATAAGGGTCATAGAAAAATAGGTGGTTATGGTTATGTCAGTGAATGCCAATCTCTAGTTGATGAAGTGGACCATTCCTATGAGTGACTGAGATGGAATATGTTATGGGATTTGAGACTGAGTGACTGGGGATCTATGATACTAGAATAAGCACTGATGTGAATAGTGAAGTCTCCCAGCATAATGGCATGATTTAAAAAAGAATGGACGTTCACAAGCTGAGAAAGATCGCAAGTCAGAGGTGAATGCCTTCAGAAAAAAATAGGGAATGACCTAGATCCCAGGGTACAATGTGGAGCATAATTTGAATTGTGTTGAATAGATATCAAAGGAGGAGAGATTGCTTAATGAATCATAGAAATAGAAAAACATTTCAGTGAAGAAATTTGCTCTTTAAAAAGTAAAAATAGGTTAAAAGTGTAACTGGAGAAAATAAATTCCTAAAAATGAAATCTGAACATATGGAAAAGGAGCTCCAAAAATGAACTAAGGAAAATAATTCACTAAAAATTAGCATCAGCCAAATTGAAGCTAAAGACCCTATGATGCATCAAGAATAAGTCAAACAACACCTTAAAAATGAAAAATTAGATTAAGATGTAAAATATCTTAATGGAAAAAAAAATAACTCACCTGGAGAAACTTATATAGGAGAGACAATCTAAGAATTATTGGTCTACTGGAAAGTCATGATGAGAAAAAGATCCTGGACAACATCCCCCAAGAAATAATCAAGGGAAACTGCCCTGAGGTCCTAGAATCAGAGGATAAAATCATTATTGAAAGAACCCACCCTACACCTCCTGAAAGAGATTCCAAATTAAAAAAACTCCAAGAAAGGTTGTAGCCAAATTCCAGAACTAACAGGTTGTAATGGGAATGTAAATTTAAAGGTCTTCCCTGCCCCTAGGCTAAAGTGCACCTGGAGCCTGGGGTGGGAAGCTTGTTTTTCAATAGATACTTTTTGATTGGCCACTGGGTCCAGAAGGTTGTTACATTCTCTGAGCCAGGAGAAGGCTACATAAACCCTGATTTGAGATGTTGTTTTGGGGGCTCATTTTGAGAAGTGTTCTGTGATTTGATCTGGATTCTGGGAAGCCGTAGTTGAGAGCCTCCCCCCCCCCCCTTGGCTTTGAATAACCCAGATGTTTATTTGGTATGGATGTAATGGTTGGACAGTTTGGAAACTGTATATTTGATCTGTTTCTCTGTCTTGATAATTCTGTCTGTGTACTCTGAAGTTCAGGGTGCTGACCTTTTCCCCCTGAACTAGGTAAGCGATACATATGTTTGACTGATTAAAGTAAGCTTATTAACCCATTTTGACTTGCTTTCCTCTAACAAAGCAGATCTAAGAACCTCTGTTGGCAGACACCCTGGGGACACTGGGGTGCTTGCTGCTACACAGGTAAAGGAGAAAATACTGCAGGCAGCCAGAAAAAAAAAAAAAAAAACAATTCAAATATCACAGACTACAGTCAGTATCACACAGGATGTAGCAGCTTCTACATTGAAAGATCAGAGGGACTGGTAAATGATATTTCATAAGGCAAAGGAGCTCAGGCTACAACCAAGGATGAGCTATCCAGTGAAACTGAGCATAATTTTTCAGGCAAGAAGATGGTAATTCAATGAAATAATGAAATTCCAAACACTTATGCATGGCTGGTGGAGCTGTGAGCTGATCCAACCATTCTGTAGAGCAATCTGGAATTATGCCCAAAGGGCCATAAATAACTTCATACCCTTTGACCCAGCAATACCTCTTCTATGGTTGTACTCCAAAGAGATTATGGATGTGGGAGGAAGACCCATATGTACAAAAATATTTATAGCATCTCTTTTAGTAGTGGCAAAGAATTGGAAATTAAGGGGTTCCCATCAATTGGGGAATGGGTAAAAAGTTGTGATATATGCATGTAATGGGATACTATTGTGCTACAAGAAAGGAGGAGCAGATGGACTTGATATTTACCTGGAGAGGCTTATATGAACTGATGCTGAGTGAGAAGAGTACAACCAGGAGAAATTTGTACACAATTACAGATACAACTTATGTGTAATGACCAACTTTGATAGACTGGACTCTTTTCAGCAATGCAGGGTTATAAGTCAACCCCAAAAGACTCATGATGGAGAGAGATGTCTACATCCAGATAAAGAACTGAATTTGAATGCAGACTGAATCAAACTACCTGCTCTTTTTCTTTTTCTTGCTTGGTTTTGTTTACTCTTTCCCATTGTTCGTTCCATCTAATATAGTCCATAACCTGATTAATGTCTAATGTGAAAGAATTTTCAGATCCTATGCATGATTCTATGCCACCATGGGGATGAGGGGAGGGAGAGAAAATTTGAAATTCAAGGAATTGTGGAACTGAATCTTGTAAACTAAAAGTAAACAAATGAATTAATAAGAAAAAAAAAAAAGAAATAAGGGATTTCCAGACCTTCATAATGAAAAACCAGAGCTCAAAGGAAAATTCAGTCTTCAAGTATTAGTTTCAAGAGATACATAGAAAGGTAAAGGGAAAAAAAAACACACCCACAAAAGCTATTATTTAAGAAGATAAAACTGTTTACATCCCTATATGGAAAGCTGATACCTGTTAATATTGAGAATTTTATACTTATAATGACATTTAAAAGGGATATAGATAAATAGAAGGTGTGGGTATAAATTAACTAATGTGATGAGAAAAAGCCTTATTAAGAGGGGCAAAGGAATTGTAATGGGAGAAGAGGGAAGGAGGAGGCAGAAAGGGTAAATTATGTCACATGAAGAGGCATAAAAACATATTATAGTAGAGGGAAAGAAAGGAGGGAGATGAGCATTATATAAGCTTCACTGTCATTGGTTTTGGTATATGGAGGGGATAACATAAATAGTTAAGTATAGGACTTTCTTGTGAAGAGACATAAAACTTATAATAGAGGGAAAGAGGGGTGGGAGAGGAGTATTGTATGAGATTTATTCTCATCAATCTTGCTTCAAGGAAGAAATAACATACTACATTAAGTATAAAATCTTATCATACCCTACAGGCAGTAGGAGGGGGAAAGGTTAAGAAAAGGGGGGGGGGCTGTTGGAAGGGAGGGAAGATGTAGTAAGGGGTAGGGGAGGAAAGGGGAGGGGGTTTGACAGGGAGGAAATACCGAGGGAGGTGGCAGTCAAAAGGGAAACTCTTAAGGAGGGGAAGGGAACAGGGAGAAATAAAAACATAAACTGGGGAAGGAATAGGAAGGAGGGAAAGACACAGATAGTAATCATGATTGTGAATGTGAATGGGATGAAACAAATGCAGATAGCAGAATGGTTTAAAAACCATAATCCTACAATATGCTGTTAACAAGAAACACATTTGAAACAGGGAGACACATACATGGTAAATGTAAAAGGCTGGAGTAAAATATATTATGCTTCAGCTAAAGTAAAAAAAATAAAGCAGGGGTAGCAATACTTATGTCAGATAAAGCAAAAGGAAAAATAGATCTAATTAAAAGAGATAAGGAAGGTAACTACATCCTGCTAAAAGGCACCACTGAAAATGAAGCTATATCATTACTTAACATATATGAACCAAGCAGTATAGCATCCAAATTCCTAGAGGAGAAGTTAAGGGAGTTAGAGGAAGAAATAAATAACAAAACTAAACTAGTGGGGGACCTCAACCTCCCCCTCTCTGAATGTGGTATATCTAACCTCAGAAGAAAGAAGTTAAGGAAGCAAATAGAATTTTAGAGAAGGTAGATATGGTAGACTTCTGGAGAAAATTGAATGGGAATAAAAAGGAATATAGCTTCTTTTGGTAGTACATGGTACATACACAAAAATTGACCATGCACCAGGGCATAAAAACCTCACAATTCAGTGCAGAAAGGCAGAAATTTTAAATGCATCCTTCTCATATCTTGATGTAATAAAATTATATGTAATAAAGGACCATGGAAGGATAGACTAAAAACTAATTCGAATCTATTTTGATCCCCAAGAATGAGTGGGTTAAACAAGAAATTATAGAAACAATTAGTAACTTCATTGAAGAGAATGACAACAGTGAGACAACATACCAAACCTTGTGGGATGCTAGAAAAGCATTCTTCAAGGAAGTTTTGTTTCTCTGAATGCATACATGAAGAAAATACAGAGAGTAGAGATCAATAAATTGGGCATGCAACTGAAAAAGCTAGAAAAAGAACAAATTGAAAATCCCCAATTTAAATACTAAATTGGAAATAGGAGACATTAATAAAATGGAAGCTAAGAAAATTTTTGATTTAATAAATAAAACTAAGAAGTGGTTTTATGAAAAATAAATAAAATTGATAGACTTTTAGTCAATATGATAAAAAAGAAAGAAGAAAACCAAATTCTGAGTGTCAAAATGAAAAGGGTGAATCTACCTCCAATGAAGAGAAAATTAAAATATTAATTAGGAATTATTTTGCCCAATTATATACACATAAATTTAACAATCTTAGTGAAATGGATAAATATTTACAAAAATACAAGTTGCACAGATTAACTGAAGAGGAAGTAAATTACTTAAATAACCCCATCTCAGAAACAGAAATCAAAGCCATCAGTGAACTCCCTAGGAAAAAATCTACAAGGCCAGATGGATTTACTAGTGAATTCTATCAAACAAAAAGATCTATCAAAAAAAAAGAACAATGGACTCCAATATTTTACAAACTATTTGTGAAAATTGGAGAAGGAGTCCTACCAAATTCTTTTCATGGCCCAAGTATGGTACTGATACCTAAATTGGGAAGAGACAAAATGGAGAAAAAAATTATGGACCAATATCCCTCATGAATATAGACACAACAATTTTAAATGAAATATTAGCAAAAAGACTTCAGTAACTTATCATGAGAATAATAAATTTGATTATGTCAGATTCATTCCAAGAATGCAAGGATGGCTCAATATGAGGAAAGCTATTAGTATAAATGATCACATCAACAATAAACCTAGTAAAAACTATATGATTATCTCTATAGATGAAGAAAAGGCTTTTGACAAAATACAATACACATTCCTATTAAAGACACTAAAAAGTATAGGAATAAATGGAGTCTTCCTTAAAGTAATAAGTAGTACCTATCTAAAACCATCAGCAAGTATTATATGTAATGCGGAAAAGCAAGCTGCATTTCCAATAAGATCAGGGATGAAAGAAAGATGCCCATTATCAGCCCTCTTATTCAACTTGGTACTAGAAATGTTAGCAGTAGCAATAAGAGAAGAAAAAGAAATTGAAGGAAAACGATTAAGCAAAGGAGAGACTAAGCTATCATGATATACTTAGAGAATCCCAGAGAATCAAGTAAAAAACTATTTGAGATAATGTATAAAGTTAGCAAAGTTGCATGATATAAAATGAAGCCATATAAATCCTCAGCATTCCTATATATTTCTACAATTTTTAATATATTTTTTAAATTTTTCTTTGTAGGGCACTTGGGGTTAAGTGATTGGCCGAAGGTCACACATACCTATTTATTTCTAATGAAAACCAACTACAAGAATTAGAAAGAGAAATTACATTTAAAGTTACTATAGACATAATATATCTGGGAATCTACCTCTAAAACAAATCCAGTACCTACATGAACATAATTACCAAACACTTTTTACGCAAATAAAGTCAGATCAAAGTAATTGGAAAAATATCAATTGCTCATGGCTAGGTCGAGCTAATATAATGAAAATGATGATTTTACCTAAATTAAATTATATATTTAGTGGCATACCAATTAAGATATAAAAAAAAATAGTAAAAAATTCATCTGGAAGAACAAAAGGTCCAGAGTATCAAGGTAATTAATGAAAAGAAATGCTAGGGAAGGATGCCTAGCCATACCAGTTTTCAATCTGTATTATAAAACAGCAGTCATCAAATCTACTTGGTACTGGCTGAGGAATAGAGTAGTGGATCAGTGGAATAGATTAAAGTACATGAGACACAGTAACAAATGACCATAGTAACCCACTGTTAATAAACCCATAGACCCCAGCTTCTGGAATAAGAACTCACTATTTGACAAAAAACTGCTGGGAAAACTGTAAAATAATATGGAAGAAACTGGGTATAGGTCAGTGTCTTACACCATATACCAAAATCAAATATAAATGGGTGCATGATCTAGATATAAGTGCTGATACTGTAAGCAATCTGGGGGAGCAAGAAATAATTTACCTGCCTGATTTATGGAGAAGGGAAGATTTTGTGACCAAACTAGAGTTAGAGAGCATTATGAAATGCAAAATGGATAATTTTGATTACATTAAATTGAAAAGTTTTCAAACAAACTAAGCCAATGTAACTAAGATTAGGAGGGAAGTGGGAAATTGGGAAAGAATTTTTACAACCAGTGTTTCTGATAAAGCCCTCATTTCTAAAATCAAAAGAGAATTGCATCAAATCTATAAAAATACAAGTCATTCCCCACTTGATAAATGATCAAATGATATGCACAGATAGTTTTCAGAGGAAGAAGTTAAAGACATTTATAGTCATATAAAAAAGTGCTCTAAATCACTATTGATTAGTGAAATGCAAATCAAAACTACTTTGAGGTACCACATCTCATCAGGAAGACTGGCTAAGATGATAAAACAGGAAAATGATAAATGCTGGATAGGATGTGGAAAAATTGGAACATGAATGCATTATTGGTGGAGTTGTGAACTAATCCAACCATTTTGGAGAACAATTTTGAACTATGCCCAAAGGGCTATTAATAAGTGTATACCCTTTGACCCAGCAATACCACTTCTGGGACTGTGTCCCAAAGAAATTACAGAACTGGTAAAAAGACTTGTATGTACAAAAATATTTATAGCAGCTCTTTTTGTGGTGGCAAAGAATTGGAAGTCAAAGTGATGCCCAACAATTGGGGAATGGCTAAATAAGTTGTGGTATAAGAATGTAATGGAATACTACTGTGTTATAAGAAATGAGGAGCAGATAGACTCCATACTAACTGGAAGAGTCATATATAAAATGATGCTAAATGAGGAGAACAGAACCAGGAGAACTTTGTACACAATTACAGACACATTGTATGTGTGATAACTAACTTTGATAGACTAGACTCCTGTCAGCAACACAAGATTAGGAGACAACTACAAAAGACTCCTGATGGAAAGGTGTATCCACAACCAGAGAAAGAACTATAGAATCTGCAGATTGAAGCAAACTATTGTTTTCTCTTGTTTGTGTTTTGTTTTGTTTTCAGCCTGTGTTTATAATCCTTTACAGCATGACTAACATTCCATGTGAATGTATTTGTAGAACCTGTATTTGATTACATGCTGCTATGGGGGAGGAGGAGAGGGAGGGGGAGAAAATTTGAAACTTGGGATTGTGGAACTGAATGTCATAAACTCAAAGTAAATAAAAATACATCACTTATTTAAAATAAATAAATAAAGTGCATTGGCTATTGCAGTGACAACTGTTAGTCAAAATTTTATGTCTTGGAGAACAGATAATTAAGGTTCATGAAGAACAGAATCAGCAATGTGAATTATTTTAAGAAGATTTCTATAGGAATGCTACATTTCTGTATGATATCCCATCAAATCCCAAAAACTTGATTATTTCTTTGTCAGGTAAAACTAAGTCCATATGTTATATGTGGCAAAAAAAAAATCCAAGCATTTCAAGAAAAGCTATCTTTTTTTTCAAAACATTTTTCTTCAAAAGGAAATTCCTGATAAATTTTTTCCCCAGTAAGCAAAGTCATTGATAAGTAGGATAATATACACGAATCATTTGAAGAATACACAGTTGTTATAGACCTATTACTTGGTGAACACAATGAAAGTTTCACTGACTTCAAGAATCATGACATCACACTCGAATTAATATTTCAGGCTCACTTCATTTATATCACCAAGGCACCTAAAAGAAGTACAGATGGAATAGATTGAACTCTCAGTAGATCGCATCTTAAAATCATTGCTTAATGCTAAGAAAGATTCAATTGAAATATGAAAAAAATGCAGTAAAACACCCATGCTTTTTGTAACATGCCTGAAAAATGCTTTCTTGCTTTTCAACTACTGATTGCTGTGAATCTACATCCTCCTACCTAACCCAAATCAAGATGCCCTTAAGGCCACAAATCATTGAAACCCATCTAGAAACTGCAACCAAATATTAAAATCCTCTCCAACATAAAGCAGACACAAAAATTCACTAAAAGATTAGTTAATTTTAAAATTAACAAATAATTTTCACTTTTTGTAATTACTAAGTATATAGCAGTTAGATTTTTACAAAATAATGTACATTTTTAAGTATATCTAATTGAAGTTCCTTGAATGCAATCTTATTTGATTACAACTAAATATAAATGCAGACTTCCCACATGAAATGGTTCCACATGCTTGATCTGGATGTTAGCATTTCAGAGAAAATAACATTTTCCATAATGAGTCCCCTCTTCTCCCATATTTTATGCCTGGAGGCCCCTTAACATAATTGTTCATGCTCAACTCTATCTCTTCAATCTCTTCTAAATAACTAGCTTTTCCCCTTGTCATGACAAACCTCTCTTCTTATGCCATTGATCTCATCTTCTCCCTTCTCCTCCAGGAACATTCCCTTCAGGGGTAGGGAAACTGTATCCTAAAGGCCACATGTGTCCCTCTAGGTACTCAAATGTGACTGAATCCAACTTTCATAGAACCTGCCTCAAAGCCACAGGTTCCGCATCCCTGCTTTAAATCATGTCCTTTCTTTATTTCTTGTTCAATTGCTACCTTTCAACCAGCTCCTTTCCTGCTGTCTACAAATATGTACAAATCCATATCCTTTATAATCTTCCATTGTATCTTACCACACTTCCAGTTCATCATCATTTCTCTCCTCCTTTTCACAAACCAAACTCCTAGGGGAAGGAGAACTATCTACATTCATTTCCTCCACTTCCTTACCTCATTTTCATTTTTTGACCTTTTAATAACTGACTTCTAATTTTACCAGTCAATTGCTTTTTCAAGGGTAATTGGTCCTCCCATAAAACTCTTGAGCTTCTTTTTCCTCATTCTTCTTAATACCTCTCTGCATTTGATAGCTAGCTACCTCACCTACTGATATGTTTTCCCTTCAATTCTGTCACACCCTTCTCTTTTCTTCATCCCTTACTTGTCCATCTGCTGCTCGGTCTCCTTTTGCTGCATTATCATTCACTATATTTAGCAAAATCCCTTTAGTGGTTTAATGGAGGATGGGTTGTAATGGTGAGAGGCAGACAGACCCACCAGTGAGCTATTGCAATAATCTGGGATGAGGTGATTTAGACCTGTAATAGAGTATTGGCAGTGTTAGAGGAGAGAAAAAGGCATATAAGAGAGCTGTTGCAAAGGTGAAATTGACAACCCTTGGTGACAGATTTGTGAGAGATGGTGAAGAATCCGTGATGTCTTCTGGGTTGTGAACCTGAGAGAATTCCGAGTCACTGGGATATAAAGAGTATGACCAAGATGTGAAAATGTTCATCATTGAACAGAGGGTGCCACTTTACTACTCTCAGTGGACAATTGTAAATAGAAATGGGAAGCCTAATGTCAAAGGGAAGATTGTTCTATGTACAGGAAGTTCTCCACATTCCCTCTGGGAGATTGAGCTGGCAGCAGCAAATAGAAAATGCTTTTTGTGGGCACAGACAGAAGTAGTTGCATTGCGGCAGATGGAAGACACCTAATTCTTCCTCTTTCCTCAGACAACATGCTGAGAAAAATAAGAGATGGAAAGTGTTAGCATTTAATCTGAGGTCCTCTGAGTTCTTTTTACCTGAGGAGTTTTGCATTGAGGTGACAGTAGGAAATGGTAGAGGCCCCATGCAGGGAGAGGTCCTTTGTTGCAGATGAAAGAAGTCCAGCCTAACCCCTAGAAGGTTAAAAACCCCTTTTCCTTAAGGGCCACACTGTGTCCAGAGTATTTCCATCTGGATATGGCACAGGTATCTTACAGTCAGTATGTACAAAAAAGCTCTTTTTCTTCTCCTAAAGCATATATCTCTTGTAACCTGTTTATATCATACACATATATATATATATATATATATATGGTTTACATATATATGATTAATACACTATATATTATACATATCCAGTTTACATGAGCTATTTAAATATCAGTAAGTTATCATTAGATATTCTCACCAAACAGATGACCATTTATTTTGCCTATGTATGTGACTGTCCCCTCAACCGGCTTTGAAAATATCTGGGAGAGGATTATGGCAACATAGCAGAGTAGTTTAGAAAATTCCTAACTCTCAAGATTCTCCCCCCAAAAGAGACTTAAAATAGCACCTTAGGCCAAACAAAGTGTGGTTGGAGATTAATAGGAATAGGGGCACAACCTGTATCTTCCTGAGACTACCATGTTTCCCCGAAAAAAAAAAAAGCCCTATTGAGATTGCTACTGTAGTGAAGGTGATCCCCTGCGCTACACCCCACATTACAGTACCCTCTGTATGCACCGTCCCCCCCCTCCCACTCCCCCCAGTGAAACGCATGCCTCACTCCGAGCTACATCCAATCAGAGCTGCAGCAGTGAGCGCGTCATCCTGTTCTTCCCAAGTGATTTGCTTGCTGGCGCCATTGAGAGCAGTGCCGCGGAGGAGAGCTGAGGCAGGACAACATAAGCCCTCCCCTAAAAATAAGCCCTCTGGTGTTTTTCTTTCAAAAAAAAAAATAATAAGACAGTGTCTTATTATCGGGGAAACATGGGTATTTGGGAAGATCTGAAGAAAAATCTAAGGTTGAAGTTTGGTGCTGGTGAAGAATAAACACAAGGCTAGGTTCAGTTTTAACAAGCTTCAAGCAGCTTAAACAAGTGGCAAGTCCTGGGATTAGTTGGTTTGAGAGGCTTCCTCAGCCTCAGACACAGGAACTTTTTACCCTGGGAATAATGAGGGGAGTTGGGAATTTGAGCTTGGGAAGATCAAGGGAACATTTGCTGGCAATGAACACCAGAGCCAGTTCTGTGGCCTACAGGGGGAAAGAAGGAACCAGCATGTGCCCAGTGAGAGCAGAAGCAGTGGGGCAGAAAGCTCCTGATTGTGGGCACTTAGAGCAGGCTGGAAGTTTTCCTTTGGTTGCAGGATAGAGAGGAGAATTGAAGATCTGAAGCAAGAGGCACCATCCCCGATATTCCAGGGCTGGAGGTGATTACAATAATTAAGCTTGTTAATTCACAAAAAAAATGCATAGGCAAAGGAGAAAGAATTCAACAAACATTATAAGAATAGAGATGACTATGGTCCATCTTCAGAGAAGGTTATTGTAGTAAAGAAAACCCCAAAGAATAATGTCAAATGTATACTTGCCCAAAAAGGATTCATAGAAGATCTTGAAAGACACTTTAAAAATCAAAAGACAGAGAGGGAGGAAAAACAAAAAAGAATAAGAATAATCCAAGAAAAACAAGAAGGGCATGAAAGGAAAGACAATCAGAAAAGATCCAGACTTTTTTTTTGTTGTTGTTGCATGTGAAGATATTTTTATTTTTTTTTATTTTATGTTTATTTTTAGTTTACAACATTTATTTCCACAAGATTTTGAGTTACAAATTTTCTCACTATCTTTCTCCTACCCACCACCCCAAAACAGCAATCACAATAAATACCCCTCCCCCAAACTGCTCTCTCCTATATCCTCTCTCATTACTCTTCCAACTTTCCAGTAGGGCAAGATGGATCTCCATACCCCAGTGCCTGTATATCTTATTTCCCAGTGCATGTAAAAATAACAATAATAATAACAATTTTTTAAACATTAGATTTTAAAACTTTGAATTCCAGATTCGTTCCCTTCTTCCCTCTTCACCCAACTTTACTGGGAAGATAAGCAATTAAATATAGGTTGTTCATGTATAGTAATGCAAAACATTTCCATAGTGATATATTGTGAAAGACTATGTTTCCCCCCATCATACCCCACCCTGCACTTAATCTATTTTCTACTTTAACCTTGTCCCTTTTCAAAAGAATGTGCTTCTAACTACCCTTCCCCCCCAATCTGCCCTTGTGTTCTATTGTCCCCCCTCATCTCCTTCCCCTGTAATCTCCTGTAGGGTAAGATACCCAATTTTGAGTATGTATGTTATTCCCTTATTAAGCTAAATTCAATGAGAGTAAGGTTGATCCATTCCCTTTTGCTTTCCTGTTCTTCCCCTTCATTATAACATTTTCCCCTTGACTCTTTTGTATGAGATAATTTACCCCATTCCATCTCTCCCTATCTCCTATCATTATATTCCTCTCTCACATCTTAATTTTATTTTTTAAATATCATCCCTTCCTATTCAATTGATCCTGTGCCCTCTGTCTATGTATACCTGTACATATATACACACACACTCATATATGTATTCATATGCCCATATACCATCCTATATAGACATATATATGCATGTATACATACACACACATATACACACACACATTTATATTCCCTTCAACTATCCTTATAGTGAGGAAAATTTCATGAATTACAATGATCATTTTTCCATGTAGGAATGTAAATAGTTCAAGTTTAGTAAGTTCCTTATGATTTCTTTTCCCTGTTTACCTTCACATGCTTCTCTTGCTTCTTGTATTTGAATGTCCAATTTTCTATTCAACTCTGTTTTTTTTGTCAAGAATGCTTGAAAGAAGGGCGGCCAGGTGCCACAGCAAGTAAGAGCACCAGCTCCAGTGTCGGGATGACCTGGGGATCAAATCTGGGCTCAGATACTCAGCACCACAGCCAGAAATAACTGGCTGTGTAACCTTGAGCAAGTTACTTGACCCCAATTCCTTAGGGGTGGCCAGGTGGCTCAGCAAGTTAGAGCACCGGCTTCAGTGTCGTGATGACCTGCGGATCAAATCTGGGCTCAGATACTCAGCACTACATCCAGAATTAACTGGCCATATAACCTTGAGCAAGTTACTTAACCCTGATTGCTTTAAAAAAAAGAATGCTTGAAACATCTCTATTTAATAGAATTACCATAATTTCCCATGAAACATTATAGTCAGTTTTGCTGGGTATATGATTCTTGGTTTTAATCCTAGTTCCTTTGACCTGTGAAATATCATGTTTGAAGCCCTTTGGTCCCTTAATGTAGAAGCTGATATATGCTTTGTTTTCCTTATAGTGTTTCCACGATACTCAAATTGTGTCTTCCTGACTGCTTGTAATATTTTCTCCTTGATCTGGGAACTCTGGAACCTGGCTATAGTATTCCTAGGAGTTTTCTTTTGGGGATCTTTTTCAAGAGGTGATTGGCAATTTTTTTTCAGTTTCCATTTTGCTCTCTGGTTCTAAAATATTGGGACAATTTTCCTTGAGAATTTCTTGAGGGATGATTTCTAGGTTCTTTTTTTGGATCATGGTTTTCTGGTAGTCCAATACTTTTTAAATGAACTCTCCTGGCTCTATTTTCAAGTCAGTGTTGCTTTTTTTTCCAATGAGATATTTCACATTGCCTTCCATTTTTTCATTTGTTTGGATCTGTTTAATAGTATCTTGATTTCTCATAAAGTCATTAGCTTCCATTTGCTCAAATCTAATTCTGAAGGAATGATTCTTTTCAGTGAGCTTTGGAGATTCCATCTGGGCAATTCTGCTTCTTAAGGCACACTTCTCCTCAATGACTTTTTGAGCCTCTTTTGGTGGTATTTTATTCAGTCAGTTTATTGACTCTGTTTTCATGATTTTCTTGAATCATTCTCATTTCTCTTCCCAATTTTTCATCCACTTCTTTTACTTAGTTTTCAAAATCCTTCTTGAGTTCGTCTGTGACCTTTAACCAATTAATATTTTTCTTGGAAGCTTTTGGTGTGGGAGTTCTGAATTATTGTCTTCCTCCCATTCTATGCTTTGATCATTTGTGTTGCTAAAAACGGAATCTAAGGTTTGACTGCTACGCTTGCTTTGCTTCCTTTGCTTGCTCATGTTGCTACTCAATTACTAGGCTTTTGAGCTTTTTGCCACAGTAGAACTCTATTTCCAGAGAGGAGAGCTTTGTCCCAAATTACTGGTGTTTTCATAGCTTCTGGAGCTATTAGTTGGGTGCCTTTTCTAACGCTCCCACAAACTTTGGTACATAGTCACACACCCAGGACATCCACCCAAAACAACAATATGTAGCCAAGCATGTTAAAGCAAGAGTGATGACACTCTGAATGGTTGGTTGGTCTCCCTATGATCTTCAGGCCAGGAGCTCTGAAACAGCCTCATGGCAGCAGTTGCAGGGCTGCTGTGCCTCCACCACTTCTCATCCCAGGGTTCAGGTCTAAAGCTCCTCCTTTCATCACCCCCAACTTCAACACAGTTATGGGTTGATAATACTGGAAACCCCTGCAGCTGTTGGTCATTCACTCTCCTGACCTCTTCTCCAGCCGCTGCTGATTGGGGACACCCTGAGACTAAAACTTCAGGCTCCATCAGGGCTGGGTTCAGCTCCCAGCACACTGTGATGGACCCTTCCTGTAGGCCTCCCTTCAGAGGGAGATTTGTTTCTCTTTCTCACTTTGTGAGTTCTATAGCTCTCAAGTTTGTTTAGAGTCATATTTTGTAGATATTTGAGGTGGTTATGGGGGGAACTCCCAGATTTTCCTGCTTCTATACTGCCTTCTTGGCTTCTGCCCCCCAACCCCTCCTGAGATCCAGAATCTTAAGGAAGAAAATGACATCTTGAAATTTAGAATTGGGCAAAGTGAAGCCAACAAAATCATAAGAGATCAAGAAATACCTAAATAAAATATGAATAATGAAACATGGAAGAGAGAGTGAAGCATCTTATAAGAAAAACAACAGATTTGGAGAATAGATAAAGAAGAGAAAATATGAAAGTAATTGGACTATCTGATCATTATGATAAAAAATTCTTGATACAATAATCCAAGAAATAATTAAAGAAAATTGTTTTGAAACATTAGAATCAGAGGTCAGAGTAGAAATAGAAAAAAAAATCATCCATTGCTTACCAGTCATTTATAATCTTTTCTGAATATTACTAATTAGTATCAAACAACATTTTATCCTAGTGATACTGGGGAGCCACTGGAACTTGTTTAACAGAGAGATAACATGATCAGACCTGTGTTTCAAGATCATTCAAGAGTACATTGAACTCTAGAAACTCAGCTCTCTTTTACTGAACAGCTCCTCTAGAGATGCTGACAGATTTACACTGGGTTTTAAAGATAGAATTAAGAAAAGTGTGTGTCTCAAACAAGCTATAAATTCTATTTTTAAATTATGGTATGTTTTGCATATATAATAAGTTTTCTATTTGAAAATTTTAGAGCTTTACAGAATAGTTTTTTTTTACCTACTCCTTCCTCCTATCCCAACCAGCATATCTTTTCCATAACATTTCTGGGGAAAAAGGAAATTTATATTTATGTGAAAAAACTAGAGGACTATAAAGGCAAACATTTTTCTTAGTGCTAAATAGAAGTCTAAATTATTTTCCTCGGATATGCAATTGTTCTGAAAAACAATTAATTACTTTTATTTATTGCTCAAATTAGAAATGCTTTTATAATTAGATCATGCATATAGCACTTTGGGAAAAAAGAAGTAGCTGTGATTTTATCAGTGTGTAGCCTTGCTCTTTGAAGGTTGATTACAGGTATAATTTAAAAGGAGAGTTTTGAAAAGCTATTTTGAAAATTCAAGATGTTAAATGATTTCCTTATGGTCATAGAAACAATGTATTTAGGACCTGAACCCAGGTCATGCTGATTTATCATTACCTAACCATGATTCTTCTATTTATCAATACATAATGTTGGATTGGAGAAGGACTGTGGGAAAACAAAATAAGTCAGTTCATCCCCTTCATATATGACTAATAAATGTAATATGGGAGGTGTGAGTGGGTGGAAGAATTGGTTCATTTATCCTTGGAGTATAAGGACTAAAGGGAAGCTAGTTGGTGCAGTGGATAGAGTGTTGGATCTTGAGTCAGAGAAACTCATCTTCGTGAGTTAAATTTGGCCTCAGATATTTGCTAGCTTTGTGACCCTGGGCAAGTTATTAATCCTGTTTGCTTTAATTTCCTCATCTGCAAGGAAATGGCAAACACTTCTGAATCTTTGCCAAGAAAATCCCAAATGGTGTCACGAAAGATTGAATTCAACTGAGAAAGTACACAGGACTTAACAATGGATTTACCTTGATCAACTTTAAGTACCAAACAACATTTTATCCTAGTGATACTGGGGAGCCACTGGAACTTGTTGAACAGAGAGATAACATGATGAGACCTGTGGTTCAAGAGCATTATTTTAGAAGCTATAATGAATAGGAGGGGAACTTGGATTCATGGTGGGGGGTAGGGAGGAGAAGACATGTACACGGAATAGTAAAAATATAAATGGGAAGGGGGAACAGAGAAAGAGGGATGGTTTGTATAAATTTTGATAATTTAAAGGAATATAGGAATTCTGAGACAAAATATAAGGTAAAGCTGGAAAAGATATATTGGATGACATGTAAAAAGGTACAATGGCACAAGATGAAATTGTATATATATATGGCTTGAATACTAGAATAAAGATGAATAATATATATGAAACAAAAGTAGATTATAGGTAGATATCCTGTTTTGGATATTTTTCAATTCCAGGCTGAGAACATCACATTTCATCATAGTGGCAAAAGGCAGAAATACTGAAGATTTTCTTTTTTTTTCATTTTTTTCTTAATGTTTTTTAAAATTAATTTGTATGTTTCCTTTTAGTTTAAAGGATTCAATCCCACAATTCCTTGAGTTTCACATTTTGTTCCCCTTCCTCTCCCCCTTCCCATGGCGGCATATGGTCAAATATAGGATCTGTAAATACTTTCACATTATACATTATTCAGGTTATAAAGACGGGTTGTATCAGGTGGAATGCAAAATGGTAAAGAGGACATAAAACCAAATAAGAGAAGGAAAAAGATCAAGTATTTTGCTTCCACCTGGATATAAACTCAGTTATTTCTAGTTCTTTCTCTGGATGCACATATTTCTCTCCATCATGAGTCTTTTGGGACTGACTTATATCACTGCATTGCTGAGAGGAGTCCAGTCCATGAAAGCTGGTCATCACACATATATCGTATCTGTAATTGTGTACAAATTTCTCCTAGTTCTACTCTTCTCACTCAGCATCCATTTGTATAAGCCTCTCCAGGTAAATATGAAGACCATCTGCTCCTCGTTTCTTATAGCAGAATAGTATTCCATAATATGCATACACCACAACTTGCTCAGCCATTCCCCAATTGATAGGTACCCCCTTAATTTCCAATTCTTTGCCACCACAAAAAGAGTTGCTATAAACATTTTTGTACATATGGGTCTTTCTCCCACTTCTATGATCTCTTTGGGATATAACCCTAGGAGTGGTATGGCTGGATCAAAGGGTATGAAAGTATATATAACCCTTAGGGCATAATTCCAGATTGCTCCCCAGAAAGGCTGGATCAGTTCACAACTCCACCAGCAATGCATTAATGTTCCAATTTGCCCACATCCTCTCCTGCATTTATCGTTGTCCTGTTTTGTCATCTTAGCCAATCCGACTGGTGATATGTGGTACCTCAGAGTTGTTTTGATTTGCATTTCAATAATCAACAGTGAATTAGAGCATTTCTTAATGTGCTTATAGATAAGTTTAATTTCCTTCTCTGCAAACTGCCTGTTCATATCCTTTGACCATTTATCAATTGGGAAATGGCTTGTATTATTATAAATTTGACTCAATGCTCTGTATATTTTAGAAATGAGTCCTTTGTCAGAGACATAGGTTGTAAAGATTCTTTCCCAATTTCTAACCTCCCTCTTAATCTTGGTTATATTGGCTTTGTTTGTACAGAAGATTTTCAATTTCATGTAGTCAAAATTATCCATTTTACACTTTATAATGTTCTCTAATTATTGTTTAGTCATAAAGTCTTTCCCTCTCCACAAGTCTGATAGGTAAACTATTCCTTGTTTTAGGAAATTGCTTACAGTATCAACCTTTATACCTAGATCATGCACCCATTTAGACTTGATTTTGGCATATGGTGTTAGATAATAGTCTATACCCAGTTTCTGCCATACTATATTCCAATTTTCCCAGCAGGTTTGTCAAATAGTTAGTTCTTATCCCAAAAACCAGGGTCTGGGGGTTTATCAAACTATAGATTACTATAGTCGTTGACTTCTGAATCTTGTATGCCTAATCTATTCCATAGATCCACTCCTCTATTCCTCAGCTAGTACCAAGTTGATGACTTCTGCTTTATAATACAGATTGAAATCCATATTACCTGTTATTTTAAGGAAGGCTCCATTTATTCCTATAATTTACAATGTTTTTAATAGGAATGGATTTTGTATTTGGTCAAAAGCATTTTCTGCATCTATTTAGGAGATCATGTGGTTTCTGCTAGTTTTATTGTTGATATGATCAATTATACTGATGGTTTTCCTAATACTAAACCATCTTTGCATTCCTGGAATAAATCCTACCTGATCAAAGTGAATTATTCTTGAAATAACTTGCTGTAGTCTTTTTGCTAATATTTTATTTAGAATTTTTGCATTTATATTCATAAGGGAGATTGGTCTATAATTTCCTTTCTCTGTTTTATCTCTTCCTGATTTAGGTATCAGTACCATATTTGTGTCATAAAAAGTATTTGGTAGGATTCCTTCATCACTAATTTTCCCAAATAGTTTTTAGAGTATTGGAATCAATTGTTCTTTAAATGTTTGATAGAATTCACTAGTGAATTCATCTGGCCCTGGAGATTTTTTTCCTAAGGAGTTGACTGATGGCTTGTTCAATTTCTTTTTCTGAGATGGGAATTTTTAAGTAATTTAGTTCCTCTTAAGTTAATCTGTGCAAATTGTATGTTTGTAAATATTCATCCATTTCCCTATGATTGTCAAATTTATATGCATACAATTGTGAAAAATAATTCTTAATTATTGTTTTGATTTCCTCTTAACTGGAGGTAGATTCACCCTTTTCATTTTTGTTACTCATAATTTGGTTTTCTTTGTTTTTTTGTTATAATATTGACTAAGGTTCTATCAATTTTGTCGGTTTTTTCATAAAACCAACTCTTGGTTTTATTTATTTATTCAATATTTTTTAATTTCAATTTTATTAATCTCTCCTTTGGTTTTCAATATTTCAAATTTTGTATTTAATTGGGGATTTTGAATTTGTTCTTTTTCTAGGTTTTTCAATTTCATGCCCAATTCCTTGAGCTCCCTTTTCTCTAATTTAATCATGTATTCATTCAGGGATACAAAACTTCCCCTAAGAACTGCCTTCAATGTATCCCACAAATTTTGGTATGTTGTCTCATTATTATCATTCTCTTGAATGAAATTACTGATTGTTTCTATAATTTCTTGTTTGACCAACTCATTCTTTTGGATTAAATTGTTTAATTTCCATTTAGTTTTTAGTCTGTCTTTCCCTGGCCCTTTATTACATATAATTTTTATTGTATCATGACTGAGAAGGATGCATTTAATATTTCTGCCTTACTGCATAGAATTGTGAGGTTTTTATGCCCTAGAACATGGTCAGTTTTTGAGTATGTGCCATGATCCACTGAGAAGAAAGTATATTCCTTTTTATCCCCATTCAGTTTTCTCCAGAGATCTATCATACCTATCCTCTCTAAAATCCTATTCACCTCCTTAACTTTTTTCTTGTTTATTTTGAGGTTGTATTTATCAAGTTCAGAGTGGGGGAGATTAAGGTCTCCCACTAGTAATATTTTGCTGTCTATTTCTTCCTCTAATTCCTTTCCCTTCTCCTCTAGGTATTTGGATGCTACACCACTTGGTGCATATATGTTAAGTAATGATATTGCTTCATTCTCGATGGTGCCTTTTAACAGGATATAGTTTCCTTCCTTATCTCCTTTAATTAGGTAAATTTTTGCTTTTGCTTTATCTGAGATAATGCTTGCTACCCCTGCTTTTTTTACTTTAGCTGAGGCATGGTATATTTTACTGCAACCTTTTACCTTTACCCTGTGTGTATCCCTCTGTTTCAGAAGTATATCTTGTAAACAGCATATTGTAGGATTATGATTTCTAATCCCTTCTATCTGTCTCCATTATGGGAGAGTTCATTCCATTCACATTTATGGTTATGATTGTTATCTGTTTCTTTCCCTCCATCCTATTCCCACCCCTGTTAATATTCCTATTTCCCCCCCTTTTTCCCTTCCCCCCTTAATATATTTCCTTTTGACCACTGCCTCCCTCAGTATTTCCTTAGGCCCCCTCCTTTTTCCTCCCCTTTCCCCTTACTTATTCCCTCCCTACAAACTACCCCCACCCCCCTTTCATAGCACTTTCCCCCTCCTACTGCCTATAGGATATTTTTATACTTAATGAAGTATGTTATTTTTTCTTCGCACCAATAGTGACAGGAACAAATCTCATGCAAAGCTCCTCTCCCTCCCCTCTTTCCCTCTAAAATGATACTTTTTGCTTTTCTTCTCCATAGAGACCTATGCTTAACTGGTCGTTGTTCCCTCCTTATACCAGAACCAATGAGGGAAAAGCTCATATGATTCCCATCTCCCTCCTTTTTTTTCCTCTGCTATACAATTTTTATGCCTCTTTGTGTGCCATAATTTCCCTTTTCCACTTCTTTCATTCCCTTTCATCCATTGAAGTCCTTTTGTAGCCTTTAAAAAGATTTTTTTAAAATCCTCATTTTGTGTATTTTATACTCACACCCTCTACTTGCTATAACCAGTTTGCTCTTATCACATAGCAGGGTGTGTCTGTGTTTTCCTTGTTTACCTTTCTAAGTCATTGTTGCATCTCGTAATTGGAGGTTGAATTTTCCATTGAGTTCTGGCTTTTTTATCAAGAAGATATGGAACTCTGTTATATCTTTGAATGACCATCTCTTTGCCTGGAAGAATATGCATGCGTTTCACGTGGGGGGGGAAGGTGCATACCGTAATGTAGCGTGTAGCGCAGGGGATCACCTTCACTACAGTAGCAATCTCAATAGGGCTTATTTTCGGGGGAGGGCTTATTTTAGAGGAATCTTACACAGTAAGGGGAGGGCTTATTTTCAGGATAGGTCTTACTATCAGGGAAACACAGTAGTATCTCAGGGCTCTTGGAGAATGTTTTCCAGGCTCATTTTTCCATTATGGTTTTCTGGTAGGCCTATGATTCTCAGATTATCTCTCCTGGATCCATTTTCCAGGTCAGTTATTTTTACATTGAGGTCTTTTACCTCTTTTTCTAATTTTTCATTCTTGTTCTTTTATTTGACTAATTCTTGGTTCCTCATAGAGTTATTTGTTTCCATTTGGTTGATTCTAGATTTTAGCAAATCGTTTTCCTTGGTTAATTTTTGGAGCTCCTTTTCCATATCATACACTTTTCTTTTTAGAGAGATGTTTTCCTTATTACAATGTTTTTCTAATTCTTCTATTTTGGTTTTGAGAGAATTATTCATTTTGTCTTCTATCTCTCTCATTCGGTTTACAAAGTTCCTTTTGTCTCATCTAGGAGAACCTTCTGTGCTTGGGAAGCATTCCCTGTTGATGTTTCAGCTGTGGGTGTGGAGTCAATATTGTCTCCCTCTGAGTTTGGTACCTCCCTCTGAGGATAGTAGGACTTCAGAGTGTTTGTCTTTGTAGTCTGCTTTCTACCCATTTTGAGGCAGGGCCCTACCCAAGCCCTTCCTCTAGAGATCCCAAGCTTTTAGTGTAGAGGGTTTTGCCCTGGGGCAAGAGTTACTATGTTTTCAGGGTCAGAGGGGGGGTTTGGAGCAAGTGACGTTCATTCTGTCATCCTGGTCTTTCAAGGTCCTGAAAGGGGCGCTTTTTTTTTATAATTTCTGGGTTATGAAGTGGTGGCCCCAGGAGTGTTTCTGGCCAGGACAGGGGCCCCTATATTTGCCTCTTACCTTGCTCTTTCCAGTCCCAGCCCTTTGGTGATAGGCCTGGTAGTGGCCCTTGTAGTTGGTGGGAAGAGTTGCCCCTTGAGTTGATCAGGCTCCTTCTGGGCCTGCCTCTCCCAGCTGCGCCTTCCAGGCCTGCCTCAATACTGAAGATTTTCAGTTGGGGAATGACATGAGCAAATTGGTGTTTTAAAAATGACAATATGAAAGTTGTATGGATATTAAATTAAAAAGGCAAGAAACTTGAAGTTGAAAGACAGTTGAGAGGCTCTAGTATTAGTCCAGATCAAAGGTACTAAGGTGTTGAACTTGAGTGGGGGCTATATGAGTAGATAGGGGGGCAGATTCAATAGATTTTGAGGGCATATATTTACTAAGACTAGACAGTGGGACAGATGTGGTTCATAAAAGAGCTGGAAGAGTTAAGTATGACTGAAGTTATGAACTTGGGTAGCTAATAATATGGTGGTGCTTAAAGCAGAAATATAAGAAGTGGTGAGGAAGGGAAAGGTTTTATGAGAAATATAAAAAGTCTCATTTTGGACATCTTACACTTCTTGCTATCTTCCTAAAAGACTTGTACATAATAAACACTCAAAAAATGTTTGCTGAATTTTCTGTTCATAATGGAAAAAAAAATCTAGTAGCTCACATAAAATATTCATATGGACTCCTTCTTTACCTTCTAAAATTAAAGTAGCACAATATCCTGTATTTCTTCATATTGTCCTTCCCCATATGTCCTTAATCCTTCCAGGACCAGCTTCTTTTGTACCTAGACCTCCTGAGAGATATCCAACTTGGGGAACTTAGTCCACATAGCCCTGAAGCTAAACCTACTGATTTGTAGGGGAGTGAGTGAAAATTCATCCAACGTACTGCATCCATCTCTTCTTACACTATACTTCACTTCCCAGCAAATCTATTTTGGTTCTGCTCTCCATCTCATGACTTACAAACAAAATTTCCCTTCCCTGACCTTCCACTCTCCTATATGTGTTGTTTCCCCTTATTAGAAATAAGAACAACTATATAGCAATGTGGACAGAGTATAGGGCCTGGAGTCATGAACTCATTTTCCTGAGTTCAAATCTGCCCTCACAATTACTAGTTGGGTGACCTGGAACAAATCACTTAACCCTGCTTGCCTCAGTTTCCTCATCTCTGAAATGAGCTGGAAAAGAAAATGGAAAACAACTCCAGTGTTTCTGCCAAGAAAACCTCACATGGGTTTATGCATAGTCAGACACAACTGAAAATGACTGAACAACAACAGCAATTAGAAGATAAGTTCTGTATCTTATTTTGTATGCCCAACACTAGTATAGTAGGTCTTTAATAAATTTTTTTTTTCTCATTCATTTTTTTTTCTCATGTTTTCTCATTCATTCATTTATTCACTCACACATATATATTGTCATTTGTCATAATGGAGTATAGGAATTCTCCAGAGAGAGTTTATGTATCTAAAGAAAAAAGCAAAAGTGCCTGAGTGGTAGGCATCTGTGACAGATTTGCGACTATGTTCTTAATAGGTGGAGGCTCTGACAGGATCTAGTGACTATATCACAACCAGAAGCAATGGTAATTTTCTTATGGCCAGAGAGTTGATACTGAAAAAGTTTATGAGAAGTTCTCTCTTATTTGTTTCATATGCATCACATGTATCAAATTGGTTTGAAAATAAGCTACTTTTAATGTACATAATGAAAAAATAAAACTTTTCTTTTTCATTCACTTACCTATGTCTTTGTAAACATAAGAAACATCACATACAATAAACTTATGCACTTTAATAATTTAGAGATCTGCAATATTTGATTGTTCAGAGGTCGTCAGCATGTATGCTCTTTCTGCCAATGAAAGTCATAATCTCTCCATAGCTTATATAATTTTCTGTGTTGTTATACATAAAATAATTATCACCAAAGGTTTCTACCTATTTACACAAACACATACACACATACATATTATATGGTTTATATGTGTATGTTCCTGACTCCAGACCTGGTACTTTATTAAAATGGTACTTTATCCATTGAGCTAACTAGCTGCTTTTTGAATGTTATTGTTTTTTTCTTCAAGGACTACATTCCATGGCTCACACAATACAACCACTTTAGGAAAGCAGAGTTAAATATCAAGGGTCTTCACTTACAGGAGATATTTGGGATAATTATAAAAGCTTTGTGATTTCCCAAAGGCAATACAATTACCTACTCTTCTCCTGTTTAATTCTATGCCCAGCCCATTGTCCATTAGCAATGATTCTCTGAGATGTTTATGTGTTTACTTTATACTATGTTTCATTGTATTACATGCTATGTTAAGTCATGTAGGGTTATGTTATGTTACATTATATTATATTATGTTGTTACGTTATGTTATGTTACATTATATTAGTCCACACTACATTATTTTGTCATATCATGATACTTATATATGCAAAAAGAGAAAGAATAAGCTCTTATTGCACATAACATAGAATATATAAATTAATATTGAATAGTTTTATAGTATATAGTACAAAAACATATAATAATATAACATAAAATACTGCAATATACCATAGCATAATATGCAATACATATCATGCTACCATTTCATATATCATAACATATCATTCACTAAATTATAATTCCTATTTTTAATCATTATTAGATCTCAATAAGATTATTGAGATCTTAAAGAGAAAGGCAGTGGATTATAATCTATAAGAAATCCTATTGTCAGACTTTTTGTAAGAATGTAAAAATGCCCTATATTTTATAGGGTCCAGACTCTGAAATCTGAATAGTGTCTCATCAATATGGTAGCCAACAATTTTTTAACACTGTTGTTGTCATAACCATGATCACAATAATCATTGTTGTCATTGCTGTTGTTGTCGTTGGTTGTGGTTGTAGTTATGTTTGTGACTATAGTAACCCAAGAATAGCATCTGCTTTCACAAAGAAGGGTTGTGATTCACATTGTTGGACAGCTAATTTCACAATTGCAAAAATATTTCTGAAGTATTTCATCATTATTATTTTACATTTACTGGCAGAAATTATAACTCATCTATGACTAGGAGAGGGTGTTGTGATATGACGTATGAAATGATGTGACATGAGTAAAGATGACGTGATTTGGGAGGACAAATAATAATGTAACATTTTCTTCTTTATCATTTGTGTTCAATGTTTTTTTTTCACAAAAAGGAAATGATTAACAGTTCATGTTAAAGGAAAATATTTGATAGTTTGGGAGATGTATTCTCTAGATCTACTAATCAGATAAGACTTTTCTATTTTAAATTGGGAAATATGATTTGAGAAATTTGGAATCAAATATTGTCACCAGTAAAGATAGATAGATAGATAGATAGATAGATAGATAGATAGATAGATAGATAGATAGATAGATGGATGGATGGATAGAGTTAAAAAAGAGAGATAGAAAACTTATACCAATGACTCTGCAGAGGATGAAGACATTAAGAGATTCTATGTTTATTCTCCAAATTAAATCAAGTTATATTTCATTAATATGTGATATTCATGTGAAGTTGGTACTGTCAAAAATGTTGAGTGATAAATAGAGAGAAAAAATGTATTGACAGTCCCATCTAATGAGAGATAAAGAAATGTTACCTAAACAAAATCTTCACATAGCAAATTTTTTCTTTGAAATATAGCAAGTACTCATTTTAATTTTCCTGAGGCTTACTGTATTTCCCTTCTCAGGATTCTAGAAGTGTGGCTGGGGTTGGAGGAACTTTTTTTCTCTTATAATCCTATGAGAATGCTGGTTATGATGGTTTGAGTCCTTAGTCTAACTCTCCAACTCTGTGTTGTTTCAATGTTTTTTAATTATGTCTAACTCTACATGAGTCCTTTTGGGGTTTTCTTGGCAAAGATGATGGAGCTGTTTGACATTTCCATCTCCACCTCATTTTACAGATGAGGAAACTGAGGTAAATAGGGCTAAAACACTTGCCTAGGGTCATACACCTAGTGTCTGAGGCCTGATCTGAACTCAATAAAAGGAGTCCTATCCATTAGCTACCCCATGTAATCAATTAAGATCAAGTAGATTTTATAAGGAATGGTTGCTTGGAAGTTGTACCAACACTACCACCACCCAAAACTGGGTGACATTTTTTCCTATAACACATAGGTATAGTCCATATATTCAGGAGGGAGGGAGCTCAGATAATGTGACTTCTACCTACTACCGAACAAACCAAGTTCACACTGAAATGTGTTTTTGATGCTAGCTGAATCTGTATCTTTCATTAGATTCTGAAGCATGTTCCTGATTTCTCTAAGTATTAATGCTAAATGGCTGCAAAGCCCAGTATGCACTCCATTCCTAAACATCCTGGTGATTATGGTAGGGCCCTCCTCAAATCCCCAAACTCGTCAAGGTTATAGCTTTTTATATCCTTCACTTAAAACTTATCAACAAGGAACCTAGCTTGACATTTACCTGCCAAATCTTACCTTGAGTGTGGAGAACCTGAGAGTTCTTCCCTGCCATCATCATTGCTTTTTTGTCTCCATGAAAGAGTCACGTGAAATAATGTTTTCAAGAGAACTAAAGCCTTTGAAATCCCTCCCTCTCCCAACTCCTCCAGCCCTGCTATTTGCTATGACAAAACAGACCAATTGTATTATGTCTGTAAATACTCCAAAGATCTTGTGAGGATCTCAGTGGGACATTATCCCCATGCTCACAATGAGTGAGTTTATAGGACCCTTCCCCCATTACAGATAAAAGAGTTGATGTAATGAACACCAAATAACATCATAAGAAATTAAATTGATTATATTTCAGCATAAAAGAAGTCGACTCTTTGATGATATGGTCATGTAACAAAGTTTAATATTATTACAATATATAATGATAATGAACAATTATTTATTACAATTATATACAAAGATGAAAGTATCATTGTGAGAAAAAAATTGAAATATAAAATTAAAATGACTCCAATTTGACCTAGTATGTCTCCTAAATAGAGATTAACTGAATGAAGAGACACCAATACCAATTATAAAGTTTGTATGTAGAACTATAACTAATGCAACCCAACTGCCATTGCAAGAAGAGTAATGGATCAAAAAAAAAAATACTGTAGTTAGAAACTACATGACCAATTTGCAAGTGCAGAAATATGGCAAACAAAAGTTATATCAATTTACAATATAAAACATTTGCAAAATATTATAGAGATATTTGATGAAACCTTATAAGCAGAGAAATCTCATAAAAATAAAAATAAATAAAGTTGTTGAGGGGTGGGAGGATACTGTTTAACAAGCTCAATCAAGTACTCAAATCAGAGAACTTGTGGGTTAAATTATACTGAAGCCCCCCCAAAAACAGATGAAAGATAGAAAAATATCTTAATTTTTAATTAATTCTTTCCACTGGGAAGATTAATGAAACCATCATAGTTAGACTCATATCATAGTTCAAGGCATGTTTAAAGAGGCAATGATATTGACCACTAAGAAAACAAATATGGGGAAATCAGCTGTATAAGTCTAAGTATGCAGAAAAATATGTCTTTTTCAAAGGCTATGCTATTGTGAAGCTGCAAAGGGCAAAGTCTAAAGGTGATTGGAAGAAGGAAATGATACCAAATATATGGAAAATCTTGGATTTTCTTACTCTTCTCCCAAAAAAGCAACTAAAAGAACAGTAATATTTACTAACCTGTATGTCCACATTCCCAATTAAATACAACTTAAATGAAAATAACCTACATATGCTTTGATAATATTCATGATAATATTAAAAATAGACCATGTTTAACAAATGATATTTTAGAATAGACTACATCTTTACCATCATGAGATTGCTCAAATGATATCGAGAATTCAAGATACCATTCTGCTTTTATTTTGTTGACTGTTAGAAAAAATCTTAATTTAGAAGAATAAAATACTTCTTAAAAGGCTTTCATCTAACAAGGTGACTCCCTTACATCTATTAAAATTATGTAATTAAAAATATTATTAACAGATAATATCATTCAATCATTAATATCAAATGAGAGATGTAACAGGAAAACTTATGTTCACAAAAATAATTCCCTACTGTAAGAAAGGAAATCAAAGGAAGAGTCAAAATTGAAGAAGAATCTCCTATTGAGGGTGAAACTGCTTGATTTTAGAAAGCATAACATTCATTGCATCAAGTCCTAGAATATTAAATATCCTCTTAGATGAGATCCAAAATCTCTTAAAAGAATTTGATTGAACTATCCACAGAATGATAAAGCAAGTACAAAAAAATGCCCATCCACTCTTTTAGGTCTGACCCAACACAGGATCAGAAATTTAAGGTTGAAGAGACCGTAAAGATCCTCTAGTCTAAATTACTCTCATTATAGGTGAGAAAACTGAAGTCCAGAGAAATTGAGTCATATTAATAACTTAATTAAACAGTCAATAGCTATCATTAAGTACTGACTTTGTGTTGTAGACTGTGTTCCTTCTTGCTTCTAACTTTTATAATCCTTAGTTTCCTACAAATCTCCTTTCAAATGTCATGCCTTGCATGATAAGTAAAACTGTGAGTTACTCCTGCTTTCACTTACCAGTGATTACTTCGAATTTACTTTTTATATATTTTGTGTCCATTCATATTAATACATGCTGTTCCCCTATTTCCAACAATGTTAGCATTCTGAGGAATGTTAGCAGGTAATGTTTTCCTTTTTGCCTCTATATGACCTGGTGCCTAGCAGACAGAGTGCCTGAAATATAGCAGATATTAAATAATTTTGTGTTCATTGAATTCCTTTGATTCCTCTGGGTCTAAGTGTTCTCACATATAAAATCAGGGTTTTGAAATCTATGGTCTCTTTATCCTTAAATATGTGATGATATGGCAGGTCAGATAGAGTACAATAAAATTTAATAGAGAGAAATGCAAAGAACCACAGCAGGTATTTCTGAATTTCAATAGAACTTACATTTCCCTGTAGGGTTTCTTTCTGACCACCACTTACACTAATACTTGCAATTAAATCTTAGTATCCTAAGAAATAATTGTCTCTCATAATAGAAATATAAAGTTGTTCCTGATTCATGAATATTTTCCATGTACCAGAAATAAGCTATTTTTTCTTAACAGTAACACACACACACACACACACACACACTTTGATTTCATTCCAAAATAAATGTTATGTTTCCCTGAATCTAAGTAGAAGATAATTGCTAATGATTCCAGAATGGAATAATTTAAATCACCTTAAGAAATATAGGTAGTTAAGAATTTCTTCCTAAGGAGAGACCTGAATTTATCTGAAAAGAAACCCCCATTTGACTGAATTACTTCATGAACCCATTATGCTTTATTTTTCTATAGCTAACAGCATAGTGGAAAGTGTGTTAGGTTTGTAATCAGACTATCTAATGTGTGTAACCATGTGCAATTCATTTCATGTCTCTCTGTGCCTCCATTTTCTCATCTCTAAAATAAGGAAAATAGACTTGGTGTTTTTCCTTTCAACTCCATACCTGTGATGCTGTAAATAAACTAATCAAGGTATTCCCTTTAATGAAGATAGCACACTGCCATAGTTCTTTCATAGGGACATAGCTTGTTTATTCTTAATATAATATGCATATGAATACATGCATACACATATGTATGTAAATATACACACTTTGTATATATGCATATATAACATAGAGAGAGCACATGTGTGTGGTTTGCATTTGCAGAGAGAAGGGGAGAGAAAAAGAAAGAGGAAGAGAAAGAGAGAGAGAGAGAGAGAGAGAGAACTAACTATTGACTCTGGAATTGTTCTAACATACTGATTCTTTCACCTCTTTCTGTACTCAGTTGAATAGATTGTTCTTAGGAATTTCTAGAAAGAAAAACGTAATGTTTTAAAATTATTAAAGTTGTTTAAATATGACAACCTCAAAATCTGTATATTACTTTTTTCCTTTTAAAGTTTTTTTCCCCTAACTTCATATCCTTAAGAGGTAATTCAGACTCCTTTTCTCACCATTGTTAGTATAGATGAAGAAAGAACTTCATGACATCAAGAGACATTGTATTTTATATTTATTTCTCACATCTTCATACCTCCACAAATTCATCACTTTGCGGCCAGTGTCCTAGAAGGAATGTATTATGTTTAGAAAATGAGTTATCCTTGCAACACAACAACATGATAAGGCCACTTTTCTAAGGAGAGTAGTCTCAAAAAATACAGATTATTTTAATGGGTGAAAAGCATTTACTCATATAAAGAGATATGAAAAAGATAAATGTCAATGATACCCATCTTTTGGCACATCTAAACTACAAAGGCTTGAACCTTTTAGTTCAACAATGAAAGAACCAATTGGGGGGGGGGAGGGGAGGGGCAGAGCCAAGATGACCGAATAAAAGCAGAAACTTGCATGAACTCCCACTCCAACCACCTCCAATTCTTGTAAAATATGATTCTAAACAACTTTTAGAGCTACAGCACCCAAAAAGTGACACAGAGAAATGGATTTCCTGCTGAAAGCAGCCTGGCAGGCTGACAGGAAGAGTCTATTACACAGGGCTGGGAGTGGCACACAGTCCCATTTGAACCATGCCAGCCCAGACTTGCAGCCCAGACTGGAGCAGACTTCAGGAGTGTGAATCACTGGCAGCTGTGGTGGTTTCCCAGACTTTTCAACCCCTAAACACCAAAGAGAAAGTAAAAGTTCAGTAGGGAACTCTGTTGGAACTGGGTGAGAGAAGAACATTGTCTGGCTCCTGTCCCTGTGGTAAAAGGTAGCATTGGCATTGTGGATACAGCTGCTGCTTTGTGGCTGCCTCTGGAGCCCCTGGCCTACAGATCATAGAGGGACCAAGCAAACATTAAGAGGGTAATCACTCTTGCTTTGACCTGCTTGGATCTGGGTTGCTTTCTTGGGAGGTGGTTGTGGGGTCAGGTATGACAATGTGTCAGAGCTTGTGGTGGCTATAGAAAGAGCACCCTCCTCATAGCTCTGACAGAACCTCTGAGAACAACTGTGAAAACCCCAGCAATTTGGGACACAGCTCTCGCCACTCTGGAAGCAGTGTTCTACCATGCCATGTCAAAGAGCTCAAAAGTCAAGTAATTGGCTGGCAAGATGAGCAAACAGAGGAAGCACAATTAGACCACAGAATATTTCTTGGGGGAAAAAAGCTTCAAACATGGAACCAGAAGAAGAAAATAAAGTCAGAATTCCTGCATCAAAAGATTCCAAGAAAAAAAAAAAATGAATGGGTGGCAGGCCATGGAGGAGCTCAAGATGGATTTTGAAAATTAAGTAAGAGAAATGGAGGAAATAGTGGGAAGAGAAATTAGAATAATGCAAGAAAATCATGTAAGTGAATCAACAGCCTGATTGAAGAAAATAACACCTTAAAAATAGACTAACTAAAATGGCAAAAGAGGTCCAAAAAGCCAATAAGGAGGAGAATGACTTAAAAAGTCAAATTGGCCAGATGGAAAAGAAATTTCAAGAAATCAATAAAAAGAAAATCCCTTCAAAATTAGGTTGGAACAAATGGAGTCTAATGACTTTAGAAGAAATCAAGATATTATAATACAGATCCAAACAAAAGAAAAAAAGGAAATGTGAAATATCTCATTGGAAAAATCATTGGCCTCAAAAATAGATCCAGGAGAGATCATTTTAAAAAAATATTGGACTACCTGAAAGTCATGATCAAAAAAAGAGCCTAGAAATCATCCTTCAAGAAATTCTCAAGGAAAATTTCACTGATATTCTAGAACCAGAGGGCAAAATATAAATTGAAAGAATTCACCAATCACCTCTTGAAAAAGATCCCCGCAAAAAACTCCTAGGAATATTATAGCTAAATTCCAGAGTTCCCAGGTCAACGAGAAAATAATTCAAGCAGTCAGAAAGAAACAATTTGAGTATTGTGGAAACAATCAGGATAACACAAGACCTATCAGCTTCTACATTAAGGAATAAAAGGACTTGGAATATGATATTCTGGAGGTCAAAGGAGCTAGAACTAAAACCAAGAATTACCTACCCTGCAAAACTGAGTATAATGCTTCAGGGGAAAATATTGTCATAGAATGAAATAGAGGATGTTCAAGCATTTTGATGAAAAAAGCAGAGCTGAAAAGAAAATTTGACTTTCAAGTACAAGAAGCAAGAGAAGCATGAGAAGGAAAGTAGGGTAAAGAAATCATACAGTACTTACTAAAGTTGAACTATTTATATTCCTACATAGAAAAACAAAACTTGTAACTCACGAGGCTTTCCTCAGTATAACGATATTTGAAATGAATATATATGTTTTTGGGTGTGTATATGTGTGTACATGTATACATAGAGGTCACAGGATGAGGTGAATATGAAGGGATTATATCTAAAAAGTAAAATTATGAGGTTAAAGAGGAATATATTGGGAGGATAAAGGGAGAGATAGTATAGGATAAATTATCTCATTTAAAAGAGGCAAGAGAAAACTGTTAAAATGGAGGGGAAGAGCAGGAATGTAAAAGGGAATGGATCAACCTTACTCTTACTGAATTTGGCTTAAGGAGGCAATAACATACACACTCCATTAGGTATCTTACCCTACAGGAAATTAGAGGGAAAGGAGATCAGAGGGGGGATGATAGAAGGGAGGGCAGATTGGGGGAGAAATTAGTTAGAAGGAAACACTTTTTAAAAGGGACACAGTCATAGTAGAAAACAGAATAAATGGGGGTAGGATAGAATGGAGGGAAATATAATTAGTCTTTCACAATATAACTTACCATGGACATTTTTTGCATAATTACACATGTACAACCTATATTGAATTGCTTGTCTTCCCAGTGGGGGTAGGTGAGGATGGAAGAAGGGAAATAATCTGGAAATCAAAGTTTTAAAAACAAATGTTAAAAAAAAGTTTTTTCATGCAACTGGAAAATAATAATATACAGGCACTGGGGTATAGAAATTCATGTTGACCTACTAGAAAGTTAGAGGGAGTGGAGGAGGATATAAGTGAGAAGAGATTGGGGGAAAGGGTATTCAGTAGGCTCTCTTCCTTGGGGTGGAGAGTCCAGGGGAAAGAGGGGGAGAAAATATGTAACAAAAAAATCTTGTGGAAATGAATGTTGGAAACAAAAAATAAATAATAAATACATAAATTGAAAAATAGAAAGAACCAATTTAAGAGAGGCATAACACTGGTTTGACCACAGAGTGATTAAAGTTTCCACCACAGCAATTTGTGAAGACTATTCATCAAGTTATAGAAGTTTTATTATCTATGTTGGTAGAGAGAAGTGGGTGACTAATCTGGCAAGTTTACAGATCCTTGAATCCCTGAAAAATGGATCTAAAATATTTCCATTACATTCCGTGTATGCTATTATGTGACCTTAGGAAAGAAAATCCTTACATTTAGAGTATCAAATTACTACTGAGATTGCTTTGCAAAAATATTTGATTAACATTTAACTGAATAATTGTAAAACATATAATCATATATTAGATTAGCAACTCAGTACTAAGAAAAAGTTAATTGTCGGTCAACAAGCATTTATTAAGTACTTACTGGGTGCCAGCCTTGTGCTAAGCACAAAGAATACAAATAGAAGCCAAAATAGACTCTTTCTGCCCTCAAGGGGATTAAATTGGAAGAAAACAGGACAACACAGAAAAAGGCACCTGACTTGGGACTGGGGAAGGAAATTTAACTTGCAGAGGAATGAGACATTAATGGTTTGCTTGCTCTGCTTAAACAGAAGTTCTAGGAAGAGTCCTAGAAGGCAAAGTTATAAGGGCCCAAGGGTAATTCTAGTCTATGAATTCCAGGTTTAGAATGAGAAACAGGATAAAGAAATTTCTTGGAAAGGAAGGAAGAACGTTATGCAGTTTAGTAAGGAATGATATTTCCTCAATGTTTCTAATATATATTGAGATAAAACTTACATTGTATGTCAAATACTCACAACCTCATAATGTTGAAGAGGCAATGTCCCAGTTACTTCAGCAAGAACAAAAACTAGAAATTAAAGGCTTGCAAATTCCTTTTAGGGATTAGTAGAAAGGTGTCAAAGTGTCACTAAAGAAGTCTGAAAAAACAAAATATATCTGTAGCAAATGTAAATTTAGTATATTTACTCAGAGAAATATGACTTGCTTCAGACCTTATTGATTCATTTAAGCTGCAAAATTACATTTCAATTAAATTGTATTCAGTATTCTCTATTCCTTGCTTTCATTGTCAGGGAGTATATCTTCCCCTTTACGGATTCAAACTAGCACAAATCCAATACCGTGAAGCACAATACAGGAATGTACAAGTGATATGCATTTTAAATTAATCTAGGTTATATCTATTAGTCTTTCAGTGGAAACAAATTTGCTACACTAATCATTAAGCCATCACTTAAAGTGGTCTATACATTTGTAAATAATTTCCTCTGAATTTCCTTAATGACATTGTGTAAATTCATGCTCAGGTTTTCAGTAGCCCAAAGAGTGAGCTTTTTTACTCAGTCTCATTAGATAAGATTCTAAAATAATTTTGATTGAAGAAGTCCCATGTTAGATAAAAGAAGGGAGAATTTAAGGGAAAGTAATATGCCCTACTGTGTGTGGTAACTAGCATTTTATTTTAGTTTTCATTCAGAATACTAAAAAGCTTAGTTGTGAAGAATTTTAAATCTGTATCACTCTGGTCCTCACTTCAATGAAAAGATTCACTTAGGAAACTGCATTAGTTAGCAACTAGCAAGACAAAAAGCTATTATAATCATCAGCATTTATAAACAGATATACCACCTAAAATGACTAGCTATGATTTTTTTGGTAAATTCTTATGCTCACTTAGTGATAGAAAATCAGAAAGCAAAAGTAAAACATGATATCATATCTAATCATAACGTGGCATATTCCTTTGAAAAGGGAGGAACTATGTTCAGCAGAAAGAACACTGGAAATGGATATTCCACAGTAGGGTTTGTAATATGACTTACTCAAATTACCTGAGTCTCAATTTCTTCCTCTCTAAAATGAGGGGATTAGACTTGAAATCCTATGATTGTAGGAGCTTTAAGAGATGGGATACAAGGATTCCTCACCCTTTCTACATGAAATAAGAGCAAAGGTGATGGTGGCTGGATATTAAACAAATGAGTCTATCTCTGTCAGCCACTCTAAAAGGAGACAAATTTCTTTGCAGATCACAGAAAACATTTGAATAGACGTCAGTTTCCTGGTATTATAGAACTGGAATTCCTGAACTGGTGGGATTCATGGTGATGTTTGTGAGAAATAAAGCCTCAAAAATCTGAAATAATTTTAGAAAAAAAAAGATTAGACTGTTTGGGAGAGCAAAGTCAGCTGGAAAACAAATATGCCTCCCTCTCATCCAAGGTTTACATTACACAGGTTTAAATTATATAGAATGTAGACAAGGGAATCAAACAACAACGTAAGCAATTTGGCTGAGAAGGCAACTTCAAAACAAGGTAGTTTGAGATTGATATTAGTCAATATAAACAATCAATAGGATTTGGACAAAGCCAAAATACAAGCTTGGGTTGACTCAAAACAAGACTTGGACATGGGGACCCAAAATATAAATGTTTTGGGTGGTTCTGGAACCTGGAACCTAAAATTGCTTTTATCTATCTCCAGCATTCCTGGAGAGCTACTGAGGTCAGGGTAATCTTCTGGGTTCAAACAATCTCTAATCACATATAATTTGATTTAAAGAAATGTAATAATTAAGCTTTCTCAAAAAAATAATAAATGAGAAGTCACAATCCACAGTGGACCTTCTAGGTTATTTTATGGGGACAAGAAAGATAACTTAATATGAAGAAATATAGGATAATGTGCTACTTTCATTTTAGGACATTAAAAAGGAAAGAACCTACATAATTGCTTTATGTGGGCTACTAGATTTTTTTTTACATTATGAACATAAATCCATCAAATGATTATTGAGTGTATGTTATGCATATACACACATATGCACATATTTATATGCACGTCAAGTATATGGCAATAAGATTATTCAACACTATTTGTCTTGCTTCTGAGTCTTAGTGAATTTTAAAGCCATTTTTCAATTCTTTATCAGTTTCCATGTCAAGAATGATATATGTAGTAATTTGGAGAGAAGTGGACCAAACATTGATGAGATGGCAGGTGTTACATATTTGGTAGTTTTTAAGGATGCTACAGAGTAGCTTGTGATTCAATCCTCATTTTCAGGTTTACTAGAGTATGTCTCTGTCAACACAAATTTGAAAAACATTTGAAGTCAGAGAGAAAGTAGATATAGGAGAAAAGTACTGAAAACCAATGGGAAGGAAATGTGAGGCAAAGCTCGGCTTCTGATTAAAAAAGAGGCCCCCAGGATTATCTATCTTGTATGATATATAGAAATATATTGTTGATATAAGTTTTATGTGAAACCTTAATCTCATCATCCATTGCTGCATGTGTTTAGTTCTTGCCCTTTGCAGTCTAGAAGGACAAAATATATATAAACCTAGTTATATAGGCTAGGCAAGAGAATAAGATCAGAAACCAATACTGAAAATAAATGTAGTTTGTAATATAGCATACACAGGTAAAAGTCAGGTGCAACTGATGTTTAAAGAGTAGGAAAATGCAATTATGAGGGAAACTGAGGACAAAAACTCAGGTTTAACATTTTCATTATAAGGGAAAGGGAAAGTGTGATGAACTCAAATAGATTTCATGTTGAAAAATGGTGAAGATAGGAAGTATATAACTGGAGGGGGAAAGAGGATCAGAAAAATAGAATTGCAGAGTTATAAAACAAATATCCAGAATTAGAAGGCACATTGGAGGACATCTGTAGTCTAATTTCCTTACTTCATCTATTGGAAACACTAGCCAAGCAAGTTAAAGTGATTTTTCCAAGACAACACAGTTTTTAAGGTAAGATTTAAATCATGGGGCAGCCACATGGCGCATTGAATAAGAGCACCGGCCCTGGCGTGGGGAGACGGAGGATCAGTTCCAGCTCAGATACTTGGCACCTACACAAAATAACTGGCCGTGTAACCTTGAGCAAGTTGCTTAACCCCAATTGCTTAAAAAAATTTAAATCATGATCCTTTGATCTCATACCTAACACTTGTTTACTGAACTACTCTACATGTCTGATTCCCTCTTTGGATAAAGACCTAGGTCTAGTTAAAGTACTTAAGAATCTCTTCAACATTTCCCATTGTAGTACAGCTTTTATTTATAAAAATATTTAATGATCTAAAATAGTCACCAATATTAATTTTGTTTCTCAAATTTTAAAATATAATCTTGAGACTAACATATTCAAAACTGCTTTTGTATAAAGTAGGGGGAAAGACCTGAAAGTACCATTTTGTAAAGAAATTAGGAAGTGGGGGGAGAAAAAAAAAGGGTGGGGGAATAAAAAAGGAAGCTATTAACTGAGACAGTTCAATCTACAACCTTAGCAACCATTGCATTCTATGCATCCCTATAGCCCTTCATTAAAGATGTAGATGCTTTGATTCATTCCTGTCTTGTAACCATTTTGCTGGGCAACAGTAATTGGCTACACCATGTGATCACACACTTTAATCTTGATTACTGATGAAGGAAATGTGTAAAAAACCTTTTTAGCAAACAATATTTCTGTTTCCATGTTTACAGTACTGTAATGGTAATTGCTTGATTTAGTGTTTATTAAGCCCAATTCCCTGGGGTCTCTTTGCCAATGTTTTCATGCATCTTTATGTAGGAAAAAACAACAACAACAGTATTTCCCCATCATGCTGGGACAAAATCCTAGCTGTGCATAGAGCCTGCGCAAACTAATAGATGGTTATGTACAGATAACAAGTCTATCATCTACATAATTTATTTCTCTGGAAAGCAAGAAAAACCTTATTGCCATGGTCTGACTGCCAATAGTGTGTAGTGGGAGAAAGTTCAAATCTTTGGCATCAAATACTTAATACCTATGTGAACTTGAGCAAGTAATTTAACTTCTGTCTCCTCAGTTTTCTCATCTATGAAATAGAGATTATAGTAGCACATGCCTACCTGAGTTGTCATGAGAAATTTGTAGATCACTTTGAAAACTTCAAAGCACTATATAAATGTTAGTAATTGATTTTTTAATATAGATAAAATAAAAGTTATTTTCACGTAGCAAAATGTGTTAGAATGAAATTTAGGAAAGCATATTACCAGAAGATTTTTGCTATTGTTGTTGTTTGTTTATTTTATTTTTGTTTTCTTATGTCTACGAAGTTTTTGTTAGTGTCCTCCCAGAGTTATTTATGTTATTAACTTACTGAATATATATGATATTCTAGAAATAGTACCGGTATGTGTTAACAGGCAACATTGTGTATAACTTAAGAACAATTTCTATTCTAGATAGGCTTTTAGAAAGGGATGAGAATAGAAGAAAGAATACTCAATTAAACCCAAAGACCTAGCTTTTATATCTAATTAGTCAGAGTCATTATTACAGAGAGGAAGAGTAGTGAAATAGCTCCTTGGGACAGAGCTGTTGTGATTATTATTACTGGTATTTCTTTTTTTTTTTAAAGAGGACTAATGACATCAAGGATGATGTCTTCACTTATGCATGAATTGAATGTAAGTGAGGTAGAGTTGCACAAAATCTTCAGTCTCACTCTCAGAGTCATTGAAATCCAGTGGCAGTCAAGATGACTGACAAGGCCCCAGGATGCAGCAGATGACCTTGGAATATTCACTATCTCACCTAGCTTTAAGCACTCTGTGAAGCCTAATGAAGCTGCCTTCATGACCCTGGTTAGGGTAGAAGATTAAGGCTACACAATGAATGATGATTTTTTTTAATCTGAAAGGCTTCATGGTGTATTGCATAAGATTCTGGACCAGTTGTCAGGAGGGCCTACATTATAATTCTGTGTCAGAAAAGAAACAGCTATGTGATAATGAGCAAGTCCCTTGAAGTGTTTAAACCTCAGATTCCTCATCTGAAAAATTAGTGGCATTGATGGCAGCTAGGTTGCACGCTGAATAAACTATCAGGACTGGAGTCAGGAACATCTAAGTTCAAATGTTGGACTCAGATATTTATTAGTTTTGAGCAAATCACTTAACCCTGTGTACCTCAGATTCCTCAACTGTAAAATGAAGATAATGATAGCACCTGCTTTGTAAAGTTGTGAAGATTAAATGAAAACATGTTTTATAGTGCCTGGCTTATAGAAGACTATATATAAAAGCTTATTCTCTTTCCTTCCTGCCTTCCAACTACAAATATTAAAAAAGTACATTTTCTATAATTGCAGTATATCTTTAATGGCATAATTTTATGCTTTTCATGTTATGCAAATGCCTAAGTCAAAAAACTGTTAGAGTGAAGACTTAAAATATCTGAGATACAGTAAGTTGAAGCAATTATCAACTATAAGTAAGAGCAATATATAAACCTTGTCTTGAATGGACACATACCTATACCTGACTCAGTGGTGGAAACACTTAGTGGTTATTTGATATTGGCCAAGTAACTTCTCTGACACTATTTCTTCATCTGTAAAACTTTAATAATGATAGTTGCTTGATTACCTAATACTATTGTTATAAGTATTGTGATGAGAGAGCTTATGGGGAAGCAGTTTGAAATGTGTTAAGATGGATAGGTATATTGATAGAGATATATACACACGTATATAATGTTGATATCATTAGTAATATTAATAACAGTGATTTGATGAAAGAAGGTGACAATATCACTTAATTAGAACTATCGAGATGGAAGGGAACTTAGACATAGTAATTCATCTACAAATTCCCTGAAGAATGGTTACCTTGCATTTGCTTGAACACATCTATTTGCTTAAAACTCACTATCAAGACTACTCCTTTCATGTTCTGATATCATCAATAATTATAATTTTCTTTGTAAGTCAGTTTTTAAATTCTCCAGTACATATTTCATCTCATGCCATGTGAGTACAGATTACAATACACACCTATCCTTCTAATTTTTTCCATGTCCCCAAAAAGTCCTCCAAAGAAGATTCACAACATGCTACATGTCTTCCTATAGTCTGTTAACAGTTTGGGGGAAGCATTATAGCACTTGGACTGTGTTTCTGTTGTCTCGCATTCTTTCTACTGGCCTGCCTTTTTAGATACATTTCCTGAAGGATGATATTCTTTGTCAGAGGTGTTGAATACATAATGGCAGGGCCAGGTGCAGTTCATAAACCTCCTGAACGCAGATTCAATCAGATTAAAATACAATCTGAAAAGATTTTAAAAAATAAATGAAAATAAAATGAAACATAGATGTACATTTTAAAACTAAATCAATATGTAGCAGGGATCTTTACATATACATTAATGACGACTATTTCTATTTGAATTCAACACTACTTCTTCATGTCATTTCTTGGGTACAAATGATTGGTTAACATACACCAGTCATAAATATATCTACCATATCTCTTTCTGTTATTGCTTGGGTTAAATAACAAATACGATTTCTTTTTGCAAAGGGAATATTTAGTTCAAAATATATTTTATCCCCAGAAGAGCATTTTGTTAAAATGTTGGGTATTTTGTGTCAGGAAATAGCTGAGTACCATCACAATCAGTGAACTACTATCTGAAGACAATTACGCCCATTCTTTTCCTTTTCTTCACTGGTGGGTCCAACTCATAGTCTATCTTCAGTGTCTGTACAATATAATTGACTAGTTCAGTGGGCTCTTTACCCAATTTAATATCATTCCTTTATCTCAGTATCTTTATATCTATCTTAGTTATTGACAATCTTTAATTTTAATAATTTCTTTAGTGATCTCCAAATTTTTGTTATGGTATAAACAATGAGTCTTTTTAATAGCATATACCCCTAGTATATATGCATTTATTTATTCATTTATTCAGTAATTGCATATTAGAACATTACATATGTCCTAAAAAATTTAATGTATTTGTTCACACAACAGACTGTGTTAGTTAACAAAGTAGTCACAGTTGGCAATGGTCTGGTGGGACCCGATTTGTGGAGAGGGAGGGAGTATTCCTCTTGTGGAGATGTGACTTTCCTTTGACTCCTCCTTCCTTCAGGGGATGACTTGTTTTTTTATTTTTTTTAATTCATTAATTTATTAATTTGTTTGTTTCCTTTTAATTTACAGGATTCAATTCCACAATTCCTTGAATTTCACATTTTGTCCCCCTCCCTCCCCTTCCCCCCCAACATGGCGTCTTATAATCAAGTATAGGATCTGTAGATACTTTCACATTATACAATGGTCAGGTTATAAGGATGGATTGTACCAGCTGGGATGAAAAATGGTATAGAGGACATAAAATCAAATAAGAAAACAAAAAAGATCAGGTATTTTGCTTCCACCTGGATATAAATTTAGTTCTTTCTAGTTCTTTCTCTGGATGCACATTTTTCTCTCCATCATGCGTCTTTTGGGATTGACTTATATCCCTGAATTGTTGAGAAGAGTCCAGTCTATCAAAGTTGGTCATCACACATACGTTGTGTCCGTAATTGTGTACAAATTCCTCCTGGTTCTACTCTTCTCGCTCAGCATCAGTTCTTTTAAGCCTCTCCAGGTAAATATGAAGACCGCCTGCTCCCCGTTTCTTATAGCGCAATAATATTCCATAACATGCATATACCACAACTTGTTCAGCCATTCCCCAATTGATGGACACCCCCTTAATTTCCAATTCTTGGCCACAACAAAAAGAGCTGCTATAAACATTTTTGTACATTGTCTTTCTCCCATTTCTATGATCTCTTTGGGATATAACCCTAGGAGTGGTATTGCTGGATCAAAGGGTATGAAAGTATTTATAGCCCTTTGGGCATAGTTCCAGATTGCTCTCCAGAAAGGCTGGATCAGTTCACAGCTCCACCAACAATGCATTAGTGTTCCAGTTTGCCCACATCCTCTCCAGCATTTGTCATTTTCCTTTTTTGTCATCTTAGCCAATCTGACTGGTGAGATGTGGTACCTCAAAGTTGTTTTGATTTGCATTTCTCTAATCAATAGTGAATTAGAGCATTTCTTCATGTGCTTATAGATAGCTTTAATTTCTTTCTCTGAAAACTGCCTGTTCATGTCCTTTGACCATTTATCAATTGGGGAATGACTTGTATTCTTATAAATTTGACTCAGTTCTCTGTATATTTTAGAGATGAGTCCTTTGTCAGAGACATAGGTTGTAAAGATTCTTTCCCAATTTCCCACCTCCCTCTTAATCTTGGTTACATTGGCTTTATTTGTACAGAAACTTTTCAATTTCATGTAGTCAAAATTATCCATTTTACATTTTATAATGTTCTCTAATTCCTGTTTCATCATAAAGTCATTCCCTCTCCACAAGTCTGATAGGTAAACTATTCCTTGTTTTAGCAGACTGCTTACAGTATCAACCTTTATACCTAGATCATGAACCCATTTAGACTTGATTTTGGTATATGGTGTTAGATAATGGTCTATGTCCAGTTTCTGCCATACTATATTCCAGTTTTCCCAGCAGTTTTTGTCAAATAGTGAGTTCTTATCCCAAAAACCAGGGTCTGGGGGTTTATCAAACAATACATTACTGTAGTCATTGACTTCTGAATCTCTTGTGCCTAATCTATTCCATTGATCCACTCCTCTATTCCTAAGCCAGTACCAAGTAGTTTTGATGACTGCTGCTTTATAGTACAGATTGAAATCTGGTAAAGGACTAGGGATGACTTTTTTTTTTTTAAATCTAGACTGCCAAGTACTATGGCCACTGGTTTGAAAAATGAAAGTAAATAAATTACCTATATTTCATTTGCTCCTTGCCTTTGATACACATTGGTTCATGATTTATTTCTAGGAAGAACTGAATACCCTTTTGAATTCTAATGCAAACTTTATATAGTTTAATGTTTGTTTCCCAGTCTCTCTATCAGTCTCTGCCTGTCCTCCTTTCTCTCATCTTCTGTTTCTACCTACAAGATTAAAATAAAATACATTTACAGATAAGTGCTTCTTCTGACCACCATGATTTTATGGTAGGTAAATAAATGGTATAGAAATTGCACTGAGAATTGTGTTCACCCAGATAATTAGAAGTATGGAGAAAAACAGTTTTATAAGAAAGTAAAAGTAGTGTCCCTGTTTATCTGCCACATTTATTGGGCAGGCAACCGACATGCAGATACACATAGCTGCAATTCCCACTACAGCATGACACAGGATTGTTCCAGACCTGTTGGTAAGCTATCATAGCTTATCTTCTGCCAGCCATATACATACATGATGGACTCTTATGGACTCTTCAGGTTCTTCTTCATCCTTGTTTGGATTTGGCATCTTCTATCCACAATCTTCTCTCTCTCTCTCTCTCTCTCTCTCTCTCTCTCTCTCTCTCTCTCTCTCTCTCTCTCTCTCTCTCTCTCTCTCTCTCTGTCTCTCTCTCTCTCTCTCTCTCTCTCTCTCTCTCTGTCTCTGTCTCTCTGTCTCTGTCTCTGTCTCTCTGACTCTCTCTCTCTCTCTGTCTCTCTGTCTCTCTCTCTCTCTGTCTCTCTTTATTGCAAAATTAGGGCAAGGTGAACTTGAAAGTCAAAGTCAGTCCCTCTTGCAATTTTTCTCTTTGCCAAAATGATAGAAATTAAATTTAAAAAAAAATCTATATAACTTTTAAAAGATGAGCTGAGTGAAATGTATTTAAAATTATTTTTTCCTAATCATTTGGAAAATCTTTTAATTATTATATTTGATAATATATTTAATGAGATCATGTGATTAAATATACTTCATTATTTTTTAAATGTTTGTTTAGCCGTTTTTGATATAATGATTTGTCACAAGATTTTTAAAGTGAATAAATTTTGTGTGTTACTTTTAACCCCTTGGTGTTATGCATTGCTTCACTTCCCCAGGATAGCTTATATACATATATATGTGATATATCTGATATATGCACTAAATGATACGAGTGTCAATTCATGCTTTTGATATTATCAAAGCTTAATTTCTTCTTTCTCTTGTTTTCTTACTCTATTTTGAACTTTCACTGACACTTTATTCTTCTCTTATTCATATAGGTGCCAATTATACTTGGCCTTTGTTAAATCCTTTTAATCAGTAGCATGTGCTATCATGTAAACAGAGGAAACCAAGTAGAACTGGAACTCTATTATTTGCAAGTGGTGGACACAGAGGGTGTGGGCAAGCATTCTACTTCCTTAAGGAAATCATAGTTATTATATGTCTAGACTAGATAGAATTATGCTTAGAATGTTCCTCTTCAATTTATTGCAATTATTATGTGATTTACAGATGTAGGCATTCTTCAGAAATCCTGATGAAACTCTGTTGGGTGGTATGCTTACAAATGAGTCTTCTTTAAGTGTAGCCTCATTTTATACCTCTTCCTTTAACCTACCAATGGACAACCATGACTCTTCAGGCATTTTTTACTTTAAAAAATCATGCTGTCTGGCTCGTTTTTCAAGCACTCTTCCTTTCATATTTTTGGATGTACTTAGAGGTTGCTCAGATTCTAAATGCTTATCTTCAATTGGAAAGTTTTGCAGGCAGGCATTTTTTTATCCTCTTGGGCCATCTTCCTATCTTTCATGGAATTGGGATTCTGTGAAGTCTGAGCTTTTAGGGTATTTCTATCTTATTCTTTTGTAGGAGGACCTAAATATAACAACAGATTCAATGCTTTTTTGTATTTGTTCCATGACTGACTAAGTTGGGGGATGATTTTCTGACAAGCTTCTGAAGTACTCTGATCATATCAGGGACCATTGCAAAGGCCCATCTGAACTAAATACCAAGTCTGTTGCCATCTTAATTTTCTTTTCTTTTATTTGTACAAGCTTGGGGTTGTATGGGGCTTAATCCTGATTAACTTTGCAGACATATTTAATAAGACGCAGTTACTAAAGATGATCCTGATTGATCGATGATGCCCTCACCAGTCCAATGTTCCAGGGCCTCTGGCCTGGCTGCTACTAACAAAAGCCCCAAAGAAGGAGGGGGAAGGAAGGATTGGAAAAAGGAAAGAGGGGAAATAAATAAGAAGTAAGGAGGGAAAGAAGTAGGAAAGTAAGGAAGCATATGAAGAAGAAAGGGAGGAAAGAAAGAAGGGAGAGAAGGAAGCAGGGAAGGATGGAGAAGAAAAACATAAATAGAAGGAAGGAGAAAGAACAAAAAAGAAAAGAAGAGGAAATTTTGTTAGAACTATAATGGTATCATTCTGGAGAATTAAGATTTTTTTAAATAAATTAATATTTTTTGCCTTTTTAATTCTATAGAAATTGCTAGCACTGATTTGGACAATTATCCCCTGGAAAGTAAGCATGCCATTTCCAGGGATTAGAAAAGTGCTTTATGATTCAAATTGTAGGTTATACTCTTCTGAACAGATCTGCAAGTAAAATTACATTTCTTTAATGAATAGTAAATAACTATGTTCTGTACAATAATACATCTTAAAAAATACAATGACATACATTGTATTACTCATCATTTTTCCTTTATCTACACATGCTATTGTGACAGATTCAGAAATCTGCAAAAGTTTAAGGGAGAGTATTAGTCATATTAAAGTATAGGGTTATTTTAATCACATAACATGAAATAATTACAGAACAACCGCAGTTTCTGCCTGAAAGCTGGTATGCAGATAACAAATTCCCAATGGGGGTAAATACCTTGGAAATCAACAAAAAAGAGAAAATAAAGAGTATAGGATTTAAGGACAGGTTATATGGCATAAGTATAGAATACTTTGCATTTTAATGTAGCTGATATAAAATTGTTAACTATCCCCAAGTATCTCTACTTCCAGAAAAATAATAATTTAAAGGCTGTTTCTCATTTGAATTATCATTAAATTTTTATAGTTTCATAAGTCTTCAAATTTTTAAAATAAGTTGCATATTTATATCTGAGAGAAATACTGAGGGGCAAATTATTGGATTTTAGCTTTCAAAAGTCAGAATATGAAAGAGTTGGCAAGATATTTTATTTTATATTTCAAATTGTTTTTTTTTAAAGCTGCTTAGTTTTATACTAATGCTAATGGTGTAATAAAAAATATTTCTCACTTGAAATGCGACTATATCTCTCAATACATTGAAGAATCAAATAAACAGCTCATAGTGAGAGAAAGTCAGCACATCTTTTCTGAAAACTAATTTTCCCAAGTTTTTGAGAACCCAGGGTCACCAGTTACTAACATTTCATAGTGAAGTAATAGATTAGATGTTTAATGAAGGTATAGGTTTGTTATTTTACTCTTTAAACAATTTTATTAAATCCATGACAAAAATGAAAGAAAACAAAAACAGCACATGGTGTTCATCAATATGTTTTTACTAAGATAAAGGAATGAATGAATGAATGCATGCATGAATGAATGAATGAAAAGAGCTTTATCTATCTAGAGTATAAAAGGTTTTGGTGGGGTACAATGAGAAGAGCACTGATTTAGAGTAAGGAGTCTTAATTTAAAGATGAAGGAAGCACTATCATGTTTATAGACAGCATTAAAAGGAGCCAGTAAGCAGGAAAATTTAATGCAACTTAGCAAACATTTATTGTATGTATTGAGTAAATTATTTAATATTAGTTTCAGTTTTCTCACCTATAAAATGAGGATAATAATACTTATCTTACAGGATTGTTAAAAGGATCAAATGTGGTAACATATATAAAGTTGTAACACTTAAAGCACTTGATAAATGCTAATTACTACTGCTGCTGCTACTAAAACTACTAATATTATTTGTAGTACTACTTTTATGTGTAAAGAACTATTAGGCATCTGGCAAAGACAAACAAAATAGACTTTACTCTCAAATATCTACTAAAGAGATATTCTCAGACAGAGATAAATAAAAACTCATCTGAGAAGAAAAACTACATTAGCAACTAAGAAGTATCATTGAATTAATAATTCTTAAAGGAGGGTAAGTATTTTGAGAAGAAAAGTTAATGAAAAAATAAGTGGAATTATAAGACTGATGTCAATCATCAGGCATTTATTAAGTGCCAGTCATTTGTCAAATATTGTGGTAAGTTCTGAGGAAAGCAGTAAAGGAAAAAAAAGAAAAATAGTCCCTCTTCTTAAAGACGCACAGCCTAATGGGGGAGCAATTTACAAATGATTATGTACTAGCAAGCGATATATATATATATATATATATATATATATATATATAATTAATTAATTGAAGACAATGGACAAAGGAAAGTTTTTGTTTCTTTATTACCATTAAGGATGATCAGGAAAAGCTTTTTTTGTAACAGATATGATTTTATCAGTAACTTGAAGAAATCCAGGGGTTCCAAAAGATGTTGATAGGGAAGGAAAGAATTCAAAGCATGGGAGACAGGCAGTGAAAATTCCCAGAGTTGTGAAATTCTGTGTCTTTGGCAAGAAATAGAACAAAAGCTAGTATTGCTGGAACACAGCCCATGAAAGGGAATAGGTATAAGAAGACTTTAAAGGTGGGAAGGTGTCAGGTTCTTATGGACTTTGAATGCCAAACAAAATATTGTATTTGATCCTGGAGGTAATAGGGAGTCATTAAATTTTATTGAATGTGAGATGGGGTGACGTAGAGCTTAACTTTAAGAAAATCGTTTTGATAGCTGAATGTAGGAAGGATTGGAGTGGAGAAAGACTTGAATCAGGAAGACTAACTAGGAGGCTATTGTAATTTTCACTGGACCATTGAGGTTATGAGGGCTGTCCTGGAGCAGGGTGGTGGCAGTGTCAGGAGAGAGAAGAGGGGTATATACAAGAAATTGCATGAAGATGAACTTGATAGCCCTTAGTGAAAGAAAGATTATCAGGGGGTGAAGTCAAGATGGTGGAGTAGAAACAGGACTTCCCCATAGCTCTGGCTTCCACCTCCTCCAATTCATGTAAAGGGTGACTCGGAACAAACATTGGAGCTACAGAACCCACAAAATGACACAGAGAAACTAAACCCTGAATGAGGACAGCCTGGCAGGCTGTCAGTAAGGGGCCAGCACAGCACTCTGGCAGCTCAGCTCAGCTCCTAGCAAATCAGAGGTTTTAGCCTCGGGTCCTCAGGGTGCCATAAGCAGCTGCCAGCTGGAGGGACTTCAGATCACCAACAGGTGTGGCAGTTTCCAGAAATATCAACACATAGATGTTAAGGACAAAGTGAGTACAATTTGGCCTTTATTCCCTGAAGGGAAAAGCAGCTGTGGCACCACCACGTGACAACTTCAGGTCCTGGATTATAGATTGTAGGGGGACCAAGTTACCAGTATGAAGGATAATAATTCTTGCTTTAAACTGCTTGGATCTGGATTGTGGTATAGGGTAGAGATTCTGGGGTGCATGACCAGCTTTCCAGAGCATGTGGGAGCTTCAGAGAGGGCACCCAACTAACATCTTCAGCACCTGAGAAAACCCCAGTGAACTGGAAAAAAGCTCTCCTCTCTGGAAGTGGAGTTCTACAGTGGAAAAAAGCTCAAAAATCAAGTAATTGAGTGTAACATGAGCAGGGAACAGAAGCAAAACAAGCACAGCAATCCAAATTTAGACTCCTTTTTTGGGGACAAAAAGGATCAAAGCATGGAACAGGAGGAAGACAATGAAGACATACCTCCTGCACCAAAAGCTTCAATGAAAAATATGAACTGGTTACAGGACATAGAGGAAGTTAAGAAGGATTTTGAAAGCCAAATAAGATAAGTGGAAGAAAAATTGGGAAGAGAAATGAGAACGATGCAAGAAAATTATGAAATGAGAGTCAACAACCTGACTGAAGAAAGTAACATCTTAAAAATAGAATAACTCAAATGGCAAAAGAGGCACAAAAAGGCAATGAGGAGAATAATGCCTTAAAAAGTCAAATTTGCAAGATGGAAAAATAATCTCAAAAGCTCACTGAAGAGAATCACTCCTTCAGAATTAGATTGGAGCAAATGGAAGTTAGTGACTTTATGAGAAATCAAGATACTATTAAACAGACACAAACAAATGAAAAAACAGAAGGGAATGTGAAATATCTCACTGGGAAAACCACCAACCTGGAAAATAGATCCAGGAGAGAAAATTAAAAAATTATTGGACTACCTGAAAGCCATGATCAAAAAAGTAACCTAGAAATCATACTTTAAGAAATTCTCAATGTAAATTACCCCAATGTTTTAGAACCAGAGGGCAAAATAGAGGTTGAAAGTATCCACCAAACACCTCCTAAGAAAAGATCCCAAAAAGAAAACTCCTAGGAATATTATAGCCAGGTTCCAGAATTCCCAGATCAAGCAGACATGAAGAAACAATTTCAATATTGTGGAAACACAATTAGGATAACATGGGATCTGGCAGCTTCTACACTGAGGGATCAAAGGGCTTGGAATATGATATTCTGGAGGTCCAAAGAGCTGGGATTAAAACCAAGAATCACCTACCCAGCAAAACTGAGAATCATGTTTCAGGGGAAAATTTGCTCATTCAATGGAGTAGAGGACTTTCAAGCATTCTTGCTGAAAAAACCAGAGTTGAATACAACATTTGACATTCAGATACAAGAAGCAAGTGAAGCATGAGAAGGTAAACAGGGAAAGGAAATCATAAGAAACTTATCAAAGTTGAACAATTTATATTCCTACATGGAAAAATGATAATTGTAACTCATGAAACTTTTTTCAATATGAGAATAGTTGAAGGGGATAGAAATTTAAGTAATATATATATATATATATATATATATATATATATATATATATATATATGTGTGTGTGTGTGTGTGTGTGTATGTATGTATGGGCATGTAAATACATATGTGAGTGTGTGTATACATGCACAGGTATACATAAATAGAGGGCACAGGAACAATTTAATAGGAAGGGATGATACTTGAAAGGTGAAATTCAGAGGTGAGAGAGGTATATAATCAGAGGAGATGGGGAGATACAGAATGGGGTAAACTATCTCATATAGAAGAGGTAAGGGAAATGGTTACAATGCAGGGGAATAACAGGAAGGCAAAAGGGAATGGGTCCATCTTATTCTCATTGAATTTGGGTTGAGGAGGGAATGACATATACACTAAATAGGGTATCTCACCCTACAGGAGAGTAGGGGGGAAGGGGATGAGAGGAGGGGTGAGGTAAGGGAGGGCAGCCTGGGGGGGGAGGAGTTGGAAGCACACACTTTCAAAAAGGACAGGATCAAAGTAGAGAATAGAAAAAGTGGGAGGTGAGCTAGGAGCGAGGGAAATATAGTCATTTTTTCACAATATATCCACTATGGAAAGGTTTTGCATAGCTACACATGTACAAGCTAGATTGAATAGCTTACTTCCCAATAAGGGTGAGTGACAAGGGAGGAAGGGAATGTATCTAAAATTCAAAAATTTAAAATCAAATGTTTGAAAAAAATATATGCATATATACATACACACACCACACACACACTCACACACACACACACGCACACATATATACTATTATTATTTTCTTGTTACTAGCAAATAAGTTATACAGGCACTGGGGCATAGAGATCCACCGTGCCCTACTAGAAAGTCAGAGGGTGTATGTGGAAAGATAAGGGAGAGAGCAGACTGGAGCAGGGTATATCCAGTGAGATCACTATTTTGGCGTGGTGGGTAGGGAAAAGATGGGGAGAAAATTTGTAACTCAAAGTCTTGCAGAAATGAATGATGTAGGGGCGGCCAGGTAGCACAGCGAGTAAGAGCACTGGCTCCAGTTTTGAGAAGACCTGGAGATCGAATCCTGGGCTCAGACACTTAGCACCCACCCAGAAATAATAACTGGCTGTGTAACCTTGAGCAAGTTACTTAACCCCGATTGCTTAAAAAAAAAAAAAAGAAATGAATGATGTAAACTAGAACTTAATAAAGCATTTGATAAAGTGAAAAAAAAACAGGAAGAGATTATCCAGCACTGTGAATCACTGGAATTAAGTATATAGATTTCATTTACATTTTATTTGTATAAGGCCTTAATACTTAGCATTAAGAGTTTAAAAACAAATGTTAAAAAAATGTTTTTTACATGCACCTGGGAAATAAGATATGCAGGTAATGGTGTATAGAAATCCATCCTGCCCTACAAGAAAATAATGTGGGGGGATTTGGAGGATATAAGAGAGGGCAGATTGGTAGAAGGGGTATTCAATATGCTTGCCATCTTGCGGTAGGAAATAGGGGAGAGATGGGAAGAAAATCTGTAACTCAAAATCTGTGGGAAATGAATCTTGAAAACTAAAAATTAAAAAAAAAATCAATTTCACAAAAATTAAAATAAAATACTCCAGTCTAAAAAAAAGAGCTTGTTAGAATTTACCTTCCTCATTTCTCTGGTCTATAGCCTGGACAGATTCTGTCTTAACCTGGAAGGTGCATTAGGGAGGATAAGTTGACCATTTTGTGAGTTGTTCTACTTGGTCATAAGCCTCCTGGTGTACAGTGACATGGGATTTCTTGGATATGTGTCTTTCCAGATGATGTTGATTCACTCTATGTTTTTCCCTTACCATGGACTTTGGAAATTCCCTGATACAATTCAGCTTTTGAAAACCCTCTTTTGTAAGCAGATCAGCATGATTAAGTTAAATGTAATCCCACTCTGTACCTTTACTCCATTTCTATTATAAACAAATTATAATCTTGAATCTTAGGTAAACAATGTTATAAATGACTGCTCTGTTGGTTGTGATGCATCCTAGACTACTGGGAAATCTTGGATCTCTTTTATTGGCAACTTCTAGCATTGGTAATAAATTGATTATGTTTGAAACTTTGTGTCTCAGTTTTTATCAGTTGCAGATTTCAGTCATGACAACTTGATGACAAAAGCTAAAAGAGGAGGAAGGCAAGGATGTTGTAGAGAAACAAAGAGGTATAATCCTTAACAAATCTAGGGACCATCTTGCCCTCTAAAATTAGTGGAAAGTAAGATAGTATAGCTGAAGGTATATAGGAAATTTTGAGATACAGAGTGTGAAAGACGAAGCAGTCCAAGACAGATGGTGCTGCTTTTCTCTTAAAGTAGTAGGCAAATACATTCCTTCAGAGAGAAAGTGACAATGGGAAGTGCTATAAGTGCTATGTTGAGATGTGTATGTGTGTGTGTGTGTACACAAACCTTCATATTTGGAAACTTCAGTAATATGTATGTGTGATATAGGTACATATACACATACATAATATGCATATATGCATGTATGTACAGAATTTCACAAATATGAAGGAAGGTTTTGGGGGGAAGAGAATTGTGATTCAGGTATCAAACTCATTAAGGATGGAAGGGGAGTGACCTGGAGGTTTGTAGAGCATAGCTACGGAGATTTTGACTGGGTGCTAGATGTGAACTGGAGTAAAAGCAACTGAGTAATGAAGTTTGGGGGGAGGACCTGGAAGTACCATTGAGGAACAAGGGGTACTCCAACTTTCTTGCCTTAATTCATCATCTGAGGGGAATGAATGAAGGTATAGCCAATACTGGAAAGGTAGGGCAGGGATGCTGTGTCATCAAGGGTGAGCAAGGTTTCAATAACAGCTAGAAAATAAAAGGAGTGAAAATGGAAAAGACTCAGGATAAAAGGATGTTTTTTGCCTATGGAACAAGAATTTCAGAGGGTACCATTGAAGGGGTACGTGGCTTGGGGATGGGAGGGTTGAGAAGGAAGAGAATAAGATAAGGGTAGTGGGCCATGGTGAATGGGGTTTGGTTGATGACCTACAATGGTTCTGAATCAATGGATTGTTAATCAATGGCCATGTGTGAAAAAGAACTGTACAAACAATCAATAATATCTGGTTTAGCTTTAGGAAAGTATGACTTTTAAAATTAGGATAGGAGTTTTAGAATTCAACTCCTTTAATGCCTTTATTTTATGGCCAAGGTAATTAATTCCCAGAGAATAGAAAAAGACTTGCCCAGTGTTACATCGATAGTCACTGAAAGAGTTTAGGATTTAACTCAGTTCTTCTGACCCCAAGTCAATTTAAATAACAACACACTTTATATTTGAAGAAACTCTTACAGTGATCATTTGTGACTAATAGATTCATTGTCAAAAAATGCTGGAACAAAGTCCCAATATTTTATACCAAGTCTTCTTAATTTTTTTTTTATTTCTAGGAGTCACAAACACTGTAGCCTCTGAAGAATTGACAAGTCTAACTAATGAACAAAGGAGAGTACAGTTTCATATTTGAATAGCCCCACTGACAGGCATTCCTTTCCATATTGAGTATATATCTAGTCAGTGTGCTGATTAGCTACTCTGGTCACTACTTGTAGAGCCTGTCATCTATGTGACTGCATCCTTTCCTCACACACTGCATGATGCTTTTACTCACAGTGAGTCATTCCTTCTCTGACTGCCAAATGCCAGCACAGTCTGCCAGCTGGTCTCACTTCTCAGCAATCAACAGTTAAGTTGTATTGCTTCATACTGTGCTACAGTGTGTCCTTTATGCTTTTCTTCGAGCTCCTTTGCTTAGATCACCGTGCTTTAATCATGCAGTGGTGGTTGTTTCTGTGCCCTGCTGTCATCCATCCAGTCTCCTCCCATGGCCAGTCTAGCTCAGCAGTGATGCAAAACAGGACTTTGATGACAGTGGACCAAATGTACTCCAATAGCAACTTATTGGTGACCTTTTTTCTTATTCTCTCTTAAGGAAAGAGATGTCATCAATACCAATATGATGCCCAGAGTTATGCAGTTCTCACCCCTGAGTTTTTCACTCAGCCTCTGTTTTTGATGTATATAGGGAGTGAAAAGTATGGGGAAAAGACAAATTAGTCCAGTCACTCTTATTTTTTATAAGCACTATTCTTGTGCCTTCCTGTTTCCTCTCAACAGTGACCCTGACTCCAGAGAGATGACTGAGCTTCTTTGGAGATACAAGTGAAACTGAAAGGAAGCAAAGAGAGAATAAGTACTTAAATTCCAGATCTCCAGGCATGTGAATTAAGTACTCAAATTCTCCTAGTTGGTATTACAGTCATTCTCTGACCTAGGCTGAATTCAGAGCAACTAAGGATTGTGTGCTTTGTCCTTTGACACATCCCAGGATTTTTGTGTGTGTTTGTTTTGTTCTATTTTTCAAGGCCCACGTATGATGAGGCTAGAGGAAATTCCTCCAGATTTTCTAGTTTTTGATCCTACTGAATTAACGTTAATTTGCATTTACTTTGTATAATTAGGGAAGTGATAGGTTCTAAACCTTTGATTTCTTAAGATAAGGAGATCCTGAATCAAGAAACACATTTTACCAATGCATTTTAGAGTCACAGAATGGCCTAGGGTTTTAGAAAGTTTAACAACTTGCCCATATTACTAAGTAAATATCTGAAGCAGGATTTCACAGAATTACAGAATTTCAAAGTTAGAGGGAATCCTAAGAATAAATCCCTATTAATATATACCCAACAAGTTGTTTTTTAACCTTTGCTTAGAGATTTCCAATGATAAGTAGCTCACTACCTCTTTTATTGGTCCACTCTATTATTTGTTTGAAAAAAAATTCAAACACAATGTGGAAATTTGACTTGTTATGCAGTCTTTCTTACTCTATGCTCAGCACTCTTTCCTTTACACCATGCTGCCTTTGGGTGATATATACATGGTGTCGCAAAAATGTTCATGCAATTTTAAGGTCGTGTTCATTTATTTTTACTTCATTCTTTCATCTACAAAAAAGAGAGATAGAATAAAGGAAGGAATGATTGACTTTCCTTGATGGCTTGTTTATTTAAATTCCATCTGCAACTCAGAAATCAATCAACACCTACTGTTTGGAAGATTTCATGCCTTTGATAAATCCTTAGTAACTTAAGAATAAAATTCAGTCTCTCCACTTGGCTTTTTATTGGTCTTCACCTTCCTGGAAGGGTTTGTCAACTCCTTTGGATTTAAATGAAATTCTATGCATATTGAAGTTCTAAGTGAAATGTCTTTTCAGTGAAGCCTTTCTTGACTGCTATAGCACATATTAATTTCTCTAACTCTCACCTTTCTTACTGTCTGATCTTTAACATAAAGAACTGGACCTTCTATTGTTTTGCATCATTACATATTTGTTATGTGTTTGTAACCAGAAAAGACACTGAATCTGCCTTTGTCACAATTTTATATTCTATAAAATGATAGGGTTGGAGTGAATTAGATAAAGCCTCTGGTCACTTTCATGTTTACACCTGACATCCTGTAATCTTCCATCTTCAATTGACATTCAATTGCTTTAAAGCAGCAGGAGGTGCTTTGTGATATTATGCTTGTTACTGAGAAGTTTTCATTGCATTGATTGTATCAAGTCCCTTAACATGATTACAGTCACATAAATGTGACCATAATCATTTAAAATTTTGTCCTTATAAAGTAAAAATTAAGTAGATGATTGTTGTTCTGAAAACCATATTCCTCTTCATAATGTAATGTTACCACATGTATGTAGGCATACATACACATACACATGCACTTCTTGAAGAAAAATTGTAAATGGAAAGCTGGTAGTCATAGAATTTTAGTTAAAAGGAGGCCTAGAACTGAATGGGAAGAAAATAGATGCCTAAATTCCTTCAGGCAATGGCTAAATAAAAGGGGTGGGAAAGAGCAGGAGCTTATGTATTCAAGATTAAGACCAATGCAGGATCTTATCAATTTAGAAAGAATGTTAGAAATAGAACTGAGAAATATGTGAAAACTTTGACTGTAGACATGAGACTGTTATTATAGAAGTAAAAGTGACATCTATCATAAAATAAGTAACAATTAATAAGTTAGCATTTTGAATGAAGCCAATTAGTTGGTTTATTGTTGTTGTTTGTTTTAAATAGATAAATGAACTTTGGGTAGCCAAATGTCACAAAACTGAAATATCATTTGGCAAACTTTAGGAGGAGTTCAAATGATATTCAAATCTCAAGAAATATAGAGATCATTGTGTAAAAATACCAAATTATTTTAAATGCTTAAAAAAAGGAAAACAATATTTTATCTATTTACAATATTTATAAACATCAATGGAAAGAATAAGTTAATGCTCTTTTTCTCTTCTGCATTCTAACATTGTGGCTTGTTATTTACCTGGGTTTCTCTCTCATATAGCAAAATTAGATTAATTTGTAATGATTTGAGGTTTTATAATTAAAAACATTTATAAATCAATTATTTTTCTACTATGAAAAATTCCTTTAAATCTGTACAAAAATATATTAAATTCTAAATAATTTCACAAGTTTATTCAAAGGTGGTATCAAAAGTGGTAAAAACAAACAAACACAACCAACTTTTTAACCAATGAAGAATTTAACTTAAGCAATAGAGAAAATACAGTTGAATGTAAGATGAAAGCACTAGACAAATGTATCTTTTATCATGTTTTAAGAGGCATTCTGTATGTCCCAGAGATGGTGAAAACAATACAGGCAGAAATCAGATTGACAACTATTTATATGCTATATTCAGGTAAATAAGCATAAGACAGTGTTTGTCTAAAGAAATTGAGTTTGTATCTAACTTTCTATGCTTGTGAGTTTGTGTGTGTGTGTGTGTGTGTGCGTGCATGCGTATGCTTATGTGTGTGTGTGACGGAGAGATAAATACAGAAAAAAAGATGACACCAGAGGTTAGAGCCAAGATGGCGGCACAGAAGCAGGAAAACTCCCTGTGCTCTCCCCATAAACACCTCAAATACATATAAGAATGACTCTAAACAAAATTCATAGCTACAGAAACCACAAAGTGACAGAGAAAAACAAATTTCCCACTGAAGACAGCCAGCAGGCAGACAGGAAGAGTTCATTGCAGCCCACTGGGATAGAGCCCAGCCCCCCATGAGCCTGAGGTTTTAGACCCAAGGCAGCCCAACCAGCCATGCCTAGATGAAATTCAGCAGCATAGATCAACAACAGCTGTGGCTGTTTCCAAAATTATCAACCCATAAATGCCAGAGACAAAGTGAGAGGTCAGTGTAGACTTTGGGAATAGTTAGTCTGAGACTGCAGTCTGGCCTCTGCCCCTAGAGGAAGAGGCAGCTGAGGTGTGGTGGCCGCCACCACGTGGCTACTTCAGAGCTCCTGGCCTGCAGATTGTAGGGGAACCAAGCAGCCATTCTGAAGAGCAATCAATCTTGCTTTACCCTGCTTGGATCTCGATTGTTGTCTAGGGTGGAGGTCCTCGGGTGTGTGACCAGTGAGCCACAGAGTGTGGAGGCTTCAGAGAGGGTAGATAACTAATAGCTCTGGTAGCTGCAAAAAGCCTAGCAATTTGGGAAAAAGTTCGCTGGTCTGGAAGCAGAGTTCTACTATGGCAAAAAGCTCAAAAGTCAAGTAATTGAGTGGCAACATGAGTTATCAAAGGAAGCAAAGCAAGTACAGAAATCCAACTTTGGATTCATTTTTGGGGGACAAAAAGGATCAAAGCATGGAACAGCAGGAAGACAATGAAGTAAGAACTCCTGCACCAAAAGCTTCCAAGGAAAATATGAACTAGTTCAGGCCACGGAGGACCTTAAGAAGGATTTTGAAAACTGAATAAGAGAAGCAGAAGAAAAATTGGGAAGAGTAATTAGAATGATGCAAGAAAATCATGAAAAGAGAATCAACAACCTGTCTGAAGAAAGTAAGACCTTAAAAAATAGAATAACTCAAATGGCAAAAGAGGCACAAAAAGCCAATGAGGAGAAGAATGCCTTAAAAAGCCGATTTTGCCAGATGGAAAAAGAATCTCAAAAGCTCACTGAAGAGAATCATTCATTCAGAATTGAATTGGAGCAAATGAAACTAGTGAGAAATTTATGAGGAATCAAGATACTATTAAACATATCCAAACAAATGGAAAAAAAAAGGAGTCAATATGAAACATCACATTGGGAAAACCATTGACCTGGAAAATAGATCCTGGAGAGAAAAATTTAAAAATTATTGGACTACCTGAAAGCCATGATCAAAAACAAAACCTAGAAATTATCCTTCAAGAAATTCTCAAGGAAAAATGCCCTGATGTTTTAGAACCAGAGGGCAAAATAGAGGTTGAAAGTATCCACCAATCACCTCCTGAAAAAGATCCCCAAAAGAAAACTCCTAGGGATATTATAGCCAGGCTCCAGAGTACCCAGATCAAGGAGAAAATATTACATGTAGCCAAGAAGGAAAAAATTTGAATATTGTGGAAACACTATCAGGATAACACAGGATCTGGCATCTTCTACATTGAGGGATTGAAGGGCTTGAAATATGATATTCTGGGGGTCAGGAGCTGGTTTTAAAACCAAGAATCTCCTACCCAGCAAAACTGAGCATCATGTAACAGAAGAAAATATGGTCATTCAATGAAATAGAGTACTTTGAAACATTCGTGATGAAAAAAACCAGAGTTGAATAGAAAATTTATCATTCAGATTCAAGAAGCAAGATTAGCAGAAGAGCATATACAGGGAAAAGAAATTATAAGGAACTTATCAAAGTCGAACTATTTATATTCCTACATGGAAAAATAATAATTGTAAATTATAAAACATTTCTCAGTATGAAAATAGTTGAAGGGAATATAAATGTCCATATATGTGTTGTGTACATATATATGAATACATACGTGTGTACAAGTATACATACACAAAGGGCACAGGATCAATTGAATAGGAAGGGATGATACTCAAAAGGTAAAATTTAGAGGTGAGAGAGGAATATAATGAGAGAAGATGGGGAGATACAGATTCGGGTAAATTATCTCATATAGAAGAGGTAAGGGAAAACTTATAATGGAGGGGAAGAGCAGGAAGGCAAAAGGGAATGTGTCAATCTTACTCTCATTGAATTGGGTTAGGAATGTGTATCAGCAATGCCATATTCACAATGCCTATGGAGATTACAGATATGCTGATATAATTATCCATCACAAAATACATCATGCTTGCCATATGGGTATATAAACTAGAAAATTTATTAAGATACCAAAAGACTGAGTCCCAAAACCAGAAAGTGAAAGCCATCAGAGTAGTTATGACATTGGCACAGGTAGATAAAGTAGAAAGCACCCACATTTCCAAGCCTTTAAAACAGAACAGGCTACCTCAGGCAAAGTTCCTCCTCTCCCCACTCAGAGCAACCATCCATGGTCCGGGAAGTGCGCTCCCAGCAGCTCCGGCCCCTGGCAGTCCTCAGCAGGGGTCCTTAGCAGAAATTCTGCCTGACTCAAAAAGGGCTTCGCGCTGCTGCTGCCTCTGCTGCTGCTGCCGCAGTCGCCACCACCGCCAGCCACCGCAGGAACTCTACTTTGGCTTCCACTTCCTCTTGCTCTGCCCCTTCCTGCTACATAAGCAAGTTCAATGGGGCATGTAAGATCTTTAAATCCCATAACCCTTACATTCGGCCCCAAGATCTTTCATGTCCCTTACTTGGCAAAAATACAGTAGGAATAACTGGTGTCAACAAAATTTCACAACAATATAACAAGAATAGCACACAATAAATACAGAAAACCATATTTTAGGGTGGGGCTTGAGCACAAGCTCCCCATCATTTCCCCCACCCCCAAACAAATGGGGCCCCAAAATCTTGTGGTAAGGGGTGAAGATCTCTTCTTCTATGGCTACTTGCTGCTGAAATCGGATGTAGAGCTGTCCCTGTCCTAAGGGGTCCCATTTGAGAGGTCAGTTCTTAATATGCTTGATGCCAGGTCCAAGGGTGACACATCACAGTTGCAGACATGGAGTGACATCCAGCTTAAGCTATCAGGCATCTACAGTTGGAGGATACCAAGCCTGTGGAAACAAATCTAACAAACAAGGTGAACAAACAAAAAAATCAAGAAGAAGCAAAGAGACAATAACCAGACTATTGTAGCCTCACTCACGGTAGAATAAATTACTTAATGGTACAATTTTGTAATCATCTTCTCCAGAATAAACAATAGTTACAGTGTTATCCCTCCCATATGCTATAATCTCTGCAGGCTTTGGAACATCATCTGGCTTCCATTTTACCCATACTTTAGCTCCTGATTTTATTCTATCAGTAGAACCAAATCCTTCAGTTCCTGTGACAGTTATTTTGGAAGGAGGGTCAGTTTTTACAAGTGTTATTATTTTACAAGGAACAATAATCACTTGAACTATCCTATCATTCTTGTGAATCTGCATGGGCCCTTCACCTAAATTATGGAATGTTACAACAATTTCTTCTTCATATTTAGAATCTATTACTCCAGCCAATACATGTATTCCTTGAGCTGCTAATCCTGATTTGGGTAAAATCTGTCCAAAGTGATTTTTCGGGATTCTTATGCATATCCCAGTGGAGATTTTTCTTATTTCTTTTCTGTCCAACCAAAAGTCCTCTAAACAATGTAAATCATACCCCATGAACCAGGTGGTCCTGGGTACGGTGCTGGGACATCTGGCCTCACGGTCCAAAACTCAATATTTGGGATCTTGTGTGTTTGTTGTTTTCTAATTTGCAGATTGGGGGTCATCATTCTGGCTAGAGGTGTACTTCCTCCCAATAGTCTATTATTTAAATTACGCAAAGCCATGAACAAATTATCCTTCCAATGTTGATATGAATTATTGGAACTTAACTTCCTCAACTGTTCTTTCAGTAATCCATTCATTCTTTCAATTAACCCAGAAGCAGGAGGGAATGACATACATACTTAATGTGGTATCTCAACCTATAGGAGAGTAGGGGAGAATGAGATGGGGGGGGGGGATGATGTAGAGGACATTTTTGGAGGGGAAGGAAGTTAGAAGCACACAGTTTTAAAAGGGACAGGATCAAAATAGAGAATAGAACAAGTGGGGGGAAGGATAGGATGAAGGGAAGTATATTCAGTCTTTCACAATATATCCACCATGGAAATGTTTTGTGTAGCTACACATGGACAACCTATATTGAATTGTCTATCTTCCCAGTAAGGGTGGGTGATGAGGGAGGAAGGGAAAGAATCTGCAATTCAAAGTTTTAAAAATCAAATGTTTAAATACACACACACACACATACACACACACGCATATATAATTTATATTATTTTCCATGTAACTGGGAAATAAGATATACAGGCATTGAGGTATAGAGATTCATATTGCCCTACCGGAAACTTGGAGGGAGGATGGGGGAGAATATACCAGAAAGCAGATTGGGGGAGGGGGTACAGTGGGATCATTGTTTTGGGGTGGTGGGTAGGGTAAATATGAGGAGAAAATTTGCATCTCAAAATTGTGTTGAAATGAATGATGTAAACTGAAAATAAATATACAATTTAATTTAAAAAAATAACACCAGAAAAAAAAAGAAGTCAGAGGAAAGGTAGATTAAGAGAAAGAATCAGACCTAAGCAAAACAAATCCTAATGATTTGCAAAAAAAAAAAATTATCCCTATATTAAATAAGTTACGGTATTAAAATGTGATGGCATACCATCATACTGTATAAAAAATTGCTGAGCTTATTTTCAAAGAAGTATAGGAAGAATCTGAACTAATGCAGAGTGAATGAAAAGAAAAAACAAGTAATTTATGCAAATAAATAATTTTGAAAAAATAGGAACTTTAAACAGTGCAATGATCAACCATAATTATAGAGGACAAATGATGAAACATGATACTCATCTCTTTATGAACAATGCCATATTCACAATGTCTATGGTAACTATAAATATGCTGATATGGTACAAAATATATCCAAGCTCTCTACATGGGGGACAAAGCTAGAACATTTATTCAAATACCAGAAAACTTAGTCCCAAAGCCAGAAAGTCAAAGACATCACAGCAGTTATGAAGTTGGCACATGTAGTTAATATAGTAAACACCCAAATTCTCAAGCCTTCAAAAAGAACAGGCTACCTCAGGCAAAGATCCTACTCTCTTCACTCACAGCAACTGCTCAGAGTCTACGTCCACGCAGCTTGCTCCCAGCAGCTCTGGCCCTCCACAGTTCCTGTTCCTGGCGGTTCTCAGCAGGAGTCCTTAGCAGAAAATTCTGGCTGGCTCAAAACAAAAAAAGGAGTTCATGCTGCAACCACATCTGCCACTGCTGCTGCTGCCATGCTTCCAATTACCTGACTCCCTCTAGTTTGGCTCCTGATTCCTCTTGCCCCACCCCTTCTTGCTATGTCTTTAAGGGGCATGAAAGATCTTCAAATCCATAACCATTACATTAGGACCCAAGATCTTTCATGTCCTTTACTTGGCAAAAATACGTTAACAATACATTTCATTACACAGGTTAATAGGAGTTTTAGGAATAACTGGTGTGAACAGAATTTTACAACAATATAACAAGGATAGCACACAATTAACAAAGAAAACAATGTTTTAGGGTAGGGCTTGAGCATGTTATGGGAATGGGAATTTAAGATTTTAATTGAATTTAAATTTAATTTAATATCTTCTCTGTCGCTATGTCCTTTGATAAACTTAAGTGACTCTGAGAACCTTCCTTGATTTGAAAATGTACTCTGCCCCTTAATAGGCTGAATGTGGTCACCCTGAGCCTTTAGAATACCAGATCTAAGAACCTGTGTTGGCAGCCACTCTGGGTATGCTAGGGTGCTTGCTGCTACAATGTCCCAAAAGAGAGATGAAGGACTCAATGTAGAATGAAACTATGCTCATACACATACTTGCACATATATACACACATATATGTGTATATGTATATCTATCAAACTTTGTCACTATATCTATCTATTTTGCTTGACAGTGTTTTTGTTTTTATTTATCTCTCAATCAATTAAAAGGGCTTGGAGTAGGAGAAAGAGAGAACAGATTTTTGATGATTCACATATATATGCATATAGGTGTGTGTGTGTGTGTGTGTGTGTGTGTAATAAATCTCTAACAAAAAGTTGGATTGAAACTGATTGTTGAAAGAGATCAGGGAAGTGAGGAGGCAGAATGAGGACAGAATTCCAGGAGTGGTAGATAACCAAAGAAAAGGCACAGTATCAACATAATGGAACATTGTGTACAAGGAATAACAAGAAAACCTATGTTCTTGGATTATAGCAGTAAAGGGAATAAAAAATAAGACTATTCTTATCTACTTAAATTTACCCCGAATTTATTTTATGTTTCAAAACTTTCTTCTTAGAAACTTTCTAAAATGCATGAATCTATCTTCTTGTTTGAGTAAACCCAGAATACTCCATAATTCTGCATCATTCTTTGATTCCTGTGGATCTTCAGTGCCTCAGGGCCATCATTCTAAACTCAATACTGATTTACAGAAATGTAAAATACGAAGGATGCAAGAGTGTATACTAAATATCTACTTACCCCAGAGCATCTCCTCTAGAGTTTTATCTGATTACTTTTCACTTTCTCTCTGACATGAACATATTTACTTGAGATTTATACCACCACCCCCAAGAGTAAACGGTATACACACACACACACACACACACACAATCATATTAATTGAGTATTGAATTAACTGTGGTCTGGCAAAATTCCTCTATAAATACTGAGCATACATGAAAAGCACAACTGACATTTATATAGTACTTAACAATAGAAAATCCTTTATAAATATTTTATGATTTTATCCTCCCAACAATCCTGAGAGGTAAGTGCTATTATTTTAGCCATTTTACTGTGAAGAAACTGGGGTATATATAGGCTAAGTGTCTCAGGGTGAGATTTAAACTTGGGTCTTCCTGGCTCCAATATTCTGTCACTGAACACATAGTTACCTCTAACATGGATCGTTTCATTTCTATGAATACCTGCAGTCTTTATTTGCATGAAAAATAACTTTAACAAACCTTCGAATATGACATGTGATGTCTTATATAAAAGAAAATATATCTGTAAAAACATTACTGAATAAACATCACAATAGTTTTTTTAATAACTTTGGGAGAGCATGAAAAGTTATAGAAGATAAAGGGGAAAGTTAATTTTCAAAATATGAAAGCTTCTGTGAATCGATTGTTTAGTATTCCCTAGTTTAATATATGGAACATGGAGGGCACTTGGAAATACTTGTCTATTTCCAAATACTAAGAGGAAGACTTTCATAAAAGTCTGAAAAGGCTTTTCTTAGCTTATGAAGTACCAGGAATAAGCTATAAAAATGAAGTTATCATCACAATCTTCCACAAATGAAGAAAGAAAGAAAACTAAGGCAGCTAATGTGATATTTCCTATTCTTTAAAAGATTAAAAATTTTCAAATCAACTGTTGCACCATATAATCAGCAATCCTATCTTAAAAATGAAAGACAGTTACAGGGTGTGGGATTCACACCATTCTATCAGAAATGATCTTATTTTTTTTCCAATTCAAATACTTAAATGTGAGCTGAGATGCCAAGAGCCCCATAACATATCATCAAAAATTTTGAAACAAACATTGGCATCTATTTTGCTTTATTCTATTGGAATGTCTTAGAAAATCTTCCAGTTCTAAGATACATTAGAAATCATAATGCTTACATTCCAAATCTCTGTCAAAAGCCACTCTACATGAACAAATTTTATAATAGGGATCCCCAAAGGCCATTGGACTCATTTTGCTACTATTAGATATATAGAGCTATTTTATCAAAACAATGTACCTCATATTCTAGAATAACTGAGCAATTCAGATACACGATGGTCTTAGAGTTTTTTTTTTTTAATATTTATTTAAGCTGTAGATAAACAAATGGCAGGATGCATTTCACTCTCGGGGTCAGGTCATTTAAATATAATTCTCAATATATGAAGAAAAATTAAAGTGTAATGACTTTATGAGAGAACTATCCGTGTTGTTTAAGATTCAAGATTCAGAATTAAGTAGTATAAGACAAATAAAGTAATATAGCATTTGGAATTACTGGAAAATATTTATTGGTCCAATATGATAGAACATAATAAAATGAATTAAAAATTTCCCCATGGGTTTTCAATTTACCAAATAATATAGGAATTTCAAAACTTTGAGCTTTTATTTCATCATTCAACCAAATCCCCAGACATTTTACTTTGATATAATTAAAGGGTAACAGCTTGAAGATGAGGTCAGAGTGTCCAGGGGTGGGGAACCTCTGGCATCTAGGCCGCATGTGACCCTCTTGGTCCTCAAGTGCTGCCCTTTGATTGAATCCAAATTCCTGAAGGCAGCAGATTTCCTACACATGGGTCAGATCATTAAAGATATAAAGACTTTCCAGCTCCTTGAATAAGCATTAATCTTGATAGAACCAAATATAAGGAGGAGAACACTGAAATTGTTATTAGAAATAAGGTCCAGGATTCAAATCTTGTGTCTTTAACCTGCTAATTCTGCTAAACCCTGATGTAAGGGGTGATGGAATTTTCATTCCATAGAAATTCTATGAAACATAATTTGTGAAATGTAAGGAGTCATACTGATAGCAAACTGATTTTTGTGGATGGTAGTGGGGGATGTTAGCCACCTGTAAATCAGCATGACTCCTTTTCTTCTGAGAAATCCTTTTTCCGGTGTATCAAAAATAAAAAAAAATAAAAAAATACTATAAACTTCCAGACTGGGTGTTGTTCACCAAGGATGGGGCCCATTGACACAGAGTTGTCTCAGAAAATGGGACTCTTCTTATGAATATCCTGGCTAGAATCTTTAACTCACAACATTTGTCAATTCTCTTAGCAATTGAGAAAATTCCTTTCTCATGCTATGGAGATCATGAAATCTGATGTAGACAACCTGAGATGAGACTATAAGCATTTTATAACTTGAAATTTCCTTAATTAAATAAAGTATAAGAAAAATGATGATGAAAAGGGAGGGGAAATTGAAATGTGGAAATGAGAGATGTAAGCAGGGGTGAAGACCCATGTGGGGGTAGAATTTAGGTGTTTTTGGATAGGCTGTGAACTATGGAATGTCTGTCCAGTGGAATACAAGGAGGAAAATGAAAATCAGGATGAGTCTTTAAAAGGCTTTGTAATTGTCTGAAAGGACATGTCTCCTTAGGGGTCACCCTTGTTCTTGCCCTTTCTGGCAAGAGTACCATTAATAAAATATTTCCTTAATTCACTGAGGGTTATGTCGAGTTCGTTTGTTTGTTTGGTTTTTTGTAAGATGATTATTTCCACACTGGGCTAATTTCACTCCCCATTTTTTTATCCTTAAAATGATACTTTGAACTAAATGTTTTCAAAGATCCTATCCATCTTCAACATTCTGTAACCTCGGATTTCAGCTAATGATGCATGTGTTTTCATTCCTTGAGGGAATGTGATTTCATGATTTTGTGGGTATAGGTCTTCCTGTCAGGTATAGATTGCAACTACTTCAGGCATTTGTAAAAGGCATGAAAAAAAGAAGCTTCAGACAGGCTATTTCATTTTGTAGCCTATCACTTGGCTAGAAAACAATGTTTCTAAAGTTGCGATTTCCATTTTTTCCCATGATGAAGAGAAACTTTAATGCTGTTTCTCGTGGTAGTGATTATCAGCATAGTGTCAGCTAAGTTGACTTTGGGATATCCTAGGAAAGAGCCCTGGTTTTGGAATCAAAGAAATTAGTTTTCAGTCTGAGGCCTAATGTCTATACTATATCACAGATCTTATAATGAAACAAGACAACTCTTCTAGACCTTAGCTTCCTCATCCATTACATGATGGACTTGTAAGAGATGATGATTGTTTTTTCCAATTCTAAATATTATGATCTTTCTATTACTGCTTCTCTTCCTTTTTCCCTCTTCTACCACAGTAAGGCTGATGCCTTCATGCAGCTCTTCCTCACTCAGAGTTAATTCACTTACTAGTCATGTCATCAATTTCCTGATGCCATTGGTCCTCTTTGAGATGAAGGATGAACAACAACAACCTTCTCTTTCACGTCCTCCTCTGCTTTCCTTCTTTTTCCTCTCTCTTCAGATCTTTGACCTAATCCTTTCCAACATCCCTATTGATTTACTTTTGACTTTTGGATAATAATACCATTTTTTTCCTCAGAAAGGAGAAATAATGAGTTGAAACATTGGGATCACTAATCAAAGAATATGATGTTGGTGAATTACCAAATTGAAACTAAATATCTCATTTAGATATTATTTCAAAAAGACAGAGAATTAATTATATAAGATTATATTTCATTAAGTTTTTTTTTTAGTCAGCTTCTATAAAGATCACTAGTGATACAAATGGGCAACATTACATTTGAATAAACCTTCCAAGGCCTCAAAGTTGAATTGTCTATTAATGTGTATTAGGCAAGGCCATCAATGTTAAATTCTTGATTTTCTATTGTTGGAACAATCCAGGGACCTTTTTCAGGTTTTAGAATATTGTTAACTTACCTCACATATGTTTTTATTTTAAACATTTCTATGGCTGACTTATGGGGCAGTGTCAATTAGTTGATATTTCCTATATTATTGTTTCCTTATATAGAAATAGCTTCTCCCTAGCCTCTACCTACACTTTCAAAGTTTCATATTAGAATAAAATCCAAGCTATCACTGAGAACAGAAACAGAATAGATGTCCTTTAATAATAGAAAGAGTGATAGATTAGTAATAAACATAGGTAGCTACATAGATAGATATAGAAATACTCTAATAAGTATTTCCTCTAAGTAAAATTATTGTTTCTATTTTGAGAAGAATAGAAGCAGAGCAAATGCTAGGTACATGTTCCCTCATGCACCTATGTTTAAGAGAAGTAGCAGTAGGTTCTCCTCAAACATGACCAATGGAGGGTACAGTTTGGGAATTCAGAAGGAAATCCCATTCTCTTGATTTTCTTAATGGTGAAAGCAGCCCTCTGCTTAAACATTAGCTCAGCTTATTCCCAGAAAATATTAATTAAAAATATTACAAATAATTAGTAAACCCATTTCTCTAATCAAAATAGAAAATTGAAGATTGTAGTATTCTATATCCAAAAATACATAGGAGTGAATGAACATTTATTAAGGAGTGAAATGAAATATCAGCTCAAATCAAGATAGAGGCTCTCATGTCATGAGGGAGATATATTTGAGAGAGGTTTAAATATCCAGAATGCAATATGAAAACACTCAGTACTTTTAAGACTAGTGAGCACCAGAAGGGAAGAATTTAAAGGAAAGAAAGAAAGAAAGAAAGAAAGAAAGAAAGAAAGAAAGAAAGAAAAGGAAAGAAGGAAGGAAGGAAGAAGGAATTTATTGAGTGCCCACTGTGTGCCAGGCATATTTCTAAGTACTTTACAAATATCATATCAGTTAATTCTTCAAACAACCTTGGTTATGTAGGTTCTGTTATTATCTTTATTTGGCAGTTAGGAAAACTGAGGCCTATAGATGTTAAGTGATTTAGTCAGAGGTAGATAGCTATAAGTATCTAAAGCTGGATTTGAACTCAGGTCTTTCTGACTCCAGGCCCAGAACTCTATCCGATATAGTGAATGATTATGAAAGGCAATAATCTATTTAATTTTCACTTAGAGTTGGCATTATATTAGGACACAATATTTGTTCATCAAAATGATGTCCTTTATATAATAGAATAAATGACCAATTAATATTAAAAAACAAAACAAACAACACACATAGCATCTAATGAAACCACTACACAGAAGATACATTTGTACATATACAATCTCATTACATTCAAACACTAAATTCTTACTTTTCTGAATATGGAAAATATGAATGTGTAATGACTAGGAACATGGGAAACATGTCTCTCCTATTTGCCATTCCTTGTTTGAAATTTCAACAGAAAAAAGTCTAAAATTAAAGGGGATACTACAAATACATTATGCCTAAATTTCTTATTTTCATGCTTTAAATAGTCCATCATCTACTATCCTCTTTTTACTTTTCTCACTTTCTTCAGAATGTCAGATATCTTCTGTAGAATATGTTTATGTGTGTATATGTGTGGGTGGATGGGTGTTCCTGTATATTTTATTTTCCATCTCCTCTGCTTGGTTAAACTCCATGTACTTCATGTTTCTCTGCTGGGCACTCTATGGTCAATGGTAAGGGAATTTGAGTATCTTTCCTGACGCTTAATAAGTCTAGGGAATTTGAAGATCTTCCCTGACCCTTAGTGGGCCTCACTTGGAGCCCAACAAGAGAAGCTTGCTTAGGGGAGGCTTGTTTTTCAGGAAGGTCTACACCTTTTGTTAGTTTGTAATTAGGCAGTGAGTCATGAAGGTAGTAATGTCCTCTGACTGTGAAGAAGGGCAAATATATAGTCTGAGGTGAGGTTTTACTTTGGGGCCACTTTTACTTTGGGGAAGAGTTGTATGATTTGGCCAGATGAGACTCTGGGAAGCCATTGAACCCCCTGGTTTTGAAAACCCAAATGTTGGTGCTTCTCTCTCTGATAACTAACTATGTATTGTATGGAATGGTCAGACAGCTAGAAGCCCTGTCTGTTGGTCTGTTGAATTGTGTTATTTTCTCTGTCTGTATTATTTGCCTGCTTATAACTTTTGTTTGTATTTTCTGAAGTTCAGGGTCCTGACTGTTGTCCCTGAACTAAGTGAGTGATATTTAAGTTTGATTAAAGTAAGATTTTTAACCCTTTTGAGTTGCTTTCCTTTAGGAGAGCAGATCAAAGAAGCTGTGCTAGTAGCCATCTTGGGTATGCTAGGGGGCCTGCTATTACATGCCTATACACACCCCCCTTTTCAGCTTCCTTTTGGGAATTTTCTTTTCTCAATACATTATAAGGTCCTTGAGGTCAGAGACTGACATTGTTTTTTTTTTCTTATTTATAGCTCCAGCACTTAGTGAAGTGCCTGGCACATAGTAGGTATTTAAAAATGTTTATTGATTATTGATTATCCGCAGAAAATCCCTTTTCAACTTGCATCCTGTACAGAGTCTCCTCCATCATAGTAGAAAATACCATTGGTAAACTTGTATGTCCTTGTTTTATGTCTCAGGAAATTTTATGATTATTTATGTTAGGTATTTCAGAGAGTCTGGAATGTTATTGATATATAATTGAAAGTTATTGTCTTAAAAAAGGACTTCTTAAGGCACCATTGTGTTCTACCAACTCAAATACTAGAAACTGTAGAATGCAGTGGTTACACCCAGTAAACTGTTTTTGGCAGATGGGTTAAACCAGGGTTAAGGGTAATTGGTAAAAGGGTAAGGAGGGTAAAAGGCCTCAAATCTGTCAGTGAATTAAGGGAATGTCTAACTCAAGCATGTGAAGACTTCTATCAGTATAATTGACAGATAGGAAAAAATTGTTTCAATGGCCACAAAGGTGACTGAAGTAGGCACTGTGGAGTACTTAGAGCTTAGTCAGACATTGAAGACACCACTGTATCCTGGGCCATTGCCAGTCATCTTGACTCTTGTCTTGCCACTGGACTTGGATATCTCTGGAAGAGAGAGTGATGTTGGTAACTTTTGTGCAACTCTGCCTTATTTAAATCCAATTAATATTCACCTGAAAGTCAAGATCTCATCTTGTGATGTCATTGGTCCTCTTCATAAACTAAGGAAGAACAACAACAAGGTTACTGGTGGAAGACACATGAATGGAGTTGATTTACTTCAACAATTAAATAGTCAGTTTCTTCACTTCTCAACCTAGGCCTTCCTCTTTCTCAGTAGGAAAGCTTTTTTGTAAGTTCAAATCCCACACATGCTACCGGGAGAATTTCTTGCCTGAGGCCTGATAGCCAAAAAATTGGCCAGAGGTTAACCTAACTATTTAAATATTGCCCAAAGGCAGGAGTCCTCAGAAAGCAATAGAACTTGCCATCAAATTTTCTTCTTTGGAACTTAAGTCTTGAAGATACATACTTGTAAATATAAAAAAAATGCAACACTTAGAATACCATTGTTAATTATTTATTATATACTGCCAATACTATCCAATGAATATGAAAAACTTGATACCCTTCCACTATCTGGAAATAATGATTTTCTATGAGGAAAAAGTGACTTGCAATATTTCTTTTGTTCTGTTTTGTTTGGGGTGGACTTTATATGGGACTATGTATATGCATGTGTATTTTTTGTATGCATAGATATGCACATAGAAAAATATATATACACAAAAATGTATTTGCTTTGTTGTTCTCATTCCCTTTTCTTAATGCTTTTGATGACAGTCAAAATTGAAAACCTGTTGAGTTTACTCAGGATCTGATGTGCAGTAGATATCATGTGTCAGATGCTGGTCTGCTGTCACAGGTTAGGCAATCTGTGTGAGGGGAATGGGAGAGTACAATCATATCTGAAAACAGGACAGCTGTCCATGGCCAAAAACACAGAGCAAAGTGGAAAAAAAACACAGTTAAAGATTTTTCTTCTTACCCTCCATTGCATTGCATAAAGTGCTACCTCTCCAAATCACTTCAGAAAACTTTGCAGAGTAGCTCTTTTAGAGCTTCTGTGAACTTGGATTTTTAATTATGCAAATAGAATGCTGGGGATTTAGCTCACTTTACCTTGACTGCAAAATAAATAAATAATATATATTACCATATAGAAATTCCTCGTCTTGAAAATCCTTGGGAGTTTTAAGACCATGACTACTTGGATGGAAAAATAATATGTTTTCTCCTGGGTTTGCTATTGATCTGGAAAAAAGGTTTGTTTTCAAATCAGGAAAAATTCTCACTTCAATCTAATGGCTTTCTTTCTAATAAATGACATAACAGAAAAATACTATAGTAAAAATAATTTGGTTTCTGACTCCTTTGGTGTACTAAGAGAATAAGAAGTTCATATTGAGAGGTTTGTGGAAAATTACACTCTAAAAGATGTATTTTGTGACCATGGTTCACATGAACTCTACTTGAAACTTACCACTTGATCTGCCTTTCACCTAAGGCCTTAAACCTTCCATTATACCTATTCCTAAATCTCTGTTACTCTTACCCTAGCCTAGCCCTCCATTGTCTGTTACCTCCTGATTGCCTCCATCTGCTTCCCACCCTGGATCCTATCAAAATCTAATTATCTTGGTTCCTTGGGAATCTGACATCTAGTCACCCCAGTCACAGCAAGATCCTCCTTAGTCTCTTCCTCAAGATCCTCCCTGGACCCCTCCTCCCCACCCCAACTACTAGACCACTCCTAGATCCCTCCCACAGTCTTTCTGCATATAAGATACATTTTGCCTCCATGAAGGTGCTCAGATTCAATGTAGTTCAGATTCAATCTGGCCTGTTTGTCAATACAAGCTTTACAAATGCTTAGGCTCCTTAAGAGTCTACTGAATATGGAGAATCTTTTATTTTCAATTATTATTTTTTTCAACTTTAATTCAACTTTGGTTGAAAGAAGGCTTGGTCGAATTCATTCAGCAGGACATGGAGTGTTGGCATTTTGGGGTCCCAAGTGCCTCTAAACATCAATATTATGATAAATATAGTTCAAGTAGGGTAAGTTTAGAGACTAGAACCTTGAAATGTCCAAGGGAGATGTTACCTTTGGACTATCACATCTAAACATTAAAAAAAAAATAGGTTGAATTAGTACTGCCAAAGCAAGAAAGCAATTAATTGTGTCTCTTAGCTAAGTCCTAGCTCTGATATTTGAGCTTACCCATAGATGTACCTGTTACTTCAGAGAAACAATGAGGTCCATCACATATCTGGTGTCAGCGTAATCCCTCCAATCAAACTTTCTTTGGGGATGTTTCAAGATAATAAGAAGATTAGATTAAGGCTGAGTGGTACTAGCATATTGAGATTTCGCATGACTAAGGACTCTGAAGCTCACCACAGATTGACCAACAATAGGTCCCCAGGTCAAACCCCACCTGGTCATTGTGTAGGCCAAGAATGACTCAGAGCTAATGTAAGTAGAAATTGTCTCCATTTTAGACAGAAACCCTAAGGGTCTTCTTCTCCCAGTTTTTTTTTTTTTTCTGGACTAAGTAAAAGAGGCTGTTCTTTGCCTCATTTTTTTTAACCTAGCCTTAATCACTGAATGACCTTTGCTTCAATCACACCTAGGTACTCCAAAGATATTAGCTTTAAAAGGTCTACCAAGGAGATTTGGAGTATTTCCAGTCTCCCTAATGTTTATCTGGCCACTGAACAGATATCTCTAGAGGAGAAAGTGAGTCTGGTGACATTGTCCAAGCCTTCCTCAGTTATGTCTAATGCACTTGCTTTTAGTGGCATCACCTCCATGATGTCACGATCCTCTTCCAGAACATACAAATAACAAGTAAACATAACCTAGGGATTAGCTATATGGAAAATAAGTAGTCTGATCTTTCTTGGAACACATGGAGAAGATTGAGACAAATGTGATTGACCATCTGGTTTAGCAGACGTCTGGAGCATCTATGTTTCTCTGGAAACTTCAGAACATTGTGTCTTTATTATTGTAGAATGTAAAATCTTACTGATTCATGTATTGACAGAATCATAACACTTTTTTCTATAATGACTTGAATATTTAAGTTCTTAGGTGATTTACTATCTATCTGCAGAAGAGAGGTGACTGGTAAGTGAACAGAGGATAAGGAATCTTTCTCACAGTTGTGCCATGATTTTTGAGTTTTCATTTGCTTGTTTGCTCATTTTAAATCACAGTCTCACATTTTATAAAGCTCCTGGGTTAGTCTTTTACTTACCTGCTTTCCTTATTCACATAAATTGAGTAATACAAGCTCTGAAGAGAATAGACACGAAGGAATATTTTGTTAGTACTTTAATTCAATTTCTCAAATGTGTACTATTTCTTCTTGCCTTACAAATATTACCTTTGCCCTAACAAATAACTCTGTTAGACGTAATTCTGGCTTTATCCCTTTAATATAATTATTCTTTAAATGAACATACATATTAATCTTTTTTTCACTTAAATTTTTTAAAATTTATTTTAGACTAAAGGACCAGGACACAAATACAGAATAGAGAAAAGAAATATATAATAAACTTACATACTGACATTTAAATACAAAGAAAGGAAAAAAGGCATGGCATGGGCATAGCAGAATATAAGAGAGGATGCAAAATATGTAACAATAAATTTTCATTTCAAGAAAGCCTGTTTGATAAACAATACACATTGTGTTGAGAATTGTCTATCTTCTCTTTGCTTCCATGGAAGTTTTCTTTTGTTCTCTGCTGTGCATTTTTAACTTTGTATTTTTTTTCCCCTTCCTCCATCTACCAGAACACTACAATAAAGGTTAGATATATTTCTCGAAAGTTTAGATATATTTCTCTATAGATATATTTCTCTACAATAAAGTTTAGATAAATTTATCTATAGATATATAATACACATATACATATATACATATATTTATAGACATATACTTTCTCAAACATACTGTACTCCTGATCTTTATTTTTAATTTTGTGCATATCTCTTGTTTCCTATCCCTCCTGCCTCCTCTACTTTATTTCCTCTTATTGATGGAGCCCTAATAAAGCTGCCCCCAGGCCCAATATTCTAACTGCATTATGGGACTAGCTCCCACATTATGGGAGCAGCAGCCTACTGTATCTACTTGCCCCCTCTCGTGTCCTAACTTCTTCATATATGCCTCACCGCTCACTTGATCAACAGGTGTGTCCCTGAACTACCGTGTTTCCCTGATAATAAGACCTATCCCGAAAATAAGCCCTCCCCTTACTGTGTAAGATTCCTCTAAAATAAGCCCTCCCCCGAAAATAAGCCCTATTGAGATTGCTACTGTAGTGAAGGTGATCCCCTGCGCTACACGCTACATTACGGTACCCTCTGTATGCACCGTTCCCCCCCCCCCGTGAAACGCAGGCCGCGCTCCGAGCTGCATCCAATCAGAGCTGCAGCAGTGAGCACATCATCCTGTTCTTCCCCAGTGATCTGCTTATTGAATAAAGGTACATTTTTTTGTTCACATTTACCTGTTTATTAAAATTGCTGTCAATGTTCATTAAAATAAGCCCTCCCCTGAAAATAAGCCCTCTGGTGTTTTTCTGTCCAAAAAAAATAATAAGACAGTGTCTTATTATTGGGGAAACACGGTATTAGTATCCACCGAACAGTAGGTGTGTCCATGTGATGGGAACTTAACTACTGCCCTATCTGTCACTGCCCCCACACCCATTCCCACAGAAACAGGTGTGTTCTTGTATTCAATCACATTCACATCATCCATCTAGCCCAAGACAGGACCACAATACCTAATTATCTGTCTTAACCAGACAGGACCACAATAGCTAGCCAGTTGGAGGGCAGAATGACCAGAATGTTTAACCACCAAACCATAGATAGGACCCCTCCTCCATTACTTAATCCCTTAACAAACTCCTCCTCCCTTTTTAATATTAATGATATTCTTCTATTCTATGTAAATTTCTGTTATGTAATTGTATCTTTACCCTATAGAAATCTGTCTGACTTTCTCTAAAGTTTCTAGTTCCTGTTGGAATTAGCCTGATTTAGGAGAGGTATCTATCTCAATAAATGCTTATACTTCCATTAGGGGTGGTCTGACTGAATCTTTGAGACAGCTCTACCACAACACATCATGAAACCTCAACTGTTTGTGGGTGGGCAGAGCTCCCCGCCCCCAAAAGCTTTTTGGTGTCCCTGTGTTTTAACTGCAACATTACTATTTTGGAAATGTTTTGCATACCTACACATGCATATCCTATATTGAATAGTTTGTCTGGTTAATCAATGTGGGTGAGGAAGGAAAGAGGGAGAAAATGTGGAACTCAAAGTTGGAAAAATGTTAAAAAAGGTTAAAAAAAGTATTTTTACCTACAACCAGAAATATGATATATAGGCAATGGGGTATAGAAATCCATCTTGCCCTACAAGAAAGTAAAGGTGAAGGGGCTAAGATGGCGAAATGGCAGAGGGATGGAACAGAGGGTAGACTGGGGGAAGAGAAAATGAGCATGCTTGCCATCTTGGGGTGGGGATGGGGGAGAGATGGGGAGAAAATCTGAAACTGAAAATCTTGTGGAACTGACTATTGAAAACTAAAAATAAATGAATCATTTTAAAACAAAACAAAATGATTCTGGATACCCTTTTCCTAATTGGTTGACTTTCTTTTCTTTTCCTTCTTGTTTTTCTTGGATTACTATTTTCTTTTAAAAATTTTTTCTCCATCCGTTTCTTTTGATTTTTAGTCTTTTTCTTTAAAGATTGTCTACGATTTTTGGGGCAGGTGACTATTTGACATTACACTTTTGAGTTTTCATTACTTCAATATTCTCCTCTGAAGATGAACCCCAGTCACCTCTATTCCCATAATAGCTTTCTTAGTTCAGTTTTTTCTCCTTTGCATGTACATTTTTTTTGTAGTAATCATTGAATTTTTTAATCACCTGTAGCCCTGGGGGATGGGAAATGGTGCCTCTTGCACCAAATATTCAGTTGTCCTCTCTAGCCTGTAACTAAAGCCAAACATCCAACCTCCTGTAAGTAGCTACAATCAGGGGGTTTCTGCCCCATTGTTTCTGTACTCACCTGGAGTGTTCTAGTCCAGTCTAGTCACCTACCCCTCCCCCACTCCGCTCCTTCCCCTACTCCCTGCTCTTCACAGCAAAGCTGGGTCTGGTATTCCAAGTCAACAGAGGTTTCCTTGATTTTCCCAGGCTCAGACACCATAATCCTCTGCCACTCTGGGGTCAAAAATTCATGAGGCTGAGGCCAAAGCAGCCTCTCAAACCAACTAACCCTAGGACTTGCCAATTGTTGTTTAAGCTTTGCTTCCTATAGTTAAAAGGAAACTTAGCCAGGAGGGTTTTACTATTCACTGGAATCAAACCTCTTCCTAGGACTTTTCTTCTGATCTTCTCAAATTGTTCCAGGAATACCTTGCTTATGCCCCTATTCTTATTTATCTGCACCCACACTTTGTTCACCCTAAGGTGCTATTTTAACTCTTTTTGTGGGGGAAAATCTTGAGAGCTTGGAATTTTCTGATCTTCTCTGTTATTTTCCCAGAGTCCTTTGATACACATTAATCTTAGTCAACTCTTTCAATTAATTAACGGAGGAATCACTGAGAAAGAAATAGTGAATATTCCCACAAAAATCATTAATATACTTGCAGTGATACAAACAAAATTTTGAAAATATTGGTTTTGGATATTGCAAAACTGATACAAAGAAAAAAAAGTTTTCCCATGACTTTGTGACTGATTTTTTAACATGGCTTTGTGACCAAGAGAAGTGACAATTCAAAATGAAGTCACATTCTGTTTTGAAGGCAACTTTTGTTTATATAACTATATTTTACTGGTTTCATATAAACTAATAAGATGGCTTTACTCATTTTATATGTGTGTGTGTGTTTTCAGGTTTAAGCAGATTATTTTCAATAATCTATGTCGGAACTAGGGGAAACTAAAATATATTAAAATAATGTTACATAATAAAAAGAATGAACTATATTGCCAATATAACTACTGCAAATAATTTTAAGATCGTTTTAGGAGTTCACATAAACTATATATTATAATTCATTATTTAAAAAGAATGATGAAATGATGTATTTACCTAATTTTAAAGCCTAGAAAACCTGTAATACCAGTTTTAATTTAAGAACTCATTCTCTGAGTCAAAAAACAATCTCTTCTTTTTCTTATATCACTTTGTCTAGGTTGTTCCTTTCCCTTCCATTGTATTATCCAATTTTATCATAATTATTTGCATACAAATATTATATCTACTATGATATTAGAATCTCTCTGACAAAAAGGTCTATTTTTATTATGTGATAAGAAATTATAAACATTATGAACACAGAGAAACATGGAAACATTTAAATGAGCTTATGCAAAGCTGAGTAAACAGATAAAACATATATACATACTGATTGTAATAAATGTGCCCTTAAAGAAGAGATATTTCTATTTTGTATGTGCAAATTTCTTTTTCTCCCCTCATTAGCCTGTGAGCTCTCTGAAAACAAAGATTCTTTTTCCTTTCTTTGTATCCCTTAGTGCTTCGAATGGTGCCTGATACATAAAAGATGTCTAGTAAATGCTACTTGATAGATTGACTTAAAAAAAAAAGAATGAAAAAAAGAAGAGAGATTTGCAGAGATGGGGAGGGTCAAAATTATAGAACATTGAATAACTTTTCAGACTTTCTTGATTTATTGATTGTTTTTGCTGATTTTTTTCTCTTCTTTCTTTTTTTTCTTTTTAAATTTTATTTTGAAAAATATCCTTTTTGTATAAGATGGCCTTCTGACAAGGGAAGGAAAAACTGTGAGAGATACTAGGAGACATTAAGGCAATGTGAAAATAAAAGATAGCAATAAAATATATCTATTAGAAGAAAATTATTTATATGCTTTTGTAATTTATCAATTAGGGAATGGCTCTTGTTCCTAGAAATTCAAAATAAGTTCCTTATATATGTTGAACATGATATTGTTATTGGAGATGTTTGTTTCACAGATTTTTTCCAGCTAAGTATCTAATCTTTTTTTTTTCTTTTTTTTTTAAAGCAATTGGGGTTAAGTAACTTGCTCAAGGTTACACAGTCAGTTATTTCTGGGTGTGGTGCTGAGTATCTGAGCCCGGATTTGATCCAGGTCATCCCGACACTGGAGCCGGTGCTCTTACTCGCTGAGCCACCTGGCCGCCCCTAAGTATCTAATCTTAGCTGTACTTTTGTGCATTTTTTATTTGTATGTGAGCAAATTTGTCAATTATTTTCTTCTGTGATATTACATATTCTATCCCAGTTTGGTCATGATCATTTTCTCTTTCCATAGTTGTAAAGTCACACACTAGCAGCTTTCCAGAGGACTGCTGCTGTGAACAGCTTTTAAGTTTCTGATTACATGGTATAGGAACTCTCTATTCAATAAGAAATCAAAGCAAAGCATTCATAGAAAATCAAGGTACAGCATTCACAGTGTTACAACTTATCACAGAAAATCAAAATACAGCATTCACCATGCCATAACTCAACAACTTATCACTAAAATGGCCATATAGTTTTCACCAAAGTAGTCACATATTTTTAAACAGAGTGCATTCACTTAGTCAATCACAAAATCCTTAATTCCATCACAAAGTACAAAAGTCAAAGCTCTCTACCCCTAGGTCACAGTAAATCATAATCTTCTCAGTCAGTACACAGTATTCAAGTAAAGTCTTCTTTCAGCTTGACTCGAGGCTGGCTCTCAGCTTCCATGGTTCCTCTTCCATGGTCCCAGCTCAACCCTGGGTTTAAAGGCAGGCAGCTCCCAGTTCTTTGTCTAGCTCCTTGTCCAGTTCTCATTACATATTGGAGTTTACAATGTCCACTCCACCTCGAGTCATTCACAGTTCCTGTTTCTAGGAAGACAAAGCTTGATAGAGCCATAATAATATTCATGTGCATTGCTGGCACCATCATCAATTCACCATCGCCTGTGAAATCGACACAGACCCACAAACAAGGTCCAAGATGTCAGCACAAATCATCAATAAAGTTCCAGGACCTCCATAACTCTTCTCCAGGATTTGTGTAAACATACAATCAGAAAATTCTCTTTCAGCACTTCCAGTAAGGTCCCTGGGCTTCTGTGAAAAGTATCACAAGCAAACATCAACATACAGAACAGACAAACAGAGTGCTGGGATACCACACGTTTTCTCCTCCTTGACTCTCCCACCACAAGAGTCCTCTTTTCTGTTCTGTTCTACCTCAAGCCCTGGGGTTCTCCTCATATATGATCATTAGCTTCTCCCCAGGAATTCACAAGTTCTAGGGTTTACAAGTTGTGGGGTTCACATGTTCTGTTTCTTAACAGACTTGATACAAGGCTCAAAAGAAACTTGGACTGAAACAAGGTGTTAATTCAATAGCTGAAAGAAGGTGTGAACTACTTCTGTGCTTGCCATTACATAATTCTGCACTATAATTGCTTCTTTGTATTTGTGTTTATGTATTTATGTGTACAAATACATTTGAATATACCACACAGACATATATGCGTATTTATCTATGTGTATCTACATATATACACATATGTGTGTTTATACACATATACATATATCCATTTGGAGTTTATTTTAGTATATGGTTTGAGGTGTTTGTTTAAATCTATTTTCTGACAATACTTTCCAGTTTTCCCAGTTTTGTTGAGTATTGCATCTTTAGTGACTGAATTGAGTCCCTTGGGTTGATCAAATAGTAAGTTAACAGATTGTTTTTTCTCTTGTATGCTTTGTATCAAGTCTGTTCCAAATTTGTTGAGTACCAAATCATTTTGGTTCTGCTTTGTAGTATATTTTGAGATCTAGTACCAATATATCCCCTTTCTTCCCACGTTTATTTCATTATTTTTTCTTGAGAACTTTGACTGGTGTTCCTTCAAATGAATTTAATTATTATTACTTCAGGAACTAAAAGGTGATTCTTTGCCATTTTAATTGGTATGCCCTGAATAAGTAAATTAATTTTGGTACTGTTATTTTTGCGATATTAGATACATGCCCAAACGATCCCATTGAATCTCATCTTCTCCAGCAGATAGCCTGATCCATAATCTTCTCTTACCTATCTTTGATTATTCGCTATTTACTGGATGCATCTCTGTTTGCCAGAAACATCTATCTCTCCCTGATCCCCCCTTAAAAAAACCGTATTTTAATTTGTCCATTCCTGCTAGGTATCTACTTATCTCATATCTCTCTTTTGTGGCTAAACTCTTTGAGAAAGTCATCAATAATAAATGCATCCATTTATTTTCCTTGCTCAGCTTTCTAGAATCTATCTTCCTACCTTATTATTCAAATGAAATTTTTCTCACCAAAGTTAGCAATCATTTCTTAATTGGCAAACCCATTGATATTTTTCAATTCTCATACTTTTTGACCTCTTTGTAGCCAATCACTCTTTTCTCTTTCCTTCTCTTTTCTGTCTAGTTTTAGACTAGGCTACCATTTAATCCTTGTTCTCCTGTTACCCCTCTGACCTCAACTTCTCAATGTCCTTTGTTGGATCTTCATCCATATATTTGCTAATAACCCTGAAGCCTAAATCTTAGGCTATCTTCTCTTTTCCCCTTCTACTATTGCACTCTGATATCAGCTCCCATGAATTTAATGATCATCTCTATGGTGATTATTCTCAGTTCTACTTAATCCAACTCTCTCTCCTAATTTCCAAACTTGCATTTCCACTATCTAATGAACTTCTTAAACTAGATATCCATAAACATAATAAATTCCACATATCCCAAACTAAAATCATTATCCCTTCCCAACCCAATCTTTTCTTCCTATGGTGGTAGTTAACAACATCATTTTCGTCAGGCTCACAACCTGTTTGAGATCTTCAATTATACTCAGTCTATACTTCCATATTTAATCTACTGTCAAATACTGTCAATTCTACATTTGTAACATTCATCATATTAGCCTACTTCTCTAATCTGATACTACCGAAACTTTGGTACAAGCCCTCATCCTTTTTATACCTGGATTATTATAATGGCCTGCTATTATAATATGTCTCTCTGCTTCAAATCTCTCTCCAATTCAGTCATTCTTCTACTTTGCAGGCAAAAAAATTATCTTTCTAAAGTGCGGGTGGTACTGAATCACCCTCAACTCAATAAACTAAAGGTTCTCTTTTTCCTCTAGGATCAAATATAAAATTGTTCATCAACCAAAGCTCTTGATAAAGTAGCTCCTTTTTACCTTTCCACCTTTCTCACATCTTACATTTTCCTTAAAACCATGTACACTGTAATTCACTGATAATAACCTCTTTGCTACTTCTTACACAAACACTCTATCTTGTGACTCCAGGCATTTTTTGTTGTTTTTTTTTCTTATGTCTAGAATTTTTTCCTGTCTCATCTCCACTACTTCCCTGACTTCCTTGAAATCCCAGCTAAAATTCTGTTTTCTGCAAGAAATCTTTCTCAGTCTCCCTTAGTATTAGTGTCTGCTCTCACTTAATTATCTCTAACTTTTATCTTGTATGTATCATATTTGTACATAATTATTTGCATTGCGTCCCCCAATTAGATTACTTAAGAGTAGGAACTATTTTGGTTTGGTTGTATTCATGTCTCTGTATGTGCATGTATGTCTCTGTCTGTCTGTCTCTCTGTCTCTGTCGCTCTGTCTCTGTCTCTCTCTCTGTATTGCCTTTCTTTACATTTCCAACATTTAGACCAATTCTTGATATACAGTAGGATCTTAATAAATGCTCATTTATTTACATAAGGAGTATCAAAAAGTGTTTGAATTGTGAAGGAAAAAGCTTAAAGAGATTATCCAAGAGAACAGGTGTTTTGAATGTTTGGGAATTTAAGAATCAGGGTTTAGTAAGAGGTCAGTAGCAGAAATGGAAATAATTTGGAATAAGAAGATACAATGAATGTGAATGCATGAGACAGTGAGACAGAGCTATAGAGACAGAGTTAGTATCAAGACTATATACAGATGGGGTGGCTAGGTAGCACAATGAGTAAAGCACCAGCCCTGGAGTCAGGAGGACCCAAGTTCTGGCCTTAGACACTTAACACCCACCCACACACACACACACAAAACTAGCCATGTAACCTTGGGCAAGTTACTTCACCCCAATTGCCCTCCAAAAGGCAAAAAAAAGAATATATGCAGACTACAAAGACAGTGAATACAGACTACTAATGAAATTTTTGTCTTCTACTACTTACCTATATCAACCATTTTCTGCTCTGCTTTTCCAGTTTCTGTTGGTGTAAATTTAGAGATGTGGAAGAGTATTAACTAGGGAATGCAGCATGGTTGAATTTGACAAATTCATGACAAAAGGGATCTTGGTGCTCATCAAATCTAATGTTTTCTTTATGCAACAGAAGAAACTGATACCCAGAGAGATAAAGTGATTTTTCCAAGGTCATAGTGCTAGCTAAAAACAGAATCAGGACTTGAAATGAGGTTGTCTGACTATAGTGTTGTTGTTACCTCATAACATTATGCCATTGCCCTGGTCAAAACGGAGGCAGGATGTAACACTCCATAATAATGATGAAAATGTGAAATTATGAAAGAGGAGAGGCACCAAAATCGGGCAAGGTAATTATGAGCAGATTTTTAGTAAAGAATTTATAACTATGAAGTGAAAGGTAATATGGTCAATAGAGAAGAAGGCCCACTTTTGTTTCCTCTTTGTCTCTGTATCTCTCTCTCTTTTCTGCCTCTGTGTCTGTCCCTCTTTCTGTCTCTCTGCCTCTCTCCCTCTCTCTCCCACCTCATCAACACACTTAGGTTTAATTATATCCTCCATTCTAATTACTGCAAAATTTGCATTTTGAGACCTAGTCTTTCTCCTGTCCTCCAGCCCCACATCAACAGCTGCCTATTGGATAGACTGAATTAGATGTTACACAGACATTTCAAACTCAACAAGTGAAAAGCTAGACTATTTTGCTTACCTTCCACAAAAAGTTGCCAAGTCTTGTCCTATCTGCATCCATAGCATTTTTTGCCAAACAACCCCTTCTTTTCACTCAGAAAACCACAAATTCAACTTCTCATCATTTTTCATCTGGATTATTAAAATAGTCTCCTAAGTGGTCTCCCTCTTCCCCCTCTATAACTCAAACTTTGCATAGCTGGGTAACATCTATTTTTCTTGCGTAGAATATACTTTCTCTTAACTTCTGGTTTCTCAGAATATCCAGTTTCCTTCAGCATTCAATTCCTTGTTTTCACAATATGCTCCTTTCCTTAAATTTTTGCCTTACATCTCTATCTTATATATTTAATTTAAAAATTTTTCCTGGATTATCTGATATGCCACCATCTAGACTTTGCAGTAATTGGAGGGGGGAAAGCAAGGCAATTGGTGTTAACTGACTTGCTCAAGCTCACACAGCTGGTAAGTGTGTCACATGTATAAGGGCAGATTTGAACTGAGGTCCTCCTGACTTCAGGACTGGTGTTCTATTCACTGTGCCACCCAGCTGCCCTTGAACTAATTTTTGAAGATTGGGATTTCTCACTTTTGTATTTGTATCCATAGTGGCTAGTAGAGTTTCTGACACAGAGTAGGTTTTTAAGACTTCCATTTGATTAATGGATTCTTGATATAATGTAGAGACAAGGGGAGCAAGATTTGATGATTGTATATGAATAAGTAGAAAATAAAAGTTGTAATGAAAATGCTACTTTCTTTATTACTTTGTTACCCTAGGATTAGATAATCATAGACTTAGAGTTAGAACTGACCATAATGGTCTACAAGTTCAATCCCCTCTTTTTACAGAGGACACAAATCACAAACGTTAAACAAATCCATGTCCATTAATAAAAAGATACTTGATATCTTTAGCAGGTTCCAAATTCATGTATCCTTATTCCAAATATGGTACTCTACCTAGCACTTAAACCTAAAATGAGAAGCACATGCTTATTTATTTGAAACATCTATGTTGGGAATACATAAATCTTTGCTTGTGCATAATCAGGATTGCATAGCTATAAATGCCAATTTCCTCAGGAAATCAGTGGCTTAATATTTTAGACAAGCTTCTGGGTTTAACACATTTAGATTTTTACAAAATCAATTTTTGAATTAATGCACAATTTTTAAAATAACAGTAGTATAAGCATGGCATCAAGCCACTTGGGCATATTTCAATTGCCCTAAGTTACTAATAATAGTTTGCATTTATATAGTGCTTTAGAGATTTTTTCTAGAGTACTTTGCTCCCAACTATCCTGTAAGGTATATAGTGAAAATATTCTCCTCTCCCTGGCACTTGCCAATGACTGTATGAGCAATTCCATATTCACAATGCCTATGGAAATTATAGATATGCTGATATAATTATCCATCTCAAAATGCATCATGCTTGCCATATGGGGGAATAAGCTAGAAAATTTATTAAGATACCAAAAGACTGAGTCCCAAAACCAGAAAGTGAAAGCCATCAGAGCAGTTATGAAATTGGCACAGGTAGATAAAGTAGAAAGCACCCACATTCTCAAGACTTTAAAACAGAACAGGCTACCTCAGGCAAAGGTCCTTCTCTCCCCACTCACAGCAACCACCCAGCATTCCAGAAGTGTGATCCCAGCAGCTCTGTACCCTGGCAGTCCTCAGCAGGAGTCCTTAGCAGAAATGCTGGCTGACTCAAAAAGGGCTTTGTGCTACCGCTGCCTCTGCTGCTGCCGCCATCGCCGCCACCGCTAGCCACCGCAGGAACTCTAGTTTGGCTTCTGCTTCCTCTTGCTCCGCCCCTTCCTGCTACATAAGCAAGTCCAATAGAGCATGCAAGATCTTTAAATCCCATAACCCTTACATTCAGCCCCAAGATCTTTCATGTCTCTTACTTGGCAAAAATACAGTAGGAATAACTGGTGTCAACAAAATTTCACAACAATATAACAAGAATAGCATACAATAAACACAGAAAACCACATTTTAGGGTGGAGCTTGAGCACAAGCTCCCCATCATTCCCCCCACCCCAAACAAATGGGGCCCCAAAATCTTGTGGTAAGGGGTGAATATCTTTTCTTCTATGGCTACTTGCTGCTGAAATCGGATGTAGAGCTGTCCCTGTCCTAAGGGGTCCCATTTGAGAGGTCAGTTCTTAATATGCTTGATGCTAGGTCCAAGGGTGACACATCACAGTTGCAGACAGGGGGTGACATCCAGCTTAAGCTATCAGGCATCTACAGATGGAGGGTACCAAGCCTGCGGAAACAAATCTAGAAACAAGGTGAACAGACAAAAAAAAAAAATCAAGAAGAAGCAAAGAGACAATAACCAGACTATTGTAGCCTCACTCACGGTAGAATAAATTACTTAATGGTACAATTTTGTAATCATCTTCTCCAGAATAAACAATAGTTACAGTGTTATCCCTCCCATGTGCCATAATCTCTGCAGCCTTTGGAACATCATCTGGCTTCCATTTTACCCATACTTTAACTCCTGATTTTATTCTATCAGTAGAACCAAATCCTTCAGTTTCTGTGACAGTTATTTTGGAAGGAGGGTCAGTTTTTACAAGTGGTATTGTTTTACAAGGAACAATAATCACTTGAACTATCCTATCATTTTTGAGAATCTGCATGGGCCCTTCACCTAAATTATGGAATGTTACAACAATTTCTTCTTCATATTTAGAATCTATTACTCCAGCCAATACATGTATTCCTTGAGCTGCTAATCCTGATTTGGGTAAAATCAGTCCAAAGTGATTTTTAGGGATTCTTATGCATATGCCAGTGGAGATTTTTCTTATTTCTTTTCTGTCCAACCAAAAGTCCTCTAAACAATGTAAATCATACCCCATGAACCAGGTGGTCCTGGGTACGGTGCTGGGACATCTGGCCTCAAGGTCCAATACTCAATATTTGGGATCTTGTGTGTTTGTTGCTTTCTAATTTGCAGATTGGGGGTCATCATTCTGGCTAGAGGTGTACTTCCTCCCAATGGTCGATTATTCAAATTACGCAAAGCCATGAACAAATTATCCTTCCAATGTTGATATGAATTATTGGAACTTAACTTCCTCAACTGTTCTTTCGGTAATCCATTCATTCTTTCAATTAACCCAGATGCTTCTGGATAATATGGAATATGATATATCCATTCTATATTTTTTAGTATACAATACTTCTTCATTTCATTGCCTTTGAAATGTGACCCATTGTCACTTTGAATCTGCATTGGGGTTCTATAATATAGACTTATTATATAATAATCTAGATTTAGAATTTTATAAATCTAAGAGATCTAGAGTTTTACAAGTGTTTTTCTGGGTTGCATTCTTATAAGGATAAGCTACTAGTACACCTGAATAGGTGTCAACACAAGTACATATATATCTGCATCCTTTATCCAGTGGTAGTGGACCAATATAATCTATTTGCCAGATTTGGGCTGGGACTTTTCCTCTTGCTATCTCTCCAGTTACTACCCTAGGAACAGTTCGCTCTTTTTCCAATTGACATATATGACATTCTTCTGCTATCTGTTTTAACAGTGAATGAGAGATACTAATACCTCGATCTTGTGCCCACTGGTGTGTGGCCTGGACCCCCAAATGGCCTGCTGTTTGTTGGACCCATTTTCCTAATACCCGATCATCAGTTGTTGTCAAAGTAGGGACAATATGTTCAGTAGCAATCTTTGCCAGTCGATCAACATGAGCATTGTACTCACGTTCTGGTGTGGTGAGGGCCACGTGAGCATCTACATGAAAAACTGCCAAGTCAGTGACCAAAGACATGTTCCAGATATCTTCCCATAATTCTTTGCCCCAGACTTTTTTACCATGAATTTCCCAATTTTCATTTTTCCACGTGGGCATCCATGTAGCTAACCCATTAGCTACCGCCCATGAATCAGTGAATATATGACACTGTCCTCCTTGTTCTATTTTGATGGCTTGATATACTGCCATAAGTTCAGCATATTGGCTACTTTCACCTATCCCAGTACTTTCCAAAGTCCTTCTAGTACATGGGTTATAGGCCACTGCTTTCCAATGTCTTTTTTGCCCCAAATATTTTGCTGTCCCATCAGTAAACCATGCATGTCTCTTTTGTTCCTCAGTTAATACATCATATCCCTCATTCCATTTTACAGTGGATTGTACCAATTGTTGCTTTGGCTCAGGGGGTGTGTCATTCCTCTCAACTTCTATGTTTGCTATAGATTCATGCAGAGCAGACACTCCGCTTTTGCCTGTTTTCGCTCTATTTTGAATATACCACTTCCATTTGATTATACTAGCCTCTTGGGCATGTCCAATTCTGTGAGAAGCTGGGGTACTCATTACCCAGGTCACAATTGGGATTCCAGGTCTTCATGTCACTTCATGGCCCAGTGACAGTTGTTCAGTCTCCACCAAAGCTCAATATGCAGCTAACAACTGCTTTTTTCAAAAGGTGTATACTGGACTCCAGATGAAGGGAGTTTCCTACACCAAAATCCCAAAGGTACATTTCGGCTTTGTTGTTTTTGCCATAAGCTCCAGTTTGCATAATCCTCTTGTACAGTCACTTGCAATTCCACTGGACCATTTTGCATGGGCCACAAATCTAGAGCCAATTGTATGGCAGCCTTGGCTTCTTCAAAAGCTTTACTCTGCTCAAGTCCCCAATCGAATTCATATTTCTTCCGTGTGACTCTATATAAAGGTTTTAAAATCTTTCCCAAATGTGGAATGTGGTGCCTCCAGTATCCAAACAATCCTATGAACTTTTGGGCCTCCTTCTTATTGGTAGGGGTAGGAAAATCCTGAATCTTTTGTCGGGATTGAGGAAAAATCTCCCGTAGCCCCTTGTTCCATTGTAAACCCGAAAATTTCACATTTTGAGCTGGTCCTTGAACCTTTGCAGGGTTAATTTCCCACCCTTTACTTTTCATATGCTCAATTAGAAGGGTCAACCTCTTTTCCTCTTCTTTTGCATCTTTACCCTGTATCATTAATGTAGTGGGTAAGCTGTACACCTGGTAGCTTTAATTCATCCAACTGTTCAGCCACAATCCTGTGACAAATAGTGGGGCTATGTATGTACCCTTCTGGCAAGCGGGTGAAAGTATATTGTCTACCCTGCCAAGTGAAAGCGAATTGGTCCCATTGTTTAGGGTCTATTGGGATGGTGAAGAAGGCATTTGCCAAGTAAATAACTGCATACCAAGTGCCATCATATTTCTGGAACCTTTCTATTAAGGTGATGGTATCTGGAACAGCAGCATACAAAGAAGGAGTCACCTTATTCAACTGTCTATAATCCACAGTCATTCTCCACGTCCCATCTGATTTTCTTACTGGCCAGACAGGATTATTCCATCTTGTGGTTGTAGGGACTAACACTCCTGCTTCAACATATTCCTTTATAGTAGTGGTAATTTCATCTTGCCCACCTGGCACACGATACTCTTTTAAAGTAATTACTTTGGAAGGTTCAGGTAAAGTGATTGGGTCCATTTTTAGTTTTCCCACTAAAAGTGTATTAATTCCTATCTTCCTCACAGCAAATTGGTATCTCCCTTCAGGTAAATTCAGAGTCATGCCTCTCAATACATCTATTCCAATGATATATTCAGGAATGGGTACAACCACCACAGTATATTCTTTCTTAGGTAACTGCCCAATTTTCATTGTTATTTTAACTTGTCTGGCTGATATTTCAGTGCCTCCTAGACCTGTGATGGTAATAGGAGTTCCATGTTTAAACTTATCAGGGTTTCCATAGATAAGTGTGGCCTCAGCCCCAGTATCAATCAGTGCCCTAGTCACAGTAGTTGATCCATTCTTCCAATATATTGTTAAACCAATATGGGGTCTGCAATCTCTTCTGCATATTTCTTTTATCTGGGCTGGGGCTTGGCCTATCTCCTATTTCCCCTGAAGGTGGGGTAAACTTGGATACAAAGATTCAGATTCAGAAATACCTGCAGGGGTGGTTCCTGCTTCCCTGTTCATTCTAATGCTAAGTACCTTTTCTTGGTACAGCTTATGCAGCTCTTCAGTTGGAATACCATCTATTCTTCTGAAGTCCACCCCAGCTCTTAATAGAGCAGTAAACAGTTCCCTTCTTGTGGGTCTATTTTGTCTCTGAATGCTCTGGCTGTTTACTCTTCTCTCTGGAGGCAATTTGTCTTTTTCCCATTCCCCTAAGTTGCTTAATTGTGAAATCTTATCCAGCACCTCTGAAAGAGGGTGCCCTATTTCTTCAATTAACAGAGTCAGAATTAGGTGCTTATATGCAGGAGGAGCCATCTTCACTATGATATTTCTATGAGGAACTCCTAGGGGGTTATCATAATATGCATTTGCATCTCCAATCAGGATAGCAGTTTTCATTACCTCCTCTTTTAGTTTTCTCATACAGTCTCTAAGTGAGTACCAGGGTCTGTCTCCCCTAGGCCACATAAATTCCGTAGCATATTGCTTTTTGCATCCTTCTGCAGCTAAAGCCAGCAGATTAGTTTTGCTATTTCCTCCTTGCTTATGGTGATCCCTAAAAGCCTGGTGTATAAAAGGATTCTGACTGATACTTATGAATTTTAAACAGTCCTCATTGTCCAGTGTTATTCCTCCGGCGCCTTCATCAGTGATTCTTACTATCCAAGACACTAAAGACTCCCCCATTCTTTGGTTAAATCTACTCAATATATCAGTGATCTCCCATTGAGTGAAATCCTCAATTATCTCCCTGGACTCTGTTTTGCCTCGGTGGTTCTCCTGTCTTCTTCTTCGTATGGGGAGAGCTTCTACATTAGAATACGCCTCATCTAACCTTGCTCCATTCTTCTCACATACATTCTCCTGGAAGCTGTCAGGGCAACTCTGCCCAGCCTGTTAAAAAGCTACATGCACATTTATTCTGCTAGTTTTTTGCTTCCTTTTAGCTACATGAACAGTAGCTTGCTCCTGGACCACATGAGTCCCTCCAGTTTGCTCTTCTGAGTGCTGTGGTACAGAAGAATCCTCAGGCAAACCAGCTGACTCCCTAGCCATCTGAGCTCTTTCCTCCAGCAGCTTATCCCTACTTTTACACATAATATGATAACTTGCTAGCAGCACCCAGCCTCTCCTGCACACTCCTGCCAGTTCTTTGCCTGGTTCTATGAGTATTCCTTTCAAACATCTTTCCAAATCTCCAGGTTCTCCCTCTTTTAGCCTTGGTTCCCAGTTTTCACAGGGCCCTGTGCTTTTAGCCCATTCTCTGGCTAGAGAGGAATAAGGCAAATCCTCCCATCCTGGAATAGCCATTTCTCCCTCTAAAGCCCCACTGCTTCCAAATAGAGGCCTGATATTTTTTTTGGATCCCATCCTGGTTGCCAAATGTATCAGCAATGCCATATTCACAATGCCTATGGAGATTATAGATATGCTGATATAATTATCCATCACAAAATACATCATGCTTGCCATATGGGGGAATAAGCTAGAAAATGTATTAAGATACCAAAAGACTGAGTCCCAAAACCAGAAAGTGAAAGCCATCAGAGTAGTTATGAATTTGGCACAGGTAGATAAAGTAGAAAGCACGCACTTTCTCAAGCCTTTAAAACAGAACAGGCTACCTCAGGCTAAGGTCCTTCTCTCCCCTCGCACAGCAACCACCCAGCGTCCGGGAAGCGCATTCCCAGCAGCTCTGGCCCCTGGCAGTCCTCAGCAGGAGTCCTTAGCAGAAATTCTGGCTGACTCAAAAAGTGCTTCGCGCTGCCGCTGCCTCTGCTGCTGCCGCCGTCGCCGCCACTGCTAGCCACCACAGGAACTCTAGTTTGGCTTCTGCTTCCTCTTGCTCCGCCCCTTCCTGCTACGTCAGCAAGTCTAATGGGGCATGGCAGATCTTTAAATCCCATAACCCTTACAATGATAAAAGAGGAAATTGGGAATCTGAAATGTTAATTGATTTTTCCATACTTTATTATCAGAGCCAGGACCCATAACTAAGCACAATTGCCATGATCTTTTTAAGTGAAAGAAATACATATTGATAGTCAATTAGTAGTCTGTCAAGATTACTAATTTTCAGGATGAATTTTCTTTCACTTCATCCCACTGCTATTATCCCAATCTTACTTCCTCATATTTTATTATCCAAAGGACAGGGTAGGGGAAGGGAATTGTCTAATACTGAGAACACCATGTTATGGCTTATGGCTCAAGTTTACCTTGTTTTGCTTTTGGTATCTGAACACCTTCATGATCATATTTGAAACTTGTTCATCCTCTTTCTCTTTTAGCTGACTGAGGGAATACCTGATACATGGAAGTGGAACAAGAAATGTTAAATGAAGTCCTTAATTAAAATATTCCTGCATAGTTAAGTCCTTACATACTTAGCTCAGACAAAAGAAAGTGGCAAATATCTGAAGATATTTTTTATTGCTTCATTTGAGCAGATTGTAGCATCTGGTTCATGCTCCATAAATTGTATCGATAGACAAATAAATACAATGTGCTGTTTTGAATCATAAACCAATCCTTAATGGTATTCTAGATACTGGATTATAAAGACATCTTTACATATAAACTCCCTTTGCTTTTCAAGCAAGGATTTTACATGATGGTATTTTGAAATAAAAAAAAAAAGAATTTAGTTTCTAAAGAAAACACAAACTACAAGATTATTCTGTCACATAACCATCTATCACATATGTTATAAATTCTTATTTTCAAGACCTTTTAAAAAAAGATCTAAATATCAGTAACAATTGGAAAAATTATATATGACTTCTAAAGTATTGATTATATTTCACTAAGGATAAAAGATTAGATGTGAAAGGGACCTTAGAAGCAATCTACTTTAATGGCTTCATTTTACAGATAAGGGCACAACAGAAGGCCAGAAATCTTTTTTTTTCTGATTTTTTGCCAAGGTAATAAAGGTAGAATGGATTGGATACGGGATGTTAAGCCACCATTTTTGAATCTAGAGTTAACACTCTTTCTACTGTACCACATGGCTATATAGTATCAGGTATATTTCTGTGACTCAAATTACCTCTTGATCTCCCTAGATATGTAAGTGACATTTAATGCATGGTAGTAGAAAGTCAAACCTAATTTTTTAATGAAAAATACTTTGGAAATTTTAGTAATTAATGGATACATTTTAGAATATGCCCCCTCATTGAACACAGAATGCAAAAATGAGTAAGAAAATTAATTAGGAACAGGTAGAAAAAGGGATGGTCACTCCATGTAAGCAACATGTGAGTGAGGTTAATCTGCTAATTCCATCACATTTCTAAGCTCTGTGTATTTTCTCTGGCAGACCCCAGACCTGGAACAGTCTCCCTCCTCTACTCCCCCTACTGACCTCCTTTACCTCAATTAAGTCCCAATTAAAATCTCATCTTTTACTAGAAGTCTTCAACCCTTCCTAATTCCATCTCTTTCCCTCTGTTGTTTTTTTTCCAGTATGTAGTTTGCTCTCTCTCTCTCTCTCTCTCTCTCTCTCTCTCTCTCTCTCTCTCTGTCTGTCTGTCTCTGTCTGTCTCTCCCTCTCTCTGTCTCTGTCTCTCTCTCTCTGTCCCTCTCTCTCCTTCCCTCTTTCTCTCTGCATTTGTTTGCATTCCCTCCCATTAGATTACACACTCTTTGAAGGCAAGGACTATCTTATGTCCTTTTTGAATGCCCAGCATGTAACTGGGGATTTTAAAATATTTTATACTTTTTCTTTTAGTTTTAAAAGTTCATTTTTGTTTATTGAGTGGTAAATGACTGTAAAAATAAAACTTCTTGACAGTATTTACAGTATCATACAATATTATTTGATTTAAATTTAATATTTTAAGGAACAAATAGTGCACAATATTTAATTTTTCATGACATTTAATTGGGACAAATAGGAAGGGCATGTTAGGGTTGTAGTTCTATCATGTCCTGTGTAGCATTATTGGTTTTGAATCCAAAGATACAAGTCCAAAATTTCTACAGAAGCTAAATTTAAGAAGGCAGTTTTACAAAAAGAATATTTGTTTTGCAGTTGCATGTACTGGGTTTGAATTATTCATCTGCAAATTACTATATATGTGTGACCTTTATAAAGTGACTTCATCACTCCAGGATCATTTTGTTTTGTTTTGTTTTGTTTTTCTTTATAAAATGCAGATACTGAACCAATTTTTTGCCAATACAAATGGTAGAAAGGTTCAGAACATTTTAATTACTTACTAACTGGAGAATCAAATACAAACAACTTTATCTGACATTTAAGTCCTTCAATCTGAGTCCAATCTGTTTTACCAAGATGATTACTCCTCCTTCCTCTCCTTTATAAATGTTTGTATCAGCTGAACGTTTACTTATAGATGTTATTCTACCTTCTAATTTTGTGATATATATATATATATATATATATATATATATATATATACAGGTAATTACCATGCCTATAATGCTTCTCTCTTTTACTGTTACCTTGTTGTATCCCTAAGTTGTTTTGTCAAAGCTCAGCGCAAGAGACACCACTGGAAGCTTTTCAAATCATTCCTATTTCTTCTAGGTTTGCTCTGAATCACTTCATATAACTCTTCTCAGGTTTCTATATAAACATTTTCCCTTCACTTCTTACAAGTCACTATTAATTCATTAAATACATTTGCTATATTTCATTCAGCCATTCCTAAACTGATAAAAATTCCTTTATTTCCAATTCTTTGCCACAATTAAAAAAAACATAATTTAAAGACAATTTAAAAACTTTGGGAGCATAGTTCCAAATTTAATTCCAGAAATACATGAATGAGGCAAAATAAACCATTTGTTAGCAACATTTTATGGCATTAGAAAGCAATTCAAGCAAGACCCCTGACTCATGAAGCATCCAATGAGGGGAAAAAAAAAAACAACTGACCTAGAGTGGACATTTGACGGAAATAGTTTTTTTTTTGCTTTTTTTGAAGGACAATTGAGGTTAAGAGACTTGTTCAAGGTCACACAGCTAATTTTGTGTTGTGTCTGAAGCCAGATTTGAACCCGCATCCTCTTGACTCCAGGCCTGGTGCTCTATTCACTGTGCCACCTAGCTGCCCCATTTGACTGAAATCTTGAAGAAAAGATTAATGTTTATTTTAGTGGGTAGATATTATTGTTGTTATTTTGATGACACAGGTTGCAATGTTCTTTTAGGTTTACTGTTGGTTGCTTGATCAACAAACTACTTATGAGCATATGATCAAAAGCTTGTCATTCTTCAAAATGGCCTCTGTTAGCTTTTAATAGCAATTTCTAATGGTGATCCTCAAAATTCATTGTTATGCTTTTAACCTTAGTTTGTATGTTTTTAATCAATTTTATCTACTAGTCATTCAAATATGTGCTTCCCTCAGCAGTCATTGGGTGATCTTTCTCATCTACACAAAACAAACAAAAACATATACAAAGTAAACTACATACTGGGAGGAATAAGAAACAATTAACTGAGGGAAGGAGCTGGAATTAAGAAAGGTTAAGGAAGGCTTAGACCAAAAATTGAGATTTTATTTGGGACTTAAATGAATCAAGGGAAATTAGTAAATGTAGTGGAGGTAGACTGTCATTTTGTTCCTCTTGGAGAATTATGGACAACAACCAGGTTAACTATACCTGGCTTTTTGTTGAAAATCTTTTGAACTTGGAATCTAATGACATTTGTTTAAACCCAGTTTTGCTGTTAACCAGTTATGTAAATTTAGGTTAATCAATTTGACTTCTAGGTGCCTCCATCTCTTCATCTTTTAAAACAGAATGATGATATCTGTCTTGCCTACCTTGAAAGAATAGTTTGACTCTAGGTAGATAACCTATATGAAAGCATATGGAAAACTGTAAAGCACAATATAAATGCAAATACAGTAGTATTATACAATAATTTCTTGTAAGGAACTTTATTCTTCCCTCTTGTTTAATATTTATTTGTTTATTTATTATTTATGAGATTTCATCCTTCATAACAATAGTTGCCTCAAGGCATAAGGACAAAAATTAAAAGCATTCAGGATGTTACATTAAACTATAAAACCACAAAAGCTACTACTAGCATAATAAAATTGTGTTTAAAACATCTTCTAAATTCTGAAAAGGAGCTTTTAAAAATATCTCTTCCCCTGAGACAAAACTGATCATTTTTCCCCCAATATCAGGGGAAAATGTGCACAACTGAATCCATGATAAGGCATGTTTTTTTTTTCCCCATAACTTGAGTAAATTTGCATTTAAAAAGAGAACACAGAAATGTGATCCAGAAATCCTAGAATGATGCTGGAAATCTGTCTGTAGTGGGAGCTGTATTTCCCTGTGCTTTCCCTGTAGTTTACTAAAAGAATATTTTGCCATTAAAATATTCAAATGCAGAACTATTATGAGTAAAACAAGGAATCTACATAACTAGCTATTGAGACAAATATGTGACACAGTACATGCAAATTCTAGTTAAGGTACTTAGGGACTTTGAGTACAGCTATTATGAACAGCTCAATTCTCAATCAGTAATATATTGAGTTATTAGATTCAATAATCCATAACCTCTGTCATAGGTATAATATATGAGGCTGGTTCAAAAAACATTTCATTTCTTCTATTAAAGAAATTCCTCTTGGGGCGGCTAGGTGGTACAGTGAATAGAGCACTGGACCTGAGTTCAAATATGGCCTCTGACACTTAACACTTACTAGCTGTGTGACCTTGTGCAAGTCTCTTAACCCCAATTCCCTAGCCTTCTCCCCTCCAAAAAGAAAAAAAAATCCTTTCTAAAATATGCCTACTTTAGTTTTCAAAAGATTACAAATAATTGTAATGATAATGCTGATTGCAATGGCTAAAAACCCATTATTTTGTTTTTAATCAAATTTTATATTTTCTGAGAAATTTTCCCTGAATGAACTCTCACAATACAAACTAATGGTAGCCAAATCATATATTGGGAATGAGAGGTAGCTTCCACTTGGTTTCTTTTTGGTGCTAATGCTTCCACCCCATAGAGCATGTTCTATTATATCAAAGGAATTTTTGTTGTTACCTGGGGATAGAGCTGCCAGTTCCTCCTCAACAATGTAAGTAAAGGAGCAATTAAAAAGCATGAATTCCTGTTCATTGTCTTTATATGGAATAATGGGACTAATTCCTGTAGAAAGCCTTAGTTTTTTTTTTTTTTAAAGCAATTGGGGTTAAGTAACTTGCTCAAGGTTACACAGCCAGTTAGTTATTTCTGGGTGTGGCTGAGTATCTGAGCCTGGATTTGATCCAGGTCATCCCGACACTGGAGCCAGTGCTCTTTCTCGCTGAGCCACCTGGCCGCCCCTAAGCAATTGGGGTTAAGTAACTTGCTCAAGGTTACATGGCCAGGTGTTTCTGGGTGGATGCTAAGTGTCTGAGCCTGGGATTTGATCTCCAGGTCTTCTCAACACTGGAGCCCATGCTCTTACTCGCTGTGCTACCTGGCCGCCCCTCCTTAGTTCTTTTTAAATATCTTAGGAGAAAAGGTTAGAACATTGCAAATTAAAACAAACAAGCAAATAGGAAGCATTTTTTGTTTTGTTTTGCCTAGTTATGGCAAACTGTATTTTGGAAAAAAAAAAAAGCCTTCCTAAGACCAAAGAAGTCTTTTAGCAGAGCTAAATTACATACTTTCGAAAAAGTCCCCTTACTGTATAATAATTATTAAGCATCTGCTCTGTGTATAGTGCTTTGCCAAGTGCCAAGGTTTCCTCAAACAGCTTATAATTTGGGTAGTGTAGGGATAAAGATGAAAAAATACAAAAAATAATGACAACATAAGTGAAAAAATTATTGAAATGAAGAATATTAAACATAGAGGCCCAAGAAATTCAAGGGCAGAGATATGGACTCCAGGTAATTACAGGTAGAATTTTAGGGAAAGTTTTATGAAGAAGGGAATAACTGTGCTCGTAATTTAAGAGAGGCAAAAGGATGCCAATAAGCAAATAAGGGGAAGTCCATTCAATATATAGGAGATGGTTTACATAAAGTCATCAAGATGAAATGGAGCAGGATTCAATCAGTCAGTTATGAGCAACTCACCTTAACAAGATCATAGAGTAATTGAAGAAAACTACTGTAACAGAAAGACTGGATAAGTTGAAGCCAAAGTGTAGAGAACTTTGAATTCTTAATCACAAAATGCAATAAAGAAGAACATAAAAACAAAGAAGACATTTCTCACTGGATAAGGTTGAAAAACTCATTCACAAATAAAATAAATATAAAAAAGAAGGGTCTATTTGGGGAAAAAAGTAATTTCATTAGATATTTTTCTTAAAAGGCTAGAATCTAATATATGTATATAAAGAATAGACACAAATATATACAGCAACAAAATGCGTGTTTTAAAAGTAATGAGTCAATTAAATAAATTCTTCAAAAGAAGATCCACAAATGGTAGTCATTTGAAAATATACTTCAAATTATTAAGGGGAATTAAAATTAAAAAAAAAAAAAACTAAAATTGTATCCATCATATCATGCAAATTGGCAAGAATGAATCTTTGAATTAGTCTGATAATAAAGGTATTCATTTTGAAGTGTTTAAAAAGTGACTAAGTTGTCCACATGAAATGTGGATGTCCAAATTAAATATATGTCAAAATGTTGATAACAGGAAGTTTTGTGGTAGTCAATAACTAAGAACAAAATTGATGTTTACCAACTGGAGAATGGCTAAAGAATCTATAGTATATTAATATAATGAATATTATTGTGATAAAAATGAAAAATTCAGAAAAGAATAGGAAGATTTGCATGAACTGATAAAGAGTAATTTCAGCAAAACCCCGAAGATAAGCTCTACAAGGATTACAATGATATCAATGAAATGTTAGTTGAACACTGAATGATGGAAAAGAAAATGGAGTTCACAGAAGAGTGATGATTATCTATCCATCCATCCATCCTTCCAAATCATCCATCCATCAATTTATTCATTTGACAAATTTGCATTGAGAAATTAAAATAGATAAAAATTAATATTAACACCTTATTACTATGCCACATCATTTTTACAGGCTTTATTTCTTTTATACTGCCCAATTTTCTCTTTTAATATGTTCCTACCTAATTACCTCCTTGAATATATCTTCATTATGCTCTGTTCTTTGCTTGACTGCACTACTCTTTCTCCTTGCTTTTCCATTGGACAATCCAGCAATTATGAGTACTAACATGTTTTTTGTTGCTTATATGAGAGGTTAGTTACCTAATTTTAAAATGAAATGACCTGTCTAAATCCAAGTAAATTTCACTTGCTTTTAAATATTTATTTATCATTTGTATTTACTGGATTAAGCAATTAGGAAAATTTTTTTAAAAAAAAACAGACACAAAAAAAAGAAATTGTATTTTCCATGGGCCTCAAAATCCCATAGGTTAAAATATCCTATATATAATATAGGATTATAATATTTTATATATTAGTGTCAATTGCTATCTAAATACACATTATTTAATTGTGCATTAGAGAATTTAATAACACATCTCATTTTTTATAGAATTTATAAATTCTGAATCAGTAAGACATTGTTATTCTGTGTTCAATTTAATGAAGAAAATGTAAAATTCAGGAAAGACACAAATATATGGACAAATATATTAATACACACACATATATGTCTGTATATATGTGTATTTGTGTATAGAATATTTACAAAATGAATAAACATGGTTTGGGAGAGTGTCTACTAGCAATTAAGAAATTTTGTGAAGTGAGTTGATACATCTTGTATCAATATATTATGATAAACTCTACCTTAGGAATGACCTGGGAAGGTTCTAAATAGTGATATCCAGTTTTAAGTACCTACATTGATTTTAGTTGAATTGGAATAATAGATGGAATACAACACTGCAAAGATATTCAAAAGAAATAATAGAAGATACACTTGTTTTGAGAAACAGGTACAGGAGGAAAAATTAAACAAACAAACAAAAAATTTTAAATGAGGGGAAAGGAGAAAATCTGTTTGAATATCAATGGAGAGTAAAATAAAATTAATGTTATGCTGAAAGTATAATAAAGATCACCTAGACAGATAAGAAAGGGTGGAGGGAGAGGGATGACATCTAAAAAATATATCAAAGAAAAGGAATTGAAGAAATATATAACAATGTACATTGCCTTCAACTTTTAGAGCTCACTCAACCAAAAAGAAGGTGAATTCCAGCTTATCTTTGTGATAATGACAGAACTAGAAATGATGGGGATTTTCCAAGTAAGTATCCACTTTTCCTTTAAAAAATATATGGAAAGCAAAAATTAGAATAGCATGACATGCATCCTAAATTTTGTAAGAATAAATTTCAAAGAGTTTAAGAAATATATATAAGATGGTTAGGCCTTAGATAATAGGACATAACCCGAACTGAACTTGAAGACTTTCTGACTTTCCAATTTGAGAGGAACTGCCAAAACCCTCCTTCAAGAATCAATGGTAACCTGAATTATAAGGGGAAGAATTAAAGTAAGATTTTTGTCTGAATCAGTGGAGATTATGGACTTTTTGGGCTCACTGACTGCAAGACTATAGTCAATACCATATTTGGTTATGTGCATTTACTACCTGGATCATATCTTTTTAAAATCATGGCACAGATGGATTTAAAGCTGTGCAATATTTAGATTCAATGGCATTAGATAATTATTTTGAAGATAAGTTTCACAGAATCTTGATAGTTGAATCAGACCTAAAAACCCCAACCTGAAAACCCATCCCCATTATAACATCACTGACAAGGGTTCATTCTTTTTAGCAAAATTAAGTCAACAAACTTTTATTAAGTGTCTATTATTTCCAAAATATTGGTCATTACTCTATTTGAAGCATTGATGATTGGGAGATTAACTACTTCCATAATATATTCTTTGGGGGGGGGCTTTATTATATTCACATTTTTGAAGTGATATAATATGCAAAAAAGACAAAAACTATATTTATTCTTTGTGACTCAAGAGGAAAGAACTAGGACCGACAGGTAGAAGCTCCACAGAAGCAGATTGCTTCGTGGTATAAAAAAAAAGTACTTGTGACAATCAGAGCTGTCTGACGTTATAACAGGCTGTCTCCATAGTCCCATTACTAGAAGTATTCAAGCAGAATATGGGTTGCCACTTGTCAGGGAAGTACTAGAGAGAATTATTGCATTGGGTAGGGAACTTGGAGTAGTTTTTCTCAAAGGGTTATTTCCAACTCTTAAGAATGTATAACATAATTATTATATTCTTTCTTTGGAATCTAAAATTGGAACTTCTAATAATATGAAGATATTATTTTATTTACTTTCCTATTTTATCCTTTCAAATATTATAACAACACATAATTTTGAAGAGGGAATCTTTCTTTCTTTCTTACATTTTTTTATAATTCTCCCCTTGACAGCTGAGAAGTGGTAAACATTCCAAAATATAAAAACCTTGCAACTGGCAGCATGGGGCAGGTGTAAAGGCTGGAAAGGGAGCAAGTTGTCCCCAATGTTATCTTAGTAAATGGCTTGCTGCTGACAGAATGCTTTAGCTGTCTTCAGCTCTCCAGAAAATTTGTAAATTACACTCAGGCAGCTATTCTTCTAGATGCAGCCAAAATCACCTGCAGGATTTTCAAAATTCCATACATTATATAGTGAAGAACAGCTGGTATGCTAAAGAATTGCCTAACTTTAACATGGAAACCTGCAATCTAGCAAGATGATAGTGACAATGATGAAACTTTTTAGAAATAGGCAACCTACCCTTTAAGTTTTTATAAAAGTGCAATATAGCTATCTTTCATGAAACAAAAAAAAATTTTGATTTTTATTTGTATAGGGTATAATTTAAAATGATAATGAAGAATTATGAATTAAGAATATGAAGAATGATGAGATTGTCTATTTCTTTGCTCAAAAACTAAAAAAGTACAAAGACTAGTCCAAATACACATGAGGATCTATCCCCTCATTCCTTCCTTTTGGGAATGCCTATCTCTTCTATTGTCTAGATATAGAAGAAAGGTGAGGAAAAGAATATAATAAAGCATAGTTATAGCTTTGATTGAAGGGGAAAAGATTGGTTTAATATCCTGATTCTTTCATTTACTACCTCTGTGACCATAGACAAATAATTTACCAATTCTGAACTCAGTTTCTATGTGTATAATAAGATGGAAATCATAATAATATCCATAGCACATATTTGCAGGATTATTGTAAGGTTCGTGTAGGATGATATATGTAAAATATATTCCACAACCAGTAAAGCTCCTTTCAATTTTCACTTCTTATTACTAATATCAAATATGCTAATATTTACTAAAATGTAATTGAATTTTTACTACCATTCTGCCATACAATGGATTCAGATATACAAAAGTAGTACTGGTAAGCTATTAACTTTTTTCATGTATTTACTTTGTCAAGATATTAGGAGACACACTTTTTTCTAGAGCTAAGACCCAGCAAGCAAGATGTGCCCTGAACTTGGCATAACAACAATCCTTTGTTCTCCCTCTTTAGATGATCTCAGTCACAGCAAAATCCCAGAATTTTGTATGGTTATGAAGTACTACTATGAATCAAACTTGATACATTGTTGTTATTACCCCTCATTGTCAGTGTGATTCCTGACTCTCCTGTCTCTAGCCTGCTCTGTTCAGCTCTAGCCATGTAAGGGTTACAGGCAGGTATCTTCTGGTTAACATTTATTGGTGTTAGAAGTAGCATTGGACATAGAAAAGGGCCATATGACTCTCTGCTTGATCTGTTTGTTTCTCTGTCTTCTTGGAGTTTCTGCTTGTAACTTCTATATATGCTGAAGTCCAGGGTGCTGAATTTTCCCCCTGAACTAAGTAAATGATATGTTTGATTGATTAAAGCAAGATTGTTAATCCATTTTGAGTTGCTTTCATTTAGAAAAGTAGATCTAAGAACTTGTGTCGGCAGCCACCCTGGGGATGCTGGGGTGCTTGCCACTACATGTTGGCAGGATGTTTGATACTGCAGGACATAAAGCATCTATCATTTTTCACAGTTGATTTTTGATATTTTCATTTTATAGTCATCAATGCTGAGAATAATGCTTCTCATAAAAACATAGTACAAAATGGCAGAAGTATGTTTAAGGCCATTTCATAAATTGTTGGAAATTCTGTCCTAACCCCAAGCCAAAAGGAATTTAACAATTTTGCATGTACAGAAAAAAAAAATTGCAATTTGTAATATATAGTAATTTCGATTCAGAGTCACGGTATTTCAGGCAACATTCATTGGTGTCATGTTGTGTGGCATAATGGTATGCATGCTGCAAAGGGTGCATGTTGCGTCTTCAGAACCAAGGCTACAGTGAAGTTGCATGATGCAACATAGGCAAATGCTGCCAGAAAAACTTTGTATTGATTACATGTTTGATTTGGAAATAATTTTTGGTTATTGCATGTTCAGAAACCTTTTACTCTTGCCAAATTTTTCATGACCCCCCACATTTTTTTATGCAATCTTATATGGGATAGTGACCCACAGTTTATGTAGTGCTGCCCTAACTGTTCCTGCCTTTTCTGTTTGGCTTCGGTCCCCTCAGGCCAGGAGGCTCTTTCCTGCTCTTCTCCATCTTTTCCCTTCCCTACCTTCCAACCCCCCTTCCCCACCCCCCCCCCAAATTATTCTGAGACAGTGTTTTTTTATTTTTTTTTTTTTACTGTTTTTAACCAGTAAAATCAGGATGGGTAACAGCACACTGTGTTAAAATATGTCTGTTTGTATCTGTCTTGGCATTTTTTCTATGTTTTTGTCTTTGTAAAATGTAAAATATCACTGTCATGATTCTGTTGTGAGCTAGATTTTGTTACCTTAAAAGATTTAAAATGCAACTAGCAATGGCAGACACAAGATGCTGGAGTAGAAGCAGGAAATTTTGTGACCTCCCCCCACAACCACCTCAAATACCTATACAATATGACTCTAAACAAATTTTAGAGCTTCATAACACACAAAGTGACAGAGAGAAACAAAAATCCTCCACTGAAGGCAGCCTGGCAGGCTGACAGGAACAGTTTGTTGCAGTACACTGGGAGCTAAGAGCTGTCCCGTGTGAGCCGCGCAGTTTGAACTCCAGGGAGTCAGTGGTGGCCAGAATAGACTTCGCAAGAGTGAATCACCAGTAGCTTTGGCAGTTCCCAAACTGTTCAACACATATAGGCCAAAAAGAAAGTAAAAAGTCAATCAGGAACTCTGCTGGAAAGGAATTGCTCGGTCCAGCCCATGCCCCGAGGCAAGAAATGGCAGAGGCATGGTAGCTGAGGCAGCAACATCTGCTGCATGGCTGCCCCAGGAGACCTTGGACTAGAGATCATAGGGGGACCAAGTGACCATTCAGAGGGTAATCATTCTTGCTTTGACCTGCTTGGATATGGAGTGCTTTCTTGGGAGGTTGTCCTGGGGTGAGAAATGCCAGTTTTCCAGTGTGGTGTCTGTATAGAAGGCACCTTCTTCAGACCTCTGACAACATTTGTGAACACCCCAGCAATTTGGAAAAAAGTTCTCATCTATGGAAGCAGAGCTTTACCATGGCAAAGAGCTCAAAAGTCAAGTAATTGACTTAAAATATGAACAAGGAGAGGAATCATAAACAGTCCATAGAAATCTTTTTTTCGGGATGAAAACGATCAAAGCATGGAACAGGAGGAAGAAAAAAAAGTCAGAACTTCAGCATCAAAGGCTTCCAAGAAAAATATGAACTGCATATAGGCCATGAAGGAGCTCAAGAAGTATTTTGAAAATCAAGTAAGAGAAGTAGAGGAAACACTGGGAAGAGAAATGAAAATCATGAAAGAAAATCATGAAAAGAAAATCTGACTGAAGAAAATAACAATTTAAAAAATAGACTAACTCAAAAGGAAAAAGAGGCCCAAAAAGCTAATGAGGAGAAGAATGCCTTAGGAAGCCAAATTTGCCAGATGAAAAAAGAATTTCAAAAACTCGCTGCAGAGAATAATTCCTTCAAAATTATATTGGAGCAAATGGAAGTTAATAACTTTATGAGAAATCAAGATACTATTAAACAGATCCAAACAAATGAAAAAAAAAAAAGAAGGTAATATGAAATAGATCGTTGGAAAAAAACACAGACCTGGAAAATAGATCCAGGAGAGATAATTTCAAAATTATTGGGCTACCTGAAAGCCATGATCAAAAAAGAAACTAGAAATCGTCTTTCAAGAAATTCTCAAGAAAAATTTTCCTTGCATTTTGGAACCAGAGGGAAAAATAGAAATTGAAAGAATTCACCGATCACCTCTTGAAAAAGATCCCCAAAATGAAACTCGTAGGAATATTGTAGCCAAATTCCAGAGTTCCCAAGTGAAGAAGAAAATATTATAAGCAGTTAGGAAGAAACATTGTGAGTATTTGGGAAACACAATCAGGATAACACAAAATCTAGCAACTTCTATTTTAAGGTATTGAAGGAATTGGAATATGATATTCTATAGGTCAAAGGAGAGAGGATTAAAACCAAGAAACACCTACCTAGCAAAACTGAGTATATTCTTCAGGGAAATGTATGATAATTCAATGAAATAGAGGATTTTCAAGCATTCTTGAGCAAAAAAAAAAAAAAAACAGAGTTGAATAGAAAATGTGACTTTCAAATACAAGTAGCAAGAGAAGCATGAGCATGAAAGCAAAAATGGTAAAGAAATCATAAGGAATTTATCAATGTTAAACTATTTACATACCTACATGGTAAAACAATAATTGTAACTCATGAGACTTTTCTCAGTATGAGGATAATTGAAGGGAATATATATACATATATATGTATACATACACATATATGTTTATACAGTAGGGTACATATGCATATAAATTCATATGTGAGTGTGTGCATAGATGTGTACATGTATACATAGACAGGGCACAGGATCAGTTGAATAGGAAGGGATGATATCTAAAAAAAATAAAATTAAGAGGTAAGAGGGGAATATCATGAGAGAAGATAGGGAGAGATAGAATAAGGTAAATTACCTTATATAAAAGAGGCAAGAGAAAACTGTTACAATGGAGGGGAAGAACAGGAAGGCAAAAGGGAATGGATCAACCTTACTCTCATTGAATTTGGCTTAAGGAGGGAATAACATACATGAGAATTTGGTATTTTACTCTACAGGAAAGTAGGGGGAAAGGGGATAAGAGGGAAGATGATAGAAGGGATGGCAGATTGGGGAGGGTAGTTAGAAGCACACACTTTTGAAAAGGGACAGGGTCAAAGAAGAAAATAGAATAAGTGGGGGATGGAATAGGATGGAGGGTAAAATAATCATTCTTTCACAAAATATCTACTATGGAAATGTTTTGCATAACTACACATACATAGCCTATATTGAATGACTTATCCTCCCATGGGGTGGGTGATAAGGGAAGAAGGGAAAGAATCTGGAAATCAAAGTTTTAAAATCAAATGTTTTATATATATGTATGTGTGTGTGTGTGTATTGTTTTACATGCTACAGGGAAATAAGATATCCAAGTAAGAGGATATAGAAATCCATCTTGCCCTAGTAGAAAGTCAGAGGAGGTATAGGGGAGGATATAAGGGAGAACACATTGTGGAAGGGGTATTCAGTAGCATTGATATATTGGGGGTAGGGGTAGGGGAAAGATGGAGAGAAAATTTATAACTCAATCTTGTGGCAATGAATGTTGAAAGCTAAAAATAAACAAATTAAACCAAAAAAATGCAACTAGCCAAAAAAAAATTCAGGCTGTAGTCAGAGAGTTTAGAATACTGCAGAAGATTAATGAACTTTCATAGTTGGAGCAATTTCTCAGTAATCAGGACTCCCACTTTAGGTTTTCTATGGGACATTAAGTTATAAGAAAAGAGAAAAAGCAAACAAACTTCTAAGACACTTTTTATCCTATGATTTTAGCTTTATATATGTTGGAATTACAGAAATAAAGTCATATAATCAACGTTTATAAAAAAAAACCTGGGAGATTTTGGAGGTTTAATTATTTATCATTTTTAAAATTTCAGGAGAGAACTCCTGAGACTTTGAGGAAAATTCCAGCATCTCTTTTTGTGAAATATCTTTGTAAGTTTTATCAATTACATAGAAATCTGTACAAAATTTAAGGAAAAATATGGATTAAAGTTTTGAAGGTTTTAAAAAAGTAAATGTCTAGATTAATAGCCTTATGATGGAAGGCAGCTACTTTGGAACTAATCCCTGATTGAAGAAAAAAAAAATAGGTCCATGGTTTGTACCTTATAGCCATCTCTTTTTAACACTACTTTGACACTTATGTCAATGAATAAAGGAAATACTGTTTAAACCAAAGATCCCTTATGTCTCCCCCAGGTCAGAGACCCTCTCCATTTCATCTTATATCAGATTCCCAAGTACAGGTGTTGAAAAAAATACTGGAAAAATTGAATTACATTCCAATTGCAGAATAATTTTGTTGGACAAAACAACATACCTTTTAAGTGTGGATGATGTTTGTTGCACATGAATTGGGCTTTTAAAAGGAATATGATAAAAATTAGGTATTTGAAAACTGTTAAATTTTTAGTGGGGTATATTTTTATTATAATAGTTAATTTTCATTTGAAAATCTTGGCTATTAGGAAAGTGTATATGGTGGTTCAAATATGTAACTTTAACATTTTAATGATGAATTAACTATCCAACATTTCCTAGAGGTCTGAAGCTGCAGAATGTAAGTACTTTTAATTCAAAAGTAAAGAATTAGTGAAATGTTAACTGTTATGGAAACATTACGAAAGATATTAAAACCACAAGTTTGGTTAGTAAAATTTTGCTATTTAAGATAAAAATTCCTGGAGTTTTAATTTACTATTGTTTGAGTTTTGATTGCAGGGATAGTTGTCTGAATTATCCTGAAGTCATTAGTAGAAAATGTCATGTGCTACAGTTTGGAAACTGATAAAGGCTTGGGAAAAGTTTTGGGGATGACAGTGGCATGGAATAGGTAGGATTCTCCTGACCCTATTTTCCCATTGTGCTATTTCCTTTCTGAAAAGGAAATTTCTCCACCTGGTTAATTCTGACCCCTGTTTTTAACACTCCATGACTACATGATTGACTTTCAGATATGACTCATACCTGGAATTAAACAGAGCTAAGGGGTTCTCCCATTAAACTATATCCCTCTTTTTCCCTTTATAGAAAAATTTCTATAATCAAGAAGTTTTGTAAATACCATACTAAATCAATTAAATAAATGATTGCTACTAGAAAAATCTCTGAGTTACTATAATAGGATGCATGTATGAACATCTTAAAATTTTAATTTGTTTTGTGGTCAAATTATAATAAATGAATTATATCCTCCTAAGGGAGGGAATGATTAAACAAAGTAATAAGACAAAGATGTAATGTACAAGTTTTCTGAATAAATGGAATAGTAAATTTTGAAAAAGTAACAAGATTAGACTCTTTTCTCTAAGACCTACATACATATGTTTATAATTGGTTCCAAATTTATTTAACACTGAAATTCAGACTTTGAGTATGTTTTAGTTATAAGATCTAAAAATTGGATTAACAATTTCACATATAAATTTCCTGGGTAATAGTAAAGAAAATGAAATTACTTTCCCATTATTCAAGTATCTGTCTGATAATTTTAAAAGTCAGAAGATTTCATTTTACAGTTGGACCCTCACAAATTTTTAAAAGATTCTTACATCAGGTACAGGATTTAGGTAAGGCTAGAAACAGCAAATGGTATATAAACTGAATTTTTCTGGAGTTTCAAGATTGAAGAAACAATTTTAAGTGATTTTTCTAAGTTATATTTAGTCAGAATTATCTAGGAACTGTTAGATTTGGAACCAGAGAAGCAGAGCCTCTTTAAGAGCTGTCCTGAGAGTAAAGCCTATTGTACAAGAAAAGATATCTAGGGAACAGATTACTATGTGAGAAATCTGGGACTCAGAATGTGCTGATTAAATGAACATTGAGAATGAATCACTAGTATACAAAAAGACTTGATGTCAGTTAATACTGATTACAACTATTGCATTGCTTTGTCTTTTGTTTCAAGATGCTTATGTTTAAGTTTTCTTGGTTGCCTTGGTGATTAGTCCATTGTGCACTGTTAAGTAGCTTGATCTGTACCCAAAAATGTAATTATGAAATTATGGAAATTTGGAAAAAACTTTATTGCATTTTTTTAACCTAGCCTTGTATGACTGAAACTGGACCATCTCTCCATGCTCTTTAGAGATCCTTAACTAAGGCCGTATGTTATGCTAACTTCCATTCATGTTAATTACCTTCAAATGCTCAGATATATATATATATATATATATGTATATATATATATACACATATATAAACTACGTAAGGAAATATTTCTTTCATATATATCAATATTGACATATAATAGTATAAATATAGATGATTTGTTGTTGCTGTTGTTGAGTAGGCAACAGAACAGAAGTCATACTGTAGCACAGAAAGAAGGAAAATGCAAGCTGAATTTCAGGAAAAAAGAGAAGAGAGTGAAGTTTGGACATTATGTACCAAATAGCCAGACTTTGATTCCCAGTGAAATGACAGAAAAAAAAATTTTTAAGAGGAAGTTTCCAAATATTCAGAAGAAGAGTCAGCATGTTATCCTTAAGGAAAGATTAAGGAACATGAATCTCATTTCTTCTTTTGGCAAGTCTAATATATCCTTTCACAAGGGTAATGCTGAACACATTTCCCTAGATTTTATGAAAAAAAAAATTGATAAAGTTCTTATAGCTAAGATGAAGTGATGACTAAACTATGGTATAGTTACATAAATTAAGGAGTCATGTAATGCCCAGACACAAAGAGAAGTAATTAATGGTTTTCTATCTAATCATTCTAGAGCAAGATTCTCTAAAAGAATGAGGTAGGATCCTCCCTTGCTTCTGCTCCTCTATTTTGTGGATAATGCAGCTAGTAGTGAATGGTTAATAGAGGTATGATTGACAAAAGAATTGCTGATGTGCAAGAAGCAGGTAGGTGGTTCAGTGGATAAAACACTAGGCCTGATTTCAGGAAGGGATGAGTATGAATAAAACCTCAGACACTTACTAGCTCTGTGACTCTAAGTAAATCACTTAACTTCTCTCTGCCTCAGTTTCCTGAACTGTAAAATGGTGATGATAATAGCACCTACCTCACAGGGTTGTTGTGAAGCACAAATATAATATTTATGAAGTACTTAGAACAGTGTCTAGAGAACAGAGGTTCCTAATAAATGGTTGTTTTACTATAAATAACATAGCTATTCTCAGCAACAATATGATCCAAGACAATTTCAAAGGACTTAGAGTGAAAAACACTATCTACCGCTAGAGAAAGAGCTAATGGAGTCTAAATGCAGATTGAAACACACTTTTTTTTAACTTCCTTTTTCCTGTGTTTTTTTCACAACATTATTAATATGGAAGTGTGTTTTATATTGTTCTTCAGTTTTTTCAGTTATGTCTGACTCTCTGTGACCCTATTTGGGGTTTTCTTGTCAAAGATACCAGAGTTGTTTGCCATTTCCTTCTCTAGCTCATTTTATAGATGAGAGACTGAAGGAAATAAGGTTAAGTGACTTGCCCAGGAACAGATAGTCTGAATCTGGATTTTGAACTCAGGAAAAGGAGTCTTCCTGATCCCCAGGCCCAGCACTCGATCCACTGTGACACCTAATTGCTCTCACATGTATCACGTATATTAAATTGCTTGCCTCCTCAATGAGGGAGGAGGAGAGGAATAGAGATAGAGAATTTTCAACTCAGTTTTTTTAAATGTTAAAAGTTGTCTTACATATAATTGGAAAAAGTAAAATATTTAAAGGGGAAAAAAAAACAGATGGCTTCTGTCTTTCTAAGAACATTGTTAGAAATGTAATAAGAACCTGATAGCGGTCAATGCAAAGTCAATGAATCACATAATTTTAGAGTTAGAAGATACCTCTGAGACTTTCTAGTGCAAACCATACCTGAAAAAAGATATACTCTTAAATGGTCCTGTAACTTTTGCTTGAGGACCTGCAGTGAGACAAGACTGAGTATTCCCTGAGTCAGTCTATTCCAATGCTAGATTGCTTTAATTGTTAGTTTAATATTCCCCATTTCATTAGGTTTCCATTTGCCTCTAGGGCTTCTACTTTTTTCATGTGACAGTTTTTGCTAGCAGAATAAATATAATGCATATTTTATAACACAGTTCTTCAAGTGAAGAAAATATCTCCCTGTACTTCTCTCCTGGCTCAATACCCCAAATTCTCTTATCCAGTCCTCATATATCATGATACCGGAGGAATCTGTCATGCTGCTTATACTCCTCTGTACCCTCTCCATTTTATAAATATTCTTCCTAAAATGTAGAGTGCAGAACACAACACAATTCTCTAGATGTATTATGATCAGGGGAAAGTTTAGCATTGCAGTGTCATCTCCTTATTGCTGCCTTAATGAAGCCACATTTCAAATTCACTTTCTTCATTGCCATATCACAACAGAGTCATATTGAGCTTGTGAATTGACCAATAATAACTTTTTGGAAGATCCCACATCTTGTATTTGTGATTTTGATTTTTGAACTACATATAATATTTTAAATTTATGAAAGGAAATAGAGTGAGCTCCAAATCTGGAATGAGACTGAACTGTGGCAAGGGCTATCATCATGTGGTTCAAAGGGAGGAAGAATAGATATCTCTAGACTCTTCTTCTCTGGCCCTTCCTCCAAGGGAGCCTTTCATTCCTGACCAGAGAGGAAACAAGAAGTTGGGGAACAAGGCCACTTCCTCTCATCAAGGAGAGGGGGGTACTGGTGTACAAGTCTATCTATCTGGTCCCTTCTGTATTACTAGTATAAGGGATATGATTCAGGTCAATCTAATGTTTTATTGTTTTGTCATTTAGCAGAGAAGAGAGATCCCAAGCTCTCTATCCAAAACTTGTCCCCTTTCCAATCTAATACTAGTTACATAGAGAAAACATATAGTGAATAGCAAAGAAACCCATTTATCCAAACCATAGCAAAATGAAAATTAGAGAAAGTACCAGACAGTGTAGAATGAGGAATTTCCATGTTGGGAGCAAGATAATTCAATTTAAGTAAGAGATATTGTCCTGGATCTCACCCAAGGGGAAACTCCACAAAGTCTGTAGTGTAGCAAGGTCAGAAAAGGGACATAAAAGAGAAAGCCAGCTCCACTCTTATATTCTCAGTCTTTTCCTTGAGTAACCTATAGCAGAGCTGCCCTCTTCCATCTTCACTCTCAAAGCTGGAAGCAAAGAGTGCACAAAGGGACGATGCTTGAAGAAGAATTGAAACTTGTAGGGTCCAGAAGGGGAATTAATGTTTGAAGAGACACAAAAGAGGACTGATGAAATTTGTAGCTCTTTTGTCCCTTATCTACTCTGCCCTGCCCCTCATGTAGGACAGGGTCTTCATCTCAACAAATAAAGAGACAGTCCCATACCAATGGGCTTTGGGGACAGGTTGCATTATAACTTTTAAATTTCACATTGTTCTCATTTTGTCCTGTCAAACTATTTTAGAATTTTAACTCTCATGAAATTTTAACTATCAAGTTGATTTGTAAATTTGATGTGACATGATCTATGCCATTGTTCACTGATTAAAACATATTCATATATATGTACATACATATGTATATGTTGTATGTGTATAAATAGATAATATATATCGATATCAAATTACCAAGGGCAAATTCACTGGAGAATCCCTTCAAGGTCATTGTCACTAAATCACTAATAACATTAACCCACTGAACCTGGGGTTTAGTAGTTCAAATCATTTAAAATCTTATTCTTGATGATCACTATTTCCTCATCCAGATATTCAGTAACTATCTCTTTAATAATAGATTCTAAAATTTTGCAACTATTCAAAGTCAGATTCAATGATATATTCCTGGTATTCTCCTATCTTTTGAAACCAAAATTTAAACTTTGGTTTAAAAATCAAATTTTAAAAGTTTGAATTAGAGAAGATAAGATAGATGAAAATTTAATTGAAGAATAACTTGAATGAAAACTTAATATGAATAAGCAATATAAAATACAAGCCAATACAGTTAGTACTGTCCTAGACCACATGAAAATGCACAAGATAAAAGGCAAGGAAGTCATTAATCCTTTAGTGTGCCTTACTCACACCAAATATGGAGCAATGGGATTAAGTTTGCTATCACAAAAGGAAAGACCAAATGGTAAAATGACTAGTTTAAAGAACTGGTGATGTATGACTTAGAGAAATGAAGATTTAAGGGAGATAGCATAGATCTCTTAAAGCATTTAAATATCTGCTATGTTGAAAGACAATTAAAACTCATTTCATTTTTTCAAAGGATAGAACTTGCAACAATTGGCAGAAATGAAGAGAAATTGGCACAAATTCAATGGAATGTGGGTAAAATACAATTAATGCTATTTAAAATTAGTGATATACTGCCTTGAGTGGTTGTGGGTTGCTGTTTGATAGAGTTATCTAGGTAAACAATGGATGAACAATCATTTCTAATTCATCAGACGATATTCTTATTCAGATAACCATTGGATTAGATGACCTCTAGCTTTCATTTCAGCATGAAGATGACCTATTCTGTAAAAGTTGGTCATTGTACTTAACATGAAGTTTTTATGAGCCAAAAACATTTAGTGGAATTGGAAAGGCTTGAGTTTATCTGCACACCTCCAGAACACTAGCTGCTATTCTGGGTCAAGATGTGCTGGAGGCTTCTTGATGAGTGAATCAAACAATAAAAATTGATAAAAATAGGAGTGTGTGCCAGATACTGTGCTAAGTACTTGAGTAAACTTTATCCCTAGGTGGATTGATTTGAGACCAAGTTGTGGGTCTTTTGGTTAAGGATAGTACAAATACAGTTTTTAGACCATTGCTGAGGAATTCCTGAGACTCAAGTGAACATCCCTGACAAATACTTTCATTTCTTTGTAGGTGACTGCTTTTTTCCTGGGTGTTGTTAGATATGTTTCTTTAAATGTATTGTTTGTCTAACTCTTCAGGAACCACCCACATAACCCTGATCAAAACAAAGGCTGTTATTGCATCCCAGATATATGCACTAATAACACCTTGTTTATGTATACTGTTAATTCAATTGTTTATGTCTAGTAGCTAATAGACACTTTATCACTCCCCTCTTCAAGGAATCATGAACTAAACTAACTGATTTCGTCTTTCTTTGAGCATTGCTTTATTACTTCTCACTACGTATTTTCATTACCATTCCATGGAGGAAGAGAACTTGTTTCCTTCTTAAAGTCTTCAGTTCCACTATGAAAAGTCCACACTATTTAAAGATTGTCTAATCTTAACTCCTAAGGTTCAAAAGGATATTTCTCTTTCCCTTTCTTTTCTGCATCATATTCTTCTACTATCTAAAGAATCTTTTATGGGATGCTTTCTAACACTGTGGAAATTTTTCAGTCCCTTCATGAACTTATTTTTACTCCAGGACAAGTAATACATTTTCATAGCCTGTAGTATAGAGCAGGTGGCCTTAAGGCCACAGGTCCTTGGGTATGGGCTTTTGACTAAGTCCAAGTTTTACAGAACAAATTCTTTTATTAAGGGCATTTGTTTTGTGAAGTTTGGATTCAGTCAAAGAGCTGTACCTGAGGACCTACAGGGCCATGTATGGCCTCAAGACTGCAGGTTCACCACCTTTGGTAGAGAATAGATGATACTACCCCCAGGGCACTTCAATAATCAGTAACCTCTGCTGCAATTGGGGGCTATAGAATAAATATAAGGGTTAACCTAACAATCCCAGGGGGTACTGAGTAATTTTATTTTATTTTTTGAAAAGGAGGTGGTAGGCCAGACAAGTCTGGATACTTCTGGAGGGACATTCCTAATATGATCTCATCTTTTTAAAGATGAGAAAACCAAAGATTGGAGAAAGTGATTGGTGCAAGATCATCAGAGTAATTAGTTAAAGAACCCAGGTTCCAGTTGAAATCATGTATTTTGACCCTAAATTCATTGCTCTTTTCACTAAATGAAGTTACCTACACATAATGCCTACTAGAAAGTGTGATTTTCTCTAGCAAACTTTCTGTTCTTATTTCCTTCATTTCTATTTAAGTATGATCAATTTGCTATATTAATAGAAAATTGGGGAAGCACTTTGCCTATAATTTGTGGAGTAGCTTATTATCCAGTAATACACCATATCTGAAAATAACTAATTCATTTGTAAATAGATTTTGAAATCTTTGCTTGATTGTAACTAAAAATGAACCAAGTTCTTGGAACAAGTACAATTCAGAATAAGAACAAAAAAAGATGATTACACTTGTGAAGTTCAACATCCATTAATCAAAATTACAAAGAATAGGAACAAATTAAAAAATTCAATGAGAAGAGGTCACAATTTTTCATTTTGAAGCAGATCAGATATTATTTCACTGTTTTCATTACCAGCTATACTGTGGGTTAATTTTTAAAGGTTTATTTCATACATCTACCCTTTCCCACCTTGTTCTGCCCACTCCCTACCACATAGTATATAAGTATACTTCCTATTTTATGCCTTTTAAAATCTAATACAAATGAGAAGATAAAATAATATTCCTAAATGTTAATGATTAATGGATCTACTATTCTCATAGTAAATGTTACCAAAAGATATTAAGAAAATTGCAGAATAAATTAAAGATATTTCAAAGGTTTACCTTTGATAGGCAAATAAAGGACTTGTCCGAGATGGTTTCATTGGGTGTATAAATGCAACAAGAAAGACTGTCATGTGACAACTTGTCATTTTACCTTTTCAGTGTTGGTTATAAGTATAGGGCACCAGGAAGATAATTACAGCTTATAATATTAATAGCTGATATTTATATGGTGCCTACTATATGCTAGACACTGTGCTAGATGTTTCATAAATATTACCTCATCTGGTACTCAGCACTGCCTAAGAAAGTAGGTATGATTATTATCCCCATTTTACAGATAAAGATACAGAGGCAAAGAGAAGATATGTAACCAGGGTCATACATTTAGTAGTTAGTAAGTCTCTGTAACACCATGCACAAGCATCTTTCCAGAAGAATGCTACTGTGAATAGCTTTTAAGATTCTGATTACACAGTATAGTGAACACTCTATTTATTCTATAACAAATCAAAGAAAAACAGTCTCATAAAATCAAGGTACAGCATTTACAACATTACAGCTTATCACAGAAAATCACAATATAGTATTCACAATAGCTTATCATTAAAATTGCCACATAGTTTCCACCATAGTGGCCAAAAAGTTTTGAACAAAGGACGATCATCTCAAAGTACAATAGTAAAAGTCTTCCACTCATGGGGCACACTAAGTTAACTCAATCAGTCACTTATTCAGCAATCAATTACTAAGTATCATTAATTACTAGGTACAATCATGGGAAAATATACAGACCCTCCAGCCCTAGGTCACTTGTAAACTACAATTTCATCACTACTCTGTACCCATGGAGAGGTCTTTCATCTTGACTCAAGGCAGGCAACTCCTGCCTAAATCCACCAAATAGTCACCTGGATTCAAAGGCAGACAGTTCCCAGTTCCTTGTCCAGCTCTCCATGTAAGTCTGGCTCCACACTGCAGTCCACAGAGTCCAGTCCATCTCAAATTCTTCACAATTTCTGTTTCCAGGAATTCAAGGCTCAACCAAGCCACAAACAGACAAAGTCTTAGCATCCCGTTCATGCTTCCTCAGTCTTCTGCAGCTCGTTCAAACAATGAGAATCATCTTATCCAGTCTAGATGGGGTTGGGGTTGTGAGGGAAATGGGGGATGCTCCTGGGCTCCTCTTCAGCATCATGGGCTTCTCTTTAGAAGAAGCTCTACCACTACAAGTTCTCAGGAAACTGTGACTGAGTTTTCAATTCTCATTTCTCTTCTGTAGCTGCTCTGCCTCCATATTCTGGTCCCAAGAAATTCTGATCCTTCCTCTCTGGGGCTTTTCCTTACATACACACAGCATTAGCTACTTCCTGTTTCAGCCAACCCCTTCCTGTTACATCAGGAAGAAGGGTTCATACCTTCTGTTTCTTTCACAGAGGTTTGATTAGTTACTAAGTGCTAAGCACCTGCTTACTTGCCAATACAAAAAGGGGTCTTCGAATTCAAATTAATTACCATTATAGTCTCTGAGGCTTGATTTTGAATTTAAGTCTTCCTTGATTTTGGCCCAGTACTCTCTCCAACACACCACCTAGCTTTCAATGTAACAACATGCAATGTAGAGAAAGAAGAGCAGAATTTATACGATGAAACCAGCTCAATATACAAACTGATACTTTATTATTCATTGTGAAGTAGATATGGGAGACAGCATCAAATAACATATCGGAGAAAACAATTTTTGATCAAGATGTCTAAAGATGCCAAAGGTTTATAGACTACACCAATTACTCTCATTTGGAAACCATGAATTCCTTCTTCTTGAAGAGATTTGGGAAGAAGTGGATATTATAAACACTGAACAATATTGTGCAGAAAAATAGGCAGAAGTGATTATTTATGAGTCAACTGTGTGCAATCATATGATGTATTTATTAGTACAATGAAGCAATAAACCAAAATATTGGAAGATAAATTTAAGAAGGCACTGCTTATACTTACAACAGTTCCAACATGGCCTATTAAAAGAAATATTCTGCAAAGTTGTTGTTTGTCCTTTGTTCTTAAAGAGGACCATGATGTCAGGAAGGTGATGTCATGACTTGCAAGTGAATTGGATTTAAGTGAGGGAGGGCTGTGCAAGAGGGACCAGCCTCACTTTCTCCTCTGGAGATATCTGTACCCAGGGGCAAAATATAGACCAGGTCGACTGGAAGTGGCTTCACATGGCCTCACATTCCTCGCACAAGGACGACCTTGGCCTTTTTAAGCTATGGTCTTTCCTACATTTCAGTTTGACTGGGGCATTGCCCATTCAGTGATTAAGGCTAGGTGAAGCAAACAATGGTCTCTTTTACATAGGCAAAAATAAATAAATAAATAAATAAATGAATGAATGAATAAATAAATAAATAAATAAATAGATAAATAAATAAATAGATAAATGAATAAATGAATGAATAAATAAATAAATCTGGGGGGAACCCTCAGGTTTTCTGATCAAAACACAATTGCTATTTACATTTACTCTGAGCCACCAGAGTCCAAACAATGACCAAGTGGGGTTTGGACAGGGACCTATTGTTGGTCAATTTAGGAGAGCCAGAAATGGGTGAATTGACAATGGGATGTTTATTTGAGAATTACTATGATTTAAAAACAAAAAGCATCAATGAATTAATTATTATAATTTTAATTGCTGTAAAAGTACTTCTGTGAGTCTAATGCAGGCTACTTGTTCCCTTCCTGCTCACTTTCATCTTCATATCTTTGCTTACAGTATTTTCTTACTCTATTCCATGCATACTTTCCTTTTTCAAAATCTTAGATTCACTCCCTCCTTCAAGTCCTAATGGAGATTCTACTTCTTTTATGAATTCTTATTTCAATGTCCCATCTGTAATTGATCAAGTCTTGCTCCATAAATTTCTCATAAGACTTTTCGGGACATCTTTGTACATAGCACATTCTGCCCCCTACTACTTAGTAAGCTCCTGAAAGGTAAGGATAATGACTAATCTATCTACAACACCATGCCTAAAGTAGGTGCAATAAATATTTGTTGAAATGAATATTTTTTTGAAATGATGCTATTTTGGGGGGACAGAGCCAAGATGGCTGAGTAGAAGCATGACTTTCCCACAGCTCCAGCTTTCACTCTCCCCAATCCATGTAAAAAGGGGACTCTAAACAAACTTTGGAGCTGCAGAACCCACAAAATGACACAAAGAAGCTAACATCCCACTGAGGACAGCCCGGCAGGCCTGCCTGCAGGAATCCAGCACAGTGTTCTGGGAGCCAAGCCCAGCACCACACTGAGGCTTTAGGCCCAGGGTGGTCCTGACCAGCCTCGGCCAGGGGAAATACAGATCAGCAGCAACTGTGGCCGGTGATTTGGTGATTTATCAACACATAGACACAAAGGACAAAGTGAGAGGTCAATACAGTCTGGAATTTGGGACCAGTAAGTGGGAGTGCATGGCTTTTACCCCCAGGGCAAAAAGCCACTGAGACAGGGCACAGCCAGCTAGCGCCAAGTGGTGACTTCAGCTCTTGGCTTGCAGAGAGTCGGGGGACCAAGCACCAGTCTGAGGGGTAATCATCTTGCTTTAACGTGCTTGGATATGGATTGCAATCTAGGGTGGAGGTTCTGGGTTGTGTGTCCAGCTTGCCAGAGCATGTGGATACCTCAGAGAGGGCACCCATCTAATACCTCCGGCAGCTGAGAAAACCCCAGCGTTTGGGACCAAAGCTCCCCTGTCTGGTGGCAGAGTCCTACTGTGGCAAAAAGCCCATAAGTCAATTAACTGAGTGGTGTAATGTAATGCCAAGGAAAGGCAACTTCCCAGGTTCAAAATACCAGCATAGGGGCTCTCTATTTTATTCAGTAACAAACCCAGAATAGAGAAGATCAAAACATGACATCATTCAAAATACAGTATTTACTAAGTATGATTAAATAATCTCCAAGTACTACCCCATCCCAGGACCATCCAATCATTCAATCAATTACAAAGTCTCCGTTCTAAATACTTCTCCACCCCTAGGCTATACCTTAATTAAGTCCACCACAAAGCCCCTCTTCTCAAATGGAGATTAGTTTCCAAACATAAGTAAAATACATTCATTTGCTCAACCATAGAACACAAAAAGGTCAAAAGTTTCCCACCCCTGGATCACAATTGAATCTACCCCAGAGTTACATCAAGTTTAGACACAGCACTTAATACCCAAATGGAGGTCTTTTCTTCATCTTGACACGAGGCAAGTTCTCAGCAATCTTAGTTCCTGGGGAGACAAGGCTTAGCAAGGCCATAAGATACATTGCCAGTCCCTTCATGAATTTATCCTCTGTCTGTAGAACAGTCCTAGAACCCCTGAACACATTAGCAAAGCCCTCTCCCAGGATTTCTGTAAACATACAACAAGAAAATCCTTCTTCAGGGCTTCTGAACCAACAGAAAGGCTCCCAGACCCCTGCAACAACAGCACTGTCCTTCACCAGTGGACAGTATTCATTCTGTCTGCCGGACAGTCTCCAGACCCCTGCAACAACAGTACTGTCCCTCACCAGTGGACAGTATTCACTCTCAGTACTGTCCCTCACCAGTGGACAGTATTCACTCTCTGTCTGCAGGACAGTCTCAGGCCTTCTTAACCAAATGCCAGGTTCCAGGACTTCTTCAACAGGACAGTCTTTCACCAGTGGACAAATCTGGCAAAATAACATCAAAACAGACAGACAAAGTACCAGCAAAACAGCCATGTCTCCTCAGTCCTTGGCAGCTCAGGGGGCAGGTCTCAAAAGTCCAGGGCAATTCAAAGCGGCCACCAGCAATTCCCTTAGTCTCTCTCTCTCCACGAGGTGCTGCTACCAAAAAAAAAAAATCTTCCGCCTCTCTCTAGTGTCTCTCCAAATCTACATCACCGGCTCCTCCCAATTCAGGACTTTCTTTTCACATCAACAAGCCCATCCCACAGGTGGGATTAACAAGCTCTGGGTTTTAACACAATCAATTTGAAAACCAAGCCAATACAGGGGAATCTTTAATTGCCATTACTATCACAAGTGGATAAATGAGCAGGCAAAGGACACAAAGCAGACAGAAGATTCCAACAATACACTCCTATTTTCGGGACAAAAAGGAGCAAAGCATGGAACAGGAGGAAAGAAGAGAAGTCAGAACTCCTGCACCAAAAGATTCAAAGGAAAATACAAGCTGGTTACAGGCCATAGAGGACCTTAAGAAAGATTTTGAAAAACAAATAAGAGAAGTAGAGAAAAAATTGGTAAGAGAAATGAGAACAATGCAAGAAAATTATGAAATGAGAGTCAACAGCCTGGCTGAGGAAAATAATAACTTAAAAAACAGACTGTCTCAAAGGGCAAAGGAGGCCCAAAAAGGCAATGAGGAGAAGAATGCCTTAAAAAGCCGAATTTGCCTGATGGAAAAAGAATCTGAAAAGCTCAATGAGGAGAATCATTGCTTCAGAATTAGATTGGAGCAAATGGAAGCTAATGACTTTATGAGAAATCAAGATGCTGTTAAACAGATCCAAGCAAATGAAAGAATAGAAGGCAATGTGAAATATCTCATGGGAAAAACCACTGAGCTGGAAAATTGATCTAGGAGAGATAATTTAAAAATTATTGGACTGCCTGAAAACCAGGACCAAAGGAAGAACCTAGAAATCATCCTCCAGGAAGTTCTCAAAGAAAACTGCCCTGATGTTTTAGTAACAGAGGGCAAAATAGAGATTGAAAGAATCCAACGATCACCTCCTGAAAAAGATCTCAAGAAGAAAACTCATAGGAATATTATAGCCAGGTTCCGGAATTCCCAGATTAAGGAGAGAATATTACAAGCAGCCAGGAAGAAAAAAAATATTGTGGAAACACAATCAGGATAACCTAGGATCTGGCAGCTTCTACACTGAGGGATCGAAGGGCTTGGAATATGATATTCTGGAGGGCAAAGGAGCTGGGATTAAAACCAAGAGTCACCTACCCAGCAAAACCAAGTGTCATGTTTCACGGGAAAATATGGTCATTCAGTGGAATAGAGGACTTTCAAGCATTCTTGCTGAAAAAACCAGAGTTGAATAGAAAATTTGACATTCAGATACAAGAAGCAAGAGAAGCATGAGAAGGTAAACAAGGAAAAGGAATCATAAGCAACTTATCAAAGTTGAACTATTAACATTCCTACATGGAAAAAACAATAATTGTAGCTTATGAAACTTTTCTCAGTAGTTGAAGGGATTAGAAATATATATATATATATATTTGTCTATATATGAGTGTATATGGGCATATGAATACATAAGTGATTGTGTGTATATATGTTTACAGGTATACATAGATAGAGGGCACAGGTCCAATTTAACAGGAAGGAATGATACTTCAAAGGTGAAATTAAGAGGTTCGAGGAATATGATGAGAGGAGATGGGGAGAGACAGAATGGGGTGAACTATCTCATACAGAAGAGGCAAGGGAAAATGGTTACAATGGAGGGGAGGAATAGAAGGGCAGAGGGGAATGGGTCAACCTTGTTCCCATTGAATTTGGCTTGAGGAGGGAGTGAAATGCTCACTAAATAGGGTATCTCACCCTCTAGGAGAACGGGGGGAAGGGGATGAGAGGGGGGATGATGGAAGGGAGGGTAGGCTGGGGGGAGGGAGGTTGGAAGCACTCACTTTTGAAAATAGATGAGATCAAAGTGGAGAGTAGAGTGGGAGGTGGGATGGGAGGGAGGGAAGTGTAGTCGGTCTTTTACAATGTATCTACTATGTTATTGTTTTGCACTGGCAACACATGTGCAACCTATACTGAACTGCGTGTCTTCCCAGTGGGGGTGGGTGATGGGGAGGGAGGGGTGTGAATCTAGAGTTGAAAGTTTTGAAATCAAATATTCAAATATGTATATATATATGTATACATATGTAAATATATATATATATATATACTATTATTAATACCATCTTACATGTAATTGGGAAATGGGATGTGCAGGTACTGAGGCATAGAGTTCCACTGGAAAAGTGGAAAGGGGTGTGGGGGAGGATGTGGGAGAGAGCAGATTGGAGGAGGGAATATCCTGTGGGACTGCTATTTTGGGGTGGTGGGTGGGGGAGAAATGGGGAGAAAATTTGTAGCTCAAAATCTGGAGGAAAGGGATTATGTAAATCAGAAGTTAATATAGCATTAAAAAAAAAAGAAATGATGCTATTTTCCAAAATCCTGGAATGATTAAATGGACAGATTTTAATAAAATGAATGACCCTGAGAACTACTGTATTCGTAATAATCTTTAGGCCCAAAACTTATGCCACAATAAGACAACCTCACTATTCTTGCTTCACTAATGACTAAGTGATTTATTGCAAGTGTATTATTATTGAAAGCTAATGTTCATTAGAACAACTTTTCATTGTTCAGAGAGTTCTCACACAGATTAACAACTTGGTTAACACATCACAGTTATAGTGCAGAAGTGTGACACCTTATATTTGAAAGGAGGAAAAGCTACAAGCATTTATTAAGCAGGTACTACAGGCCAGGCACTATATTCAGCACTTGTGAGATATTTAATTTCATCCTTAGAACAACTCTGGGAGGTAGGTGCTATTGTTATCTCCATTTTACATCTAAGAAACTGAAACAGAAGTTAAGTGACTTGCCTAAGGTCACACAGCTAGTAAGTATCTGAGGCTACATTTAAATTCAGATCTCCCTGATCCTAGGCTCATCCTTCTATTGCCTGTGCCTCTTATCTGCCATATAAAATAAAGTTCATGATGAAGCCCTTGGTTATGTCCCTATGTAGGTGACTACCCCCCCAAAAAAAAGAGCAACAACAACAAAAATCCTATACATATGTGTTTATTCTTATGTATTCTTACAAAAATCTTACATACATGTGTATTCTGAGCATCAGATGTACTATTCAGTCCACCTATATGGCAAATCTCTACCCAGATTTGTCATCTGCACCTCAAACTCAATGTATCCACAAATGAATTCATCTTTCTCACAAAATGTGTTACCTCTTTCTGGCTTCACTATTTTTGGAGTTGTTCTTTCAGTCACCCAGTCACATTAAAATTCTTGACTGCTGTTTCCTTGGATTTCCCCTCTCCCTCATTTCCTTGTTGTCAAATTCTACCACTGTCAGCTCAGAAATTTGTCTCATAAGCTTTCTTTCTCTATTCTTATTGACATCAGCTGAGCACAATCTTTTATTGTCCATTTTGACCATGGGATTACCTACGAATTGATACCTTGTTAGAGAGACACTGATAAATTAAAGATTGTCTACCCATGGAAGGATAGCCAAAAAAATTTAGTTCCTTTTGAACTAAAACCAGGTGAAATGAGTTTCAATTGATGGAATTAGAGATATTTAATCTGGAGAACAAAATACATAAAGGAGACCTCATAGTTATTCTTAAATATTTAAAAAGCTGTCATGTGAAAGATGAAATGAACATATTCTTTGTTACTCCAGGGAGTAGACCTATTATAATCTATTGGTATATAGCAAAAAGAGGCATATGTGGGGGTCAGTATAAGGAACGTATTTTTCAATTAGAGGTCTGAAAAAATGGAATGGGTTATCTTATAAGGTAGTGTGTTCCCCCAATATTCAATAGGAAAGCTTGAATAACAATGAATTGGGGTTCTATAGATTGAAATCATAGATCAGGGTTTGACTAGATAACCTCTCAGACTTCCTTTGTTATCAACCTATTAATTCTGTGATTCTTTTTTTTTTTTCACATGGAAGTTAGATCTTGCACATCTGGTAATCAAAACTGGTTTTGAAGATATATTAAAGATGATGAAACTTAGGCCCAGATAGGTTATATACTCGTCCAATGTCAACTAAGATAAGTGGATGGGATTTGAACTGAAGTATTTTTAAATTGATAAATCATATTTCACTATATTGCAGCAACTTTCTCCAAGTGTGCTCCCTCCCTCCCTCTCTGTCTCTCTGCCTCTCTGTGTCTGTCTCTCTGTCTCTCTCTCATTGTCTCTTTCCTCTTTTATGTAAAAGTATTCTATTTTTTCTTTCCTTAAATACATTCTCATTGATGCTGTCATATAGAAATGTTTCCTTCCTTCAGACTGAACTTAGCCATCATCCAGGAAAGCATTCCATGGAGATAAATGGTATATCAACTTCCTTTGCTGCAGTAACTATAAATTTGCATCCTAAGTAGTCACATTTACTGAAGATGGAGGAAAGAAAAGTTCACTACACCAAAGTCCTTGTCACTGTCAAATAGTTCATGTGAGACATATCTAGGGTTTTGTCAATTGAAATGACATTAAACAAGGTCTGTTTGTTACAACTGCTTATATCCCCTTTAGACCACAAACAAATTGGATTACTTGAAATTTAGACCACTAGACTTTAGCATTTATCCTGACATGATACCCAAAGGTTAACCAAGACTTTCATCCATTGTCTAGCTGAACTTTCCCATGTGTATTATCTCCTCATTTTAGACCATCAACTCTTTGAGAGCAAGCATTGTGTTATTACTATTTGTATCCTCAGTGCTTATCATGGTGTTTTGTAACTAGTGAGAACATTAAATATGTATTTTATTCATTCATATCCCTAAATTAAATGTCCTCATACAATTTAATTCCTCTTTTCTGATTATTATACTACTTCTCTCTTCCTTTCCAAATCTCTAGAATAAAAAAAAAATATCCCAACTCTTTGCCTACTTATCTACTACCTCTTTGAAATCTGATTTCTGCTTCAATCTCTCTATCAAGCTCACTCTAAAATTATTAATGGATTTCTTATCACCAGATTCAAGGACTTTGTATTTTTTTTTCAATTCTCCTTTTTCTTGATTGCATTTGATACTATTAACAACTCCCTTCAGAATTCGTTCTCTATAGATTAGGGCCTTGTATTCTCTTGGTTCTTCTCCTATGTCCTGATTGGTCCTTTTCTGCTTTGTTTACTATATCATCTTCCTCTTTGCTATCAAATATGTGAATCTTCCAAAGTCCTATCCTTGATTAACTTCTCTATTTGCTCTATATACTCTTCCTACATCAGCAAAAATGAACAAATGAAAAAAAAAATTGCCTTCTTAGCTTCAGTTATCAACTTGGTACAATTCAAATCTATATCTTCATCCCTAAACTCTCTCTTAATTCCCAGCCTCACTTTCTTACTGTTTACTACCAACTATATCTTCTTCCATCACTTCAAACTCACTGTCTACATGAATGTATCACTCTTCCTAATTTCTTTATTTCTGTTGATGATAGCACAATTTTCCCAGTCACCCAAGCATGAAATCATAGAGTTATCTTCCCCTTTTTCCTCTCTCATTACATTTCCAATTAATCTCCAAATCATATAACTTTCTTTTTCATTTATTTTAGCTATTAGTCTAGTTTTGGTCATTATTAATGTCTCTGAAAACTGATGTGATACTTTTTCATCATATCTTTTTTTAATTAAATTTTTTTATTTTTGGTTTACATCATTAATTTCCACAAGATTTTGAGTTACAAATTTTCTCCCCATATTTCCCCTACCAACCACCCCAAAACAGTGATCCCACTGAATACATCCTCCCAAATCTGCTCTCTCCTCTATCTATCCCCATGCCCCCTCTGACTTTCTGGTAGGTCAAGATGGATCTCCATAGCCGAGTGCCTGTATGTCTTATTTCCCAATTGCATGTAAATAATAATAATAATAATTTTACACATTTGATTTTACAACTTTGAATCCCAGATTCTTTCTCTTCCTTGCTCCCCACCCACCCCCACTGGAAAGATAAGCAGCTCAACATAGGTTGTGCATGTGTAGTTACACAAAACGTTTCCATGGTGGATATATTATGAAAAACGAACTATATTTCCCTCCATCCTATTCCACCCCCAACTTGTTCTGTTCTCTACTTTGATGCTGCCCTTTTCAAAAGTGTGTGCTTCTAACTACCCTACCCCCCAACATGCCCTCCCCACCATCATCCCCCCTTTCATCCCCTTACGCCTGTAGCAGCAAACACCCCAAGCATCCTCAGGGTTTGCTGCCACCATAGGCTCTTAGATCTGATTTAATAAAGGAAAGCAAATCAAAATGGGTTAACAAGCTTACTTTAATCAGTCAAACATGTATTGTTTACCTAGTTCAGGGAAAAAGGTCAGCACCCCGAACTTCAAAATATACAGACAGAATTATCAAGACAGAAACAGATCAAGTAGACAGCTTTCCAAACTGTCCAACCATTACATCCATGCCAAATGAACATCTGGGTTTCAAAGCCGGGGGGCCCTGGACAACGGCTTCCCAGAGTTTCATCTGATCAAATCACAGAACACTTCTCAAAGTGAGCCCTAAAACAAAGCTACACATCAGGGCTTATATAACCTTCTCCTGGCTCAGAGAATGTAACAACCTTATTGACTGGCTGGGCAATGAAGAAGTATCTACTGAAAAACAAGTCTCCCACCCCAGGCTCTAGGTGCACTTTAGCCTAGGGGCAGGGAAGATCTTTAAAATTAACATTCCTATTACAATGCCATACTTTCCTGTAGGGTAAGATACCAAATTTAGTGTGTATGTCATTTCCTCACCAAACCAAATTCAGTGAGAGTAAAAGTTGACCCATTCCCTTTTGCTTTCCTGTTTTCCCCTCCATTGTAATAGTTTTCCCTTGCCTCTTGTATATGAGATACTTTACCCCATTCTGTCTGTCCCAATGTCCTCTCATTTTAGTGCTCTCTCTCACCTCTCAATTTCACTTTTTAAGTATCATCCCTTCCTATTCAATTAATCCTGTGCCCTCTGACTATGTATACCTGTACACATATATACACACATTCACATATGTGTTCATATGCACACATAACCTCCTATTTAGATATCTATGCGTGTGTATGCCCATTTATATTCACTGTAACTATCCTCATACTGAGAAAATTTCATAAGTTACAATTATCATTTTTTCATGTAGGCATGTAAATAGTTCAAATTTGATAAATTCCTTATGATTTCTTTTCCCTGTTTACCTTCTCATGCTTCTATTGTTTCTTGTATCTGAATGTCAAATTTTCTATTCCACTGTTTTTCTTTCTTCAAGAAAGCTTTAAAGTGGGGTGGCTAGGTGGCAGATTGAATAGAGCACCAGCCCTGGAATCAGGATGACCTGAGTTCAAATCTGGCCTCAGATACTTAACACAAAAACTAGCCAGGTGACCTTGGGCAAGTCACTCAACCCCAATTGCCCTCCAAAAAGCAAAAAAAAAGCTTGAAAGACCTCTATTTCATTGAATGACCATATTTCTTCCTGAAACATTATACTCAATTTTGCTGGGTAGGTGATTCTTTGATTTAATCCCAGCTCCTTTGACCTCCAAAATATCATATTCCAAGTCCTTCTATCCCTCAGGGTAGAAGCTACCAGATCCTGTGTTATCCTGATTGTGTTTCCAAAATATTCAAATTGTTTCTTCGTGGCTGCTTGTAATATTTTCTCCTTGATCTGGGAAGTCTGCCACCTGGTTATAATATTCCTAGGAATTTCCTTTTGGGAATCTTTTTCAAGAAGTGATCAGTAAATTATTTCAATTTCTATTTTGTTCTCTGGTTCTAAAATATCAGGGCAATTTCCCTGAGATTTTCTTGAAGGATAATTTCTAGGTTCTTTTTGATCATGGACTTCAGGTAGTCAATTAATTTTTAAATGATCTCTCCTGGATGTGTTTTCCAGGTCAGTGTTTTTTCTAATAAGATATTGCACATTACCTTCCATTTTTTCATTTGTTTGGATCTGTTTGATAGTATCTTGATTTCTCATGAAGATATTAGCTTCCATTTACTCCAGTCTAATACTCAAGGAATTATTCTCTTCAGTGAGCTTTTGAAATTATTTTTCCTTTGGGCAAAATCTACTTTTTAAGGCACTCTTCTCCTCATTGGCTTTTTGAGCCTCTTTTGCCATTTGAGTCAATCTATTTTTTAAGGTGTTATTTTCTTCAGTCAGGTTGTTGACTGTCTTTTCAGGATTTTCTTGCGTAATTCTCATTTCTCTTCCCAATTTTTCCTCCACTTCTGTTGCTCGATTTTCTACATCCTTCTTGAGCTCCTCCATGGCCTGTAAGCAGTTCATATTTTTCTTTGAAGCTTTTGGTGCAGGAATTCTGACTTCATTGTCTTCCTGTCATTCCATGCTTTGCTTTGATGTTTTCTGTCTCCAAAAAAGAAATCTAAAGTTGGATTGCTGTGCTTGCTTTGCTTGCTTTGCTTCCTTTGCTTGCTCATATTGTCACTCAATTATGTGACTTTTGAGCTCTTTGCCACAGTAGAATTCTGCTTCCAGATGGGAGACCTTTGTGCAAAATCACTGTGGTTTTTGCAGGTGTCAGAATGGTTAGGAGGGTGTCGTCTCTGCAGCCCCCACAAACTCTGGCTCACTGGTCACATACCTCAGGACCACCACCCAAGACTGTGATCCAGATCCAGGCAGGTTAAAGCAAGAGCGATTACCCTCTGAATGTTCACTTGGCTCCCCTATGATGTACAGGCCAGGAACTCTGAAGCAGCCATGTGGAGGGGGTGGCAGTGCTGCTGCACCTCCACCACTTCTAGCTCCGGGGGTAGAGTCCAGACATGCTCCTCCATCCCCCTTCCCCCAGTTCCAACAGATTTCTGCACTGACCTCTCACTTTTTCTTTGACACTGATGGGTTGATAATTCTGGAAACTGTCATTGCTGCTGGTGATACACTCTTCCATTGCAGCTGCTTGTTGGGACCACCCTAGGTCTAAAACTATGTGCTCACATGGGGCTGGGCTGGGCTCCCAGCATGCTGTCATAAATCCTTCCTATCAGCCTGCCAGGATGCCTTTAGCAGGAGATGTGTTTCTCTCTGTCACTTTGTGGGTTCTATAGCCCTAAAATTTGTTTAGTGTCATATTTTATAGGTATTTGAGGTTTTTATGGGGGGAGCTCATGGAATTTTCCTGCTTCTATGCTGCCATCTTGACTCTGCCACCATCATATCTTTTTTTAACATTTTTTTTAATTTGCAGAAATTTATTTTCTCTACCATCACATCATTGAAAAAAGGAAAGAAAAACATTTCTTCCAACAAATATACAAAATGCACTTCCCTGATTAGTCATATTCAAAAGATATGTCTCATTATACATTCTAAATACATCACTTCTCTGTCAGAAGACAGAGAGCATATTTCATCATTAGTCCTCTGTAACCATAACTGGTCTTTATATTGATCATGTTCCTGTTAGCTGTCAAAGTTGTCTTTAGAGTGTTTTTTAATGTATAAGTTGTGTTCTTTGTTCTATTCATTTCATTCTTTGTCAATTTATAAAATTTTCAATTTTTTTCCTTTTTTATAACTTTATGATAAATAAAAATATATCAATTAACTACTTTTTGCTATACACTGATAATACAAATATAAAAATGAAATACCACTTGTTCTTATAGCATGTATATTTAAATAGTTGTTATGGTTGTTTTCCTTCATTCTTGCAGAAGAGAAAAATGACATCATATTATTGTGGTTAAAGTTAGTGTATCAGACTATGACTGACCAGACCAGCATGAATTCAGAAGATTCCACAGTTCATGCACAAATAGTCCACATGAATATTTGGAATAAAGATGTCTCTAAAGCTCATTTTCTTTTGAGCTAAATAAATTCTACTTCACTTATAAAGAAAAGTACCTTCTGTGATGTGGGCACACCATGCTGGGCAGTCCTTCACCAGTGTCCAAATCATTCTATCAATTCCAAAATTCTTCAGAGAGACCTTGAGAGTATCCTTGTATCACTTCTTCTGGCCTCCACATCAGCACTTCCTTATGTGATTTCTCCATAAAATTAACTTTTAGGCAAATGTACATTTCGCATACAAGCAACATGACCAGTACAATGGAGTTGTATTCTCTGCAGTACAGTTAGAATTCTTGGCAGTTTAGTAAAGGTTTGCTACCTTATTTTTCCAGGTGATCTTTAAATCCTCCTAAGACAATTAAAATGGAAGCAATTCAGTCTCCTGGTGTGGGGCTGGCATACTGTTTAAGTTTAACAGGCACACCACAATAGGATCAGCACAATAACTCTACAGACCTTTAGTTTGATAGTCAGCCTAATACCTCATCTCTCTCACACTTTCTTTCAGTGCCTCCCAAACACTAAACCAGCTCTGGCAATGTGTGTCAACTTTATCACCTATGTATACATATGTGGAAAGTATGCTGGCAAGGTAAATGAACTTATCCAAATTTAGTATTTCCTAATTTGCTGTAACAAATGATGTATGGATGGTGTGGTGCTGGCTGGTAGAAAACCTGTGCTTTTTTTCTTATTTTTACATCAAAATTAGCACACAAGTAGCAGAGAATCAATCCATACTTTGTCATATCTCCACTTCAGAAGCTACATTGAATACACAATACATCTGTGAACAACAAAAACAACAAAAGTTATATAACAATTGTTCCTCCACATTAATCTTGTCTTTTTCAATTTAAATATTTTTTTCAGTATGATATCTGACCTTGATGCTGTTTTTGACTTTTTTTAAGGTGTCTGACCATATTGGGGAAAACATGCTAAAAAGTGTGGCAGTAAGCACACAACCCTGCTTCACTCCATCGGTGAACAGGAAACAGCAAGAACAGTGGTCCATTATCCAGAACCCATGCAAACATACCAGTGTGAAACTGATGTGCAATACTGATGAACTTCTTAAGGCACCCACATTTTGCCAGAATTTTCTTTTTTTTTCACTTACATTTTTTTAATTTATTTTTTTTCAAGTGCTTTATTAACTTTTGATTTACATCATTCATTTCCGCCAGATTTTGAGTTGCAAATTTTCTCCCCCTTTTTCCCCTACCCACCACACCAAATTAGCAGTCCCACAGGATATCTGCTCCTCCAATCTGCTCTCTCCCATATTTTCTCCCATACCCCTTTTGAATTTTCCAGTGGATCTCTATGCCCCAGTGCCTATATATATATATGTATATATATATATATATTTCCCAATTACATGTAAAATAATATTAATAATAGTATACATATATTTGAATATTTGATTCTAAAACTCTGAATTCCAGATTCATGCCCTTCCTCCCTTGTCACCCACTGTTACTGGGAAAATAAGCAGTTCAGTATAGGTTGTACATTTGTGGCTAATGCAAAACAATAACAAAGTAGATATATTGTAAAACACTAATTATTTTTCCCTTCCTCCTATCCCACCTCCCTGTGATAGTAATGGCAATTAAAGATTCCCCTGTATTGGCTTGGTTTTCAAATTGATTGTGTTAAAACCCAGAGTTTGTTAATCCCACCTGTGGGATGGGCTTGTTGATGTGAAAAGAAAGTCCTGAATTGGGAGGAGCTGGTGACGTAGATTTGGAGAGACACTAGAGAGAGGCGGAAGATCTTTTTGGAAGCAGCACCTCGTGGAGAGAGAGAGAGAGACTAAGAGAATTGCTGGTGGCCGCTTTGAATTGCCCTGGATTTTTGAGACCTGCCCCCTGAGCTGACAAGGACTGAGGAGACATGGCTGTTTTGCTGTACTTTGTCTGTCTGTTTTGATGTTATTTTGCCAGATTTGTCCACTGGTGAAAGACTGTCTGAAGAAGTCCTGGAACCTGGCTGTTCGCTAAGAAGCCCTGAGACTGTCCTGCAGACAGAGAGTGAATACTGTCCACTGGTGA
>NW_027187332.1:5986238-6047864 GCF_028583685.1 Petaurus breviceps papuanus | reverse complement strand
TCCTGGGGTGGGGTAGTACTTGGAGATTATTTAATCACACTTAGTAATGCTGTATTTAGAATGATGTCATGTTTTAATCTTCTCTGTTCTTGGTTGGTCACTGAATAAAATAGAGAGCACCTATGCTGGTATTTTGAACCTGGGAAGTTGCCTTTGCTTGGTATTACATTACACTCCCACTTGTTAAATTCTCTACTTTGATCCCATCCCTTTTCAAAAGTGGGTGCTTCCAACTTCCCTCCCCACCCCAGCCTGCCCTCCCTTCCATCATTTCCCCTCTCATCCCCTTCCCTCCTACTCTCTTGGAAGGTGAGATACCCTATTTAGTGTGTATTTCATTCCCTCCTCAAGCCAAATTCAAAGGGAATAAGGTTGGCCCATTACTTTTTGCCTTCCTATTCTTCTCCTCCATTGTAACCATTTTCCCTTGCATCTTCTATATGAGATAGTTTACCCCATTCTGTGTCTCCCCATCTGCTCTCATTATATTCTTCTCTCACCTCTTAATTTCACCTTTCAAGTATCATCCCTTCCTGTTAAATTGGTCTTTTATCCTCTATCTATGTATACCTGTAAACATATATACACACATTCACATATGTATTCATATGCCCATATAGCCTCATATATAGACATATATATACTCCCTTCACCTACTGAGAAAAGTTTCTTAAGTTACAATTATTGTTTTTCCATGTAGGAATGTTAATAGTTCATCTTTGATAAATTCCTTATGATTTCTTTTCCCTATTTACCTTCTCATGCTTCTCTTGCTTCTTGTATCTGAATGTCAAATTTTCTATTCAACTCTGTTTTTTTTAAGGAAAAATGCTTGAAAGTCCTGTATTCCACTGAATGACCATATTTTTCCCTGAAACATAAGACTCACTTTTGCTGGGTAGGTGACTCTGGGCTTTAATCCCAGCTCCTTTGACCTCCAGAATATCATATTCCAAGTCCTTTGATCCCTCGGTGTAGAAGCTGCCAGATCCTGGGTTATCCTGATTGTGTTTCCACAATATTCAAATTGTTTCCTCCTGGCTGCTTGTAATATTCTCACCTTAATCTGGGAATTCTGGAACCTGGCTATAATATTCCTAGGAGTTTTCTTTTTGGGATGTTTTTCAATAGGTGATCGGTGGATCCTTTCAACCTCTATTTTGCCCTCTGGTTCTAAAATATCAGGGCAGTTTCCTTTTAAAACTTCCTGGAGGATGATATCTAGGTTCTTACTTTGATCATGGCTTTGAGGTAGTCTAATAATATTTAAATTTTCTCTCCTATATCTATTTTCCAGGTCAGTGGTTTTTCCTATGAGATATTTCACCTTGCTTCTATTTTTTTATTTGTCTGGATCTGTTTGACAGCATCTTGATTTCTCATAAAGTCATTAGCTTCTATTTGCTCCAATCTAATTCTGAAGCAATGATTCTCCTCATCGAGCTTTTGATATTCTTTTTCCATCTGGGGTATTCAGCTTTTTAAGGCATTCTTCTCCTCATTGACTTTGTGAGCCTCTTTTGCCATTTGAGTTAGTCTTTTTTTAAAGGTAGTCTTTTCCTCAGTCAGGCTGTTGACTCTCATTTCATAATTTTCTTGCATTGTTCTCATTTCTCTTCACCATTTTTCCTCCACTTCTCTTATCTGCTTCTTAAGTTCCTCTATAGACTGTAACCAGCTCGTATTTTCCTTTGAAGCCTTTGGTGCAGGAGTTCTGACTTCACTGTCTTCCTCCTGTTCCATGCTTTGCTCCTTTTTGTCCCCAAAATAGGACTCTAATGTTGGAATCTACAGTCTGCTTTGTTTCCTTTGCCTGGTCATGTTGACCCTCAGTCACTTGACCCCTGGGCTTTTTGCCACAGTAGAACTCTGCCACCAGACAGGGGAGCTTTTGTCCCAAAGGCTAGGGTTTTCTCAGCTGCTGGAGGTATTAGATGGGTGCCCTCTCTGAGGTCTCTGCACGCTCTGGCAAGCTGGACACACACCCCCAGTACCTCCACCCTAGAATGCAATCCAGATCCAAGAAGGTTAAGGCAAGAGCTATTACCCCTCATACTGGTGCTTGGTCGCCCTACACTCTGCAGGCCAGGAGCTGAAGCTGCCTAGTGGAGCTAGCTGTCTGTGCTGGGTCTCAGTGGCTCCTTGCTTGGGGCAAAAGCCACTCACTTTCACTTACTGGGTACCAAAGTCCAGACTGCAATGACATCTCACTTTGTCCTTTCCATCTATGTGTTGATAAATCTGGAAACAGCCACAGCTGCTGCTGATCTGGAGTCCCTCCAGCTGGAGGCTGTTCAGGCCCGCCCTGGGGCTAAAGCCTTGGGTGTGGTGCTGGTCTCCGCTCCCAGAGCACTGGGCTGGCAGATTCCTGCTGGCCTACTGGGCTGTCCTCAGTGGGAGGTTAGCTTCTTTGTGTCATTTTGTGGGTTCTAAAGCTCCAAAGTTTGTTTAGAGTCCCCTTTTTACATGGATTGGGGAAGGTGGAAGCCGGAACCCAGTGGAGGTCCTGCTTTTATTCTTCCATCTTGACTCCAGCCCCCCTCCCCCGCCATAATTTTCTACAAGCCCTCATGTCTGACAGTATCAAAGGCCTTAATCAGACAGACAAATATTATATATACACCTTTCTTCTGCTCCTGTCATTTCTTTTTTTTAAGTTGTATTTTAGATCAAATTCCAGAACACCAATACAAAATAGAGAAATGAAACAAAAACAGATCATGAACTTAGATCTTAAATAAAAGTAAGAAAGGGGGAAAAAAAGCTTGACATATGCATAGCAGAGAGGATTCAAAATATATAACAATAAATTTTCAGTTTAGGAAAGCCTATATGATAAATAATACATGTTTTGTGAACTGGCCATCTTTTCTTTGCTTTCTTGTAAGTTTTCTTTTGTTCTCTGATGTGCACTTTTTTACTTTGTTTTTTCTCCTCCCCTCAAAAATGCTACAATTAAGTTTAGATATGTATACATATACATAAACATGTACATACACATACAAATGCACATTCACCTACATATACATATACATATACACACATATAGACATATACTTTTCCAAACAAATTCTACCCCTGATATTTGTTTTTATGTTTGTGAATATCTCTTGCTTCCTTTTCCTCCTGCCTCCTCTACTTTATTTCTACCCATCACGTTATCTTCCTATTACTTGCCTACTCCACCCCCCCCCACAAGGATCCCTCCCCTATATTCCCAATCCTATAAATCTGACCTACCTTCTATTCCCCATTTTACCTGTTTCCTCACCCTCCCCTCTAAAGTTCCCTCCCTTGTCCTCTCCCCCCTCCCTATGACCTACTGTTTTATTTCTTTTAAATTTAGAAGACTTTTATACTTTCTAAATATATATGTATTGTTCCCTCTTAAACCCATTCTCCATGAAATTAGGTTATCAGAACTACCAGCCCTTTTCCCCCATCTAATACCTTTATATTGATTCTTCCTCTTGCACCTCTTTTGCATAAAGTAATTACTTTTTAGCTATTTCTAAATAGTTTTAATTTTTGAATTTATATCATACTTGGATTTTCCCAAATCTTTTTTATGAGCTACCCAATTATTAATAAGAATCTTAGACATAGGGGTGGCCAGGTAGCATCCACCCAGAAAAACTTGGCCATTTAACCTTGAGTAAGTTACTTAGGGGCGGCCAGGTGGCTCGGTGAGTAAGAGCACCTGCCCCAGATTCGGGATGACCTGGGATCGAATCCGGGCTCTGATACTTAGCACCACACCCAGAAATAACTGTCCGTGTAACCTTGAGCAAGTTACTTAACCCTCATTGCTTAAAAAAAAAAGAATCTTAGACATACGGTTTACTTTTTACATACGTAAAAAATAAATGGTCTGTTCTGATTGACACTCCCTTATAATCATTCTTTTGTATGTACCTTATATTTCTCTTGGCTCTTGTTTGTCAAATCTTCTATTTAACTGAGTTTTTTTAAATTTTTAACAAAATCATGAAAGTCTGAGAGTTCATCATATGTAATTTTTTTGAAATTAAGATTATGCTTAACTTTGTCGAGCATGATATTTTTGGTCAGAGCTTCAGGTCTTTTGCTCTTCTACACAAAATGTTCCAAGACCTGTGGTCCTTTATTGTCTCTGCTGCTAAGTCTGTATGACTCTAATTCTTGAACCAGCATATTTAAATTGTTTATTTTTGTTGCTTTTAATATTTTATCCTTGTGCTAGGGGTTTTGGAATTTGACTATGATATTCTTATGGATTTTCCTCAAAGGATCTTTTTTAAGTGGTGATCAATGGATTTGTTTTTTCTGTCACTACTTTCACCCCTTTTTCTAATGCATCAGGATAATTTTCTTTCATTATTTCTTGTGTTATTGTATCAAGATTTTTTTCTTGATTATGCCTTTTAGTTAATTTGGTTATTTTTGTTTTCTCTTCTTGATCTATTCTTCAAACCTGTTGTTTTTTCTTATAAGATGCTTCACTTTCTCTTCTATTTCTTTATCATTCAGGTTTTGTTTATTTATTTCTTGATCTCTTATAGTTTCGTTAGCTTCACTTTGCCCTATTCTGATTGTCAAGTTGTCATTTTCTTCCTTATTATCCAGTATTTCCTATGCTAATCAGTTGATTTTCCTTTAATATTTTTATTGTCCTTGTATTCTTCTTCTTCTTCTTCTTTTCTTCTTCTTCTTCTTCTTCTTCTTCTTCTTCTTCTTCTTCTTCTTCTTCTTCTTCTTCTTCTTCTTCTTCTTTTTCTCTCAGTTTTTCCTTCACTTCTATTTTTTGATTTTAATGTCTTTTTTAAGATCTTCTATGAATTCTCTTTGGGCAGGTGACCAGTTGACATTACTCTTTGGAGGTTTCTTTACTTCAATATCCTCCTCTGAATATGAACCCTAGATTTCCCTATTCCCATAATAGTTTTCTATGGTTGGTTTCTTTCTCCTTTGCCTGTGTATTTTTAGTGATAACAACTTATATTTGTAATCACTTCTAGTCCTCAGTTATGGGGAAATGGTACCTCTTGCCCCAGATCTTTAATTCTCCCCTCTATCCTGGAACCAAAGGAAACTCTCAAGCCTACTGTAAGTGCCAACAGTCAGAGGCTTTCTGCCCCACTGCTTCTGCACTCCCCTGGAGTGTGCTTGCTCCTTCTCACCCCAACTGCTCTTCCCAGGACAGCTGTATCTGGGATTCCTTGTCAGCAGAGTTTCCCTTGATCTTCCTGAGCTCAGAAGCACAACTCCCCTCATTATTCTGTGGGTAAAAGTTCCTGTGTGTGGAGCCTAGTTAGCCTCTCAAACCAGCTAACCCCAAGACTTGCCACCTGGAGCTATTTACACTTCACAGAGACCAAACCTCTTCCTGGGATTTTTCTTCTGATCTTCTAAAATTGTCCCAGGAAGATCCCAGTTGTGCCCCAATTCTTATTTATTTTTGCCCACACTTTAGTTACCCTGAGGCACTATTTTATCTCATTTGTGGGGGAAAATTTTGAGAGCTTAGAATTTTCTGACCTATTCCACCACCTTCTCAGAATCCTCTCTGCTTCCCTGTTTTCTCCTGGATTTGTCAAGTAACTGTATCAGCAATGCCATATTCACAATGCCTATAGAGATTACAAATATGCTGATATAATTATCCATCACAAAATACATCAGGTTTGCCATTTGGGGAAATAAACTAGAAAATTTATTAAGATACCAAAAGACTGAGTCCCAAAACCAGAAAGTGAAAGCCATCAGAGTAGTTATGACATTGGCACAGGTAGATAAAGTAGAAAGCACCCACATTTTCAAGCCCTCAAAACAGAACAGGCTACCTCAGGCAAAGGTCCTCCTCTCCCCACTCACAGCAACCACCCAGCATCCTGGAAGAGCGCTCCCAGCAGCTCTGGCCCCTGGCAGTCCTTAGCAGAAAGTCCTGCTCCCAGCAGCTCCGGCTGCTGGCAGTGCTCAGCAGGTCCTAACTAAAAAAAAAAAAAAAAGGCAACTGCCGCCAACTGCCAACCGCAGGACCGTTAGCTCGGCTTTTCACTTTCTCTTGCTCTGCTATGTCAGCACGTCCATGGGGCATGGGAGATCTTTAAATCCCATAACCCTTACAGTAACCAATAGATATTCATCTTCCAAGTGAAGGATAAGACTATTAAGGAGAATTCTGGCCAGAAGTTTGCCAACAATGACTAAGAGAGACACCCCTGTATCCCTATTGTGATTGTCACAGGACAATCTATTTTCTTTATCTTCATAGAGATGGACAATGGAGGTATCCTTAAAGTCCTGGGGACTAGTCTCGTCTTGCCATATAACTTGGGAAATTTCAGTTAGTTTTTTTATGAGCAGTGGATGTGCTACCTTGTCAATTTCAGCTGACATATGATATGCACCAGGAACTTTGACACATGAGAGGAATTTAAGGGCATTTAAAACCTCTTCTTCAGTTTGAAGTTTAACTAGAGGAGGATTGATTTTTTATAATTATTTTTTAGTTCATCATTCATTTCAACAACATTTTGAGTTAAAAATTTTCTCCCCATTTCCCCTTCCCACTATGCCAAAACAGCAATCCCACTGAATATTCCCTTCCCCAATCTGCTCTCTCCTATATCTTCTCCCATCCTCCTTCCAACTTTCCAGTTGGGCATGGTGGATCTCTATGCCCCAGTGCCTGTATATCTTCTTTCCCAATTCCAAGTAAAATAATAAGAAGAATATTTTAAATATTTGTTTTTAAAGTTTTGAACTCAAGATTCTTTCCTTACCTCCTGCATCATGCACCCTTACTGGGAAGATAAGCAGTTCAATGTAGGTTGTACATGTGTAGCTATGCAATACGTTTCCTTAGTGGATATATTGTGAAAGACTGACTATAATTACCTCCATTCATTCCCAACCACCACTAGTTCTATTCTCTACTTTGATCTTGTCCATTTTCAAAAGTGGGTGCTTCCAACTTCCCTCCCCCCCCCGCCAGCCTGCCCTCCCTTCCAATATTCCCTCTCTCATCCTCTTCCTCCCTACTCTCCTGTAGGGTGATATACACTATTTAGTGTGTGTATCATTGCCTCCCTAACCCCAATTCAATGAGAAAAAGGTTGATTCATTCCCTTTTACCTTCCTGTTCTTTCCCTCCATTTTAACAGTTTTCTTTTGCCCCTTTTATATGAAATAATTTACCCTATTCTATCTCTTCCCATCTCCTCTCATTATATTCCTCTCTCACCTCTTAATTTCCCCTTTTAATTATCATCCCTTTTAATTCAATTAATCCTGTGTCCTCTGTTTATGTATACTTATACAAATATATACACACTTTCACATATGTATTCATAAGCCCACTTATATAGACATATATATATATATATATATATATGTTACATATATACATATACATTTTTGTTCCCTTCAACTATTCTCATATTGATAAAAGTTTCATAAGTTACAATTAGTGTTTTTCAATGTAAGAATGTAAATATTTCAAATTTGATAAGTTCCTTATGATTTCTTCTCCCTGTTTGCCTTCTCTTGCTTCTTGTATCTGAATGTCAAATTTTCTATTCAACTCTGCTATTTCATTAAGAATGCTTGAAAGTCCTCTATTTCATTGAAGACCATATATTCCCCTGAAACATGATACTCAGTTTTTCTGGGTAGGTGATTCTTGGTTTTAATCCCAGCTCCTATGAACTCTGGTATATCATATTCCAAGCCTTCTATCCCTCATTGTAGAAGCTGACAGATCCTGTGTTTTCCTGATTGTGTTTCCAGAGTATTCAAATTGTTTCTTCCTGGCTGCTTGTAATATTTTCTCCTTGATCTGGGAACTCTGGAACATGGTTATAATATTCCCAGGAGTTTTCTTTTTGGGATTTTTTCAGGAAGTGTTTGTTGTATTCTTTCAACCTCTATTTTGCCCTCTGGTTCTAAAACATCAGGGCAATTTTCCTTGAGAATTTCTTGAAGGATGATTTCTAGGTTCTTTTTATGATCATGATTTTCCAGTAGTTCAATATTTTTTAAGTTATTTCTCCTGGATCTATTTTCCAGGTCATTGGTTTTTCCAATGAGATATTTCATATTGCCTTCTATTTTTTTCATTTGTTTTGATCTGTTTAATAGTATCTTGATTTCTCATGAAGTCACTAGCTTCCATTTGCTCCAATCTAATTCTGAAGGAATGATTCTCCTCAGTGAGCTTTTGAGATTCTTTTTCCATCTGGCAAATTCGGCTTTTTAAGGCATTGTTCTCCTCATTGGCTTTTTGAGCCTCTTTTGCCATTTGAGTTAGTTTATTTTTAAGGTGTTATTTTCTTCAGTCAGTTTGTTGACTCTCATTTCATAATTTTCTTGCATAATTCTAATTTCTCTTCCCACTTTTTACTTCACTTCTCTTACTTGGTTTTAAAAATCCTTCTTATGCTCCTCTGTGGCCTGTAAGCAGCTTATTCTTTTGATCAAAGCTTTTGTTGCAGGAGTTCTGACTTTTCTGGCTTCTTCCAGTTCAATGACCTGATCTTTTTTGTCCTCAAAAAAAGAATCCAAAGTCAAACTGCTGTGCTTGCCTTGTTTCCCTCGCATGCTCATGTTGCCACTCAATTACTTGACTTTTGAGCTTTTTGCCACAGTAGAACTTTGCTACCAGAGGGGGGAGGTTTGTCCCAATTGCTGGGGTATTCTCTGCTGCTGGAGCTATTGGTTGGCTGCCCCCTCTGAAGCCTTCACATGCTCTGTCACACTTGTCAGGCACCCCAGGACCTCCACCCCAGACAGTGGTCCAGATGCAAGCAGGTTAAAGCAACAGTGATTATCCCTCTGAGTGGTTGCTTGGTCCCCCTACAATCTGCAGGCCATTAGCTCTGACGCAGCCACATTGCAGTAGCTGGACAGCGTCCGTGCCTCAGCCTCTTCTCCCTCCAGGGAGCAAACACTGGACCTCACTCCCAAACTCCCAGGTCCCAAAGTCCACATTGCACTGACCTCTCACTTTGTCCTTAGCATCTATAGGCTGACAATTCCGGAAACTGCCACAGCTGCTGGTGATTTGAAGTCCCTCAGCCGGTGGCTGGTTGTGGTCCTCCCTGAAGCTAAAATCTCTGGCTCACACTGGGCTGGGCTCAGCATCCAGAGTGCTGTGCTGGCCCCTTCTTGCCAGCCTGCCAGACTGTCTTCAGCAGTAGGTTAGCTTCTTTGTGTCATTTTCTGAGTTCTGTAGCTCCAAAGTTTGTTTAGAGTCATTTTTTATATTAATTGGAGAAGGTTGGAGCATGAGCCCCTCGAAAGTCCTGTTTCTTCTCTTACATCTTGACTCTGCCTCTCAGAAGGTTTGATTTCAAACTGAAGAATATGGTCAGTGGTTTCAGCATGGAGTGATGACAATTTGTTTAGAATACTATGGAAGTGTTCAGCTCCAAGATCATGTCTTCATCACTAATACATCTGACTTCATCAGCACTGAGTAACTGAGATGTACCATAGGTATTTGGTATACAAAAACCTTTATGGAATCATGAAAATGTTTTGTGTTATTACTATCAGCATAAAACTGATTTTGGGGTGGGAGAGGCAAGATGGTGGAGTAGAAGCAAGAACTTGGTTGATCTCCCACTCCAACCACTTCTAATACCTGTAAGATATGACTCTAAACAAGTTTTAGAGCTACAGAACCCACAAAGTGCTAGAGAGAAACAAACATCCTGCTGAACACAGCCTGGCAGACTGACAGGAAGGGTCTATCACACAAAGGTGGGAGCCAAATGCAGTCCCACCTGAGCAGAGTGGGCCCAGACCTGGGGTGGCTCAGACCACTGGCTGAGAATGGCACTAGCAGACTTCAGAAGAGTGAACCACTGGTGGCTGTGGCAGTTTCCAGACTTTTCATACCATAACACCAAATAGAAAGTAAAAGGTCAGTGGGGAACTCTGTTGATCCAGGTTGAAATAAGACTGCGGTTTCACACCTGCCCCTGGGACCGTGGGAGTGACAGTGGTTGCAGCTGCTGAATCTGCTTCTTCCAGCTCCTGGTCTACAGACCACAGGGGGTCCAATTGTCTGTCCAGAGGGCTTTTGTAAGGATCTCTCTGCTGGCACTGAGGCAGGATTCTCCTGCTTTTTCTCCTGCTTTGGATCTGGGTGGCAGGCTTGGTTCGAGGTCCTAGGTTGAGGAACAATGGTGTGGCAGAGTTTGTTGAGGCTGTGGAGAGAAATCCTCCTCACAGTTCTGAGGCAAGTGCCTGGAAAAACTCTGACAACAGCTGCAAAAAGTCCCAGCAATCTTTGGGACACAGCACTCTCCACTCTGTAAGTGGAGTTCTACCATGGCAAAGAGCTTAAAAGTCAAGTAATTGGCTCACAAGATAAGTGAAAAGAGGAAGTGCAATCAGACTGTAGAATAATTTTGGTTGGGGGGGAGGGAAGAGGATCAAAACAGAACCAGAATAAGACAACAAATTCAAAAGTCCTGTATCAAAAGCCTCCAAGCCAAATGTAAATTGGTGGCAGGCCATGGAAGAGCTCAAGAAGGAATTTGAAAATCTAGTAAGAGAAGTAGAGGAAAAATTGGGAAGAGAAATGAGAATGATGCAAGAAAACCATGAAAAATGAGTAAATAGACTGACTGAGGAAAATGATACTTTAAAACTAGACTAACTCAAAAGGCAAAAGAGGTTCAAAAAGCCAATGAGGAGAAGAATGTCTTAAAAAGCAGATTTGGTCAGATGGAAAAGGATTTTCAAAAATTCACTAAAGATAATAATTCCTTCAAAATTACATTGGAGAAGCTAATGACTTTAGAAGAAATCAAGATACTATCAACAGATCCAAACAAATGAAAAAATAGAAGGTAATGTGAAATATCTCATTGGGGAAAAACAAAAAACAAAACACTGACCTGGAAAAGACCTAGGAGTGATATTTCAAAAATTATTGGACTACCTGAAATCCATGGTCAAAAAAAGAGTCTGGATATCATCTTTCAAGAAATTCTCCCTACACATGCGGAAAAAAAAAAAAAAGGTGCCGCAGTGAGTAAGAGTGGCATCCCCGGAGTTGGGAGGAACTGCGATCAGTTCCGGCCTCATATACTTAACACCCACACCAAAAAACAAAGCAAAACAAAACCTTGGGCAAGTTACTTAATCCCAATTGCTTAAAAAAATTCTCAAGGAAAATTCTAGAACCAGGTGGTAAAATAGAAATTAAAAGAATCCACCAAACACCTCTTGAGAAAGATTATCAAAAGAAAACTCCTAGGAATATTATAGACAAATTCCAGAATCCCCAGGTCAAGGAGAAAATATTATAAGCAGCGAGGATGAAATGATTTGAGTATTATGGAAACACAATCAAGATAACACAAGATCTAGCAGCTTCTATATTAAAGGATTTAAGGTCATGGCATATGATATTCTGGAGGTCAAAGGAGCTAGGATTAAAATCAACAACCACCTATCGAGCAAAACTGAGTAAAATATTTCAAGGGAAAATATTGTAATTCAATGAAATAGAGGACTTTCAAACATTCCTGATATAAAGACCAGAGTTGAACAGATAATTTTACTTCAAATACAAGAAGCAAGAGAAACATGAGAAGGTAAACAGAAAAAAGAAATCATAAGGAACTGATTAAAATTGAACTATTTCAATTCTTACATGGAAAAACAGTAATTGTAATTCATGAGAGTTGAAGGGAATATATATGTATCTATAGGAGGGTATATGTGTGTATGTGTATATATGTAAACATGTATACATAGACAGAGGGTACAGGATCAGTTGAATAGGAAGGGTTTATACCCAAACAATAAAATTAAGAGAAATTTGGAATACCACAATTCTCTTGAAAGAGAAAAATATTGGGAGAAGGAGAAAGGGAGGAATATAATAGGGTAAATTATTTCATATAAAAGAGGCAAGATAAAACTGTTACAATGGAGGGCAAGAGCATAAAGGTGAAAGGAAATGAATCAGCCTTATTCTCATGGAATCTGGCTTGAGGAGGGAATAACATATCCACCCAACTGGCTATTTTACAGTACAGGAAAGGCAGGGGGAAGGGGATAATAAGCCTGATGATAGAAGGGAGGGAAGATTGGGAGAGGGCAGTTAGAAGCAAATACTTTTGAAAAGGGAAACAAAGGAGAAAATAGAATAACTGAGGGGAAGGACAGGATGGAGGAAAATATTGTTAGTCTTTCACAATGTAACTATTATGGGAATGTTTTGGGTAACTTCACATGTACAACGTATATTGAATGCCTTGTCTCCACAGTGGGGATGAGTGAGGAGGGAAGAAGGGAAAGAATCTGGAAATCAAAGTTTTAAAAACAGTGTTAAAAGTTATTTTTTACATGCAACAGGGAAATAAGATATACAGGCAATGGAATATAGAAATCCATCTTGCCCTATAAGAAAGTAAGGGGAATAGGGGAGAACATGAGAGAGAACAGATTGGGAGAAGGGGTGTTTAGTATGTTTGTTATATTGGGGTGGGGATAGGTGAAAGACAGGGAGAAAATTGGTAATTCAAAATCTTGTGGAAGTGAATGTTGAAAACTAAAAAAAATATAAATCTATAAAACTGAATTTCATCAGCCTTCTTATTGAGTCAAGAATCTTGAATCTCTTTAAGCTTTCCTTGCACTTTACTTTAGGTGTAATTAAACACTGCCTTGTTAGAGATGGATGAACTATTCTACTGGTGAGTCCTGTGACTTCTTCTTTTTCATTTAGCAGCTTCTTAATTTACCCATCATTTTCTTCAAATTAGTCTTGCTTACTATTTGTGAGTATTCTGTTCCGTATGAGTAAATGTAGTATTCCAAATCTCCGAAAGCTGCTCACTACTTTTCTGTAGCCCTGTTGAATAGCTTTCCTTCCAAGTGAGCAACACAGTGTTACTGCTTGTAGAAATTCTCTAATCTGTTGATGTTGCCTTCTGGTGGTCATCTTCCCTTAGGACCACCACTTTATTGAATAGGAATATATATATATATATATATATATATACATATACACATGTATATATATATATATATATATATATATCTTAAGGAGTGTGTCTATGATCAATTTATATATATGAATTTATATCTTAAAGAGTATGTATGATCAGGTACAGCGTACCACATAGAGCTTTTGGGACTCTCATGTCTTGTCCATCTTTTCCCCTTATGACGACAGTCTATGAAATGTCAATGTTTGCTGAAAAGTTGCATCCACAAAGTTTTATTGCATTTAGTTAAATGGAATACAGTGTTAGTAAATTAAAGATCATGAGATACATAAATCTTCACTAGTAACTGCCTATTACTATTGCTATTTCTGACTCCATTCCTCCCAAGGACTCCCTGCCATGTCTGGTAGTTTGTGCCTACACTTGCCTTAAAGTCAGTCAGAATTGTCCTCTTTTAGTACACTGATGATGAGGGTCTCTAAGTCTTCACAAAATTTTCCTTTGCCTTCATTAGAGTTTGACATGGTGGGAGCATATGCACTAATGATTGTGGCAGGGTGCTTTCCTGCAAATGGCAATCACATTGTCACAAGTCTGTTATTTACTCTTTTGCAGAGTCATACTAGCTTGTTGACTAGATTAGTTTGATTGCAAAACACACGCCAACTTTACAACAATCCCCTTTACTGCAATCACTTCAGAAGAACATGCATCCAACTCTGACGTTAGCAAGCTGATGTTCATTGGCCAGCCCTGTTTCACTCAGGGCTATTATTTGGATGTAATATGTACTGAGTTCTCTCACAACAAGAGGTGTTAATTTTTCAGGACTACTGGATTTTATGTGGTTCATAAACATGCATATGTTCCATGTACAATGATGAGTGGAATCATCTTCACAAAAGTTTGTGTGTGTTTGTGTGTATGTGAGTGTGTGTGTGTGTACCTGTGTGTGTACTGACCACAGGGTGAGATCCCCATGAGCCATGGTACACTTACATCAGGGTCGGGTGAAGCAGACAATTTTTAGAGGCACCTTTTCTATTTTCCTCAGTTCAGGAGGTGAGCAATGTGATTCTTTAAAAAGGCTGCTCAGATACCCACTGGTCTGTTGAATGTCACTGCTTCCTCAGTCCAGTGAGACTATGACTCTATGGCCTGGGCCACCAGTGTTGTGACTATAGCTCCCAATGTATCTGCATTTACTGCTTGGTGACTTGCCTATTACCATAGGATTTTGAGGACTTTACAATGGTAAAATGGTATTGGTTAAGTCCGTTGATTCATACAATAGATTTAAATGAGACAGAGTTGTTAGGAGTTATTGGCCTCTTTCTTCTCCTCCAGAGACATCAAAATCCAGTAACAAAGCAAAAGTAAAGATGACTTCTGATGACTCTCGATATAGTGGGTGATCTTCCCATCTTTGATGTCTAAAATGGCTCTGTTATACTGTCCACGCAGTTGTAACAAACTGTTCTTATCTACCCATGCTGCAGGAGAAGTCATCACACGCTTGGGGTAAACAGGTAGAAACCCTTCTAATCCAACAATGGGTTTGAAACCCCTAGTTCAACACATCTGCCTAAATGGTTTGTCAGAGTGTGGCTCCTATGTATGCTACAGCTTGGAGCTGCAGGTGAGAGTTGGGTGACTCAAATAGACACCAAAGGTTGGAAGCAGACCTGAAAATGCTTCAGCAACCCTCACACCAGAGATACTAGGCTTCTCTGAACACGCCTTACATGACACTATATTACTCTACACTAAACAGGAAAATAATATATTTGCATGAAATGCATAGAAAGCAAAATATAAGATACTTTACTGTTGGGAGAAGACAATATTTGTTTCAGGGACCAGGAAAGATCCTATACAGAAACTGGCACTTAAGCTAAATCTTGCAGGGAATTAGAAATATGAAGAGGCAGAGTTGAAGAGAGAAAATATTTCAGACATGAGGGTTAATCAAAGCATAGTCGAGTCATTTCTGCAAAACAACAAAGAGGCTCATATGAATGGGAGGAGTAATAAGAAATCCAGCTAAAAAATAGGGTGGGGTCTGGTTGCAGTAAACGTCAACAAAGAGTTTACATTTGACCTTCCTTAGAGGTCATAGAGAAATATAAAGTTTATTGAGGTGGGAGTTTGAAAGGTTCAGACCTTCCATTTGTAAAAATCACTAATGGATAAATGGTGGGTTGGCAATGGAGAGACTGAGATAGGAATACAAAGTAGGAAGTTAAATATTATGTACTTTCAAGGTCATTTTCAAGTAGTATTTACATAGTTTGCTTAAAATTAGGAAGGCCTAACTTCAAGTTCTTCCTGACATACACCAAGTACATGAACAAGTCACTTAACTTTTCATTCCCCCTCACGAAGATCTAAATCATAGTAAATTGCAAAGGATCAGGAGATGTTAGAGGGATAGAAAATACATGTTTGATAATTGGAAAAACAAATTTAAACCCTGTAAGTTGCAGTTGACTTGCTAATATGTGTCTGTAAAAATTATTTCAGAGTCAGCTATGGGAATGTATTGGATAGGCCAATATTTGAAAAGGGATATGCGTAGATACAGACATAGATGACTCAGAAAATGAGTTCAAACTAGTTATATGAACCTAAGCAAGTCACTTTACTGCTATCTGCCTCAGTTGTCTCATCTGTAAATTGGGAATAATTACATCATCTACCTACCATGCTTATAGTTAGAATTAAATAAGATCTTTACGAAATGTTTTTCAAACCATAAAGCACTGTATAAATCCTATTTCTTATTGCCATTATCATTGTAGTTGTTGTGTTATTATATTCTGGGAGTTAATTATACTAGTAAAATAAAAATCTGGACAAAAAGGAAAAAAAAAACTAAGACAGAATACTCCAGGGGAAAGGGGATATAAGATTCCCAACAAAACAAAATAAAACATTAAAAAAAATGCAGCACATTTTTGATGAGCTTAAATTCTAAGGAATGCAGCAGGTACACAGAGAAGTGAGTTTGAATTATAGGCAAAATTATGCACAGTTTTAGGAGAAAGAGAACACTTACACAAGCTGCATGGGGTGAACAAAGGTCTCATGAAGAAGGGAGGTGGCAACTGAGCTGAGCTTTGGAAAACAATACAGATGAAAAAAATTCTTTTAGGGAATTAATTAGCTTTTGAATAAGTATTACTTTATTCTGCAATTTGCAAGAAAGAGACCTAAGGCCCAAATGTAGATTGGCCTTTCTTCCCAAAGATCAAGGCTCACAGACAAGTTTTTGTACAGTTTTTGCAGAAGAAAGGCTACCAGCTAGCACAATTAGTAACTTGGAGAAAAAAAAAGTTCACAGTATCTATCAAAGTAAATATATATATATATATATATATATATACGTATATATATATATCAGAGGTACAGCTGTATTAACTCCATTTAATTATTTATAGCCTTGCTTATCAGCAACAAGAAGGTCTCCTAACCTTATATGATCATTCCAAATTCCTAGTCACTTATGCCTCCTCAAAATAAAGCTCTTATAAATCAGAAAGTAAAGATCCTATGTGGTGGTGGCAAAGAGTTAGTACATATCAGAAATGAAGTATCATTTATGCAAAGGTATTTAATGGAAAAAGAAAAACTGCATAAAAATATGTATTTGCCTGTAATGGAGAGTGTAGAATATAGCAATATAAAAAAATAGAATGGTAAGTGGGAGGCCTATTTTGGAAGACTTAAGATTCCAGACCAATAGCTTTTTTTTAATGAAGCCTAAAAGGAATAAGCTTAAAAAGCTAGTTGGTACAGCAGATAGAGTGCTGAGCCTGGCATCAGAAAGATTCATATCTCTGAGTTCAAATCTGGGCTTAAACACTTACTAGTGACCCTGGGCAGGTCACTTAACTCTTCCCTCCTCAGTTTCCTCATTTGTAAAATGAACTGGAGAAGGAAATGGCAAGCCAGTTCAGTATTTTCGCCCGAGAAAACCTCAGATTGGGTCATGAAGTGTCAGACATGAGTGAAAAGCAACTGAAGAACAACAAAAAGTAATAAAGAGAAGTTTTGAATACAGAAGTAATACAGTTAGAGTCATGTTTGAGGAATCAGTTTAGCAATTTAATTCATGATTTATAAGAGAGAAGAGAGACTATAGGCAAAGCTAGAAGAGTACCACTGTATTAGTCTGGGTAATTAGTGATAAATGCCTAATTTTACATAGAGATTGTATAAATGGAGAGGAGAAATATAAACGTATTGTCTCTCCCATTAGAATATAAGATTTCTGGGGGTAATGCCTGTATTTTTACTGTTCTTGTTGTTATCTGTGTTTAGCATGGTGCCTGACATTAAAGTTTTAATAATATTTTATTGTTGTCATGGGGTGGCTAGGTGGCACAGTGAGTAAAGTGCCGGCCCCAGAGTCAGGAGGACCTGAGTTTGGTTCCGGCCTTAGACACTTAACACCCACACAAAAAAAACTAGCTGTGTAACTTTGGGCAAGTTACTTAACCCCAATTACCCTCCAAAAGGCAAAAAAAAAATATTGCTGTTGATAGTGATGTTCATGATGATGATGATGAGATTTTGTGGCTGTGGAATAGATAAAACTTGAATAATAATTGCCTATAAAAAGTAAGAAAAAAAAGAATTAAACATAGTTATAAAATTTTTGAATTTCTGTGCTTTTAACTCTTGAACGATTTTATAACCCTTCTCTTTGGTTTTCTTGGCTACAAGTTCTAATTCCTTCAAAGTGATGGCATATATTTTCCCCTTAATGTACAGGCCTGACCACTTTACTCTCCAGCTCACAAATCTTAAGGGATTTTCCATTCTTCATCAAATAAAATGCAAACTTAATTAACCCGGTTTTTAAGGAACTTCATTCTAGCTTTGATTCATCTTTCCAGTTTTATTTCACAAACTTACTTTCCTGTCCTTTATTTTTAAGCCATAACAGATGACTTGGGTTTCTTCAATCTTATTTTACCTTTTTGCTGTATCTGTTTTTGTATATACCCATTCTCCATTTATGCAATGTCCATATCCCACATCAATGCCCATTGAAAATTTCCTTTTTCTTCTCAGAAGTCATTTGAGACAAAGAGCTCCTTGACAAATCTAACTGTAAATCATGAACTTTTCATACTCTTATGTTTAAGCCTCTCATTTACTTATACTATTGTGTTCTGACTTGCATTATTATTATGAATCTGTCCTATACTCATCTATTTATTATGGGTATAGAGATATTATGTCCTTTCATCCTGTTCCTTCTCCCCCAAACCCCATCCTACTTCACTGTTTTAAAAATAGTAGTGTAGCAGTATCTTTGATTTTTGAGCTTGGTTTTCTTTTTGTTTCTATTGTCACAGAAATCTTCATTGGATTTGTCCATGAGTTTTGCTATGGGCCAAAGAAAAGTTAGCATGATTTCTTGTTGGTAAAATCTGAAAGCCTTTCTTTGCAGATAACTTCACAATATAAAATTTACTGACTCTCCCAGGAAACTTACTAGGGAACATATATCTTAATATCAAAGTTTTCAGTGTGAAATCTCAGAGTCATAGAAGTTGTGATTTTCCTAAAATTTCACAGTGATTAAAATGAATTCTAACTCTGCTGATTTCACACTCAGGGCTCTCTTTACTATATCATTTTGCTGCTTTGTGTGTGTATATTTCACTTTCGATTGAATAATTGCTTTAAAATATAGTTAAAATATAAAATAGATACACAGTTTATTCCTTAGTTATTGTCATTTAATAAGATAGTGATAAATATGGTTAGGAGAGATATGAGAAAATAGAAAATCCTCCAGAAATTTGGAGAATTTATGGATAAATGGATAATAATTGCAATGACTATAAAGGTATGGAGATAGAGGAGGTGGGGGAAGTCCCTATTCTATTGCAATGAAAGATTTTCCCAAAGTACCAAACTCTGACTCCAGCTGTACAACAAACTAGATAACTCTATGTAACTTAAATATAGCATGGATCTATAATACTCTGCTCCTCAAACTAAGACTACATTTTCACTGTTGCTTGTTGTGGACAGAGAAGAATTTTCTTGCTTCATTCTATGACTGAATATGTTCCAGGAAGTTTAGCCAAAAAATCATTGTCAAATGAATCTAGAGAAGGTGTATGTATGTGAGTAACTTATTGATTGACTGATTTTTGACATTATTAAAAATAATTTCCCTTTCTTTTGATTTGATACTCTAACATTAACTACAGAGGTAGTAAAGTGGGTCTGGAAAAGGATGGAACAATTTCCCATAAAAATGGAATTCCTTTCAGTGGGGCAGCTACCCCTCTACATTTACCCCTCTACCCCTTTAAATTATTAATGGACAGGTTATATATTATTAATGTTAACACATCTTCTTTAAACTACTGGTACTCTCAATTCCACTGTTCCCCAACCAACTTGAAAGACTGGGCAAACAGTAATGAAAGAAATTTCTTTTCCACTATTCCTTATGATCTTTCTCTCCATTTTGTTTGCTCTTCACACACCAAGTTGTATTCATAATGGCATATTTATAAAAAAAAAAAATTAAGGAGACCCTCCCCATGCCCCCCCTACCCCATACCCTCCACCAAATAGATATTGCAAATATCTATCAAGTAGTATTTATATGCAAAATTGCAAAAGTGGCCATGCTTCATGCTGTATTTGGAATTATATGTATACACACATATATACACATATGCACGTATATGCATATTTAAATGATAACCTCTAAGACTTTAAGGTTTACAAGGTATTTTCCTCATAACAACCTAGTGAGGTAGCGAATGCAAATATCAGTATCTCCTTTTTTTACAATTTTCTAGATGCAGCGACTGAGGCTTAAGTGATTAGCTATACTGTCTAAGTAAAGTTCAACCACAGCAAACCTAGAAGCAGCCCAACAAAGCTTCTGTTAGGCTACTAGCAGTGGGGAAATTTGTTATTGCCTGAAGCCGGAAGCTTGTTACAGTATGGGAGGGAAAAACAATGCGAAAGGGCTCAGCTCCCCTCTGGGCCCAGGTGGATGTGAGTCTAAAATCCATTGCTGGCTTTCTGAGGGACAGTACCTCTCATTACCCCTTTTACTTATACTCTTTTGGGCGGAATGATGCCAGTGCATAAAGAGCAGAGGGAAAAACCTATAGAAGCCAATTAAGTGAGATGCAGTCAGTGACTTTCCTGGGAACTTGCTAATATTTTCCTGTAGATGTACATGCCCTATGGCTAATGATAATAATAGACTAACTGAACTCAGAGATTCACAAGGCAGCATTTCCTTTCTCCTCAATAAGAGGGGATCATTATCACATCTGCTTTGCCTACATATTTTACTTATACAAAGATTTGTGCTGTTTCAAGTTGCTCAAGCAGGAATAAAGGAGACATCCCATGAGTTGGAATCTTGCACTCCTGCTGATGTGGCAGGTTGTTTTTTCACTACTACTCAGCTGGAAATTTTACAGTCTTGAGAGAATAGGTTAAGTAGCTCTAGAGTGTGTAAAATGATTAAAAGATTTCTCTACCTCACCTTAGTTTTCAACTCCCCACCAACATGTACATTCGTTGATAAGCAAACCTCAGCTGAATGTAAAGTACAAAGTGGGATATTGTATATTGCTAGTATAATGCATTGTGAAGTAGAAATAAATTTGAGACTTGGAGTCAACAAAGCTAGGCATTCCATTTGCTCAAATCAAATTATACACATACACACACACACACACACACACACACATATATATATTGTGTGTGTATATATATATATATATATATATATTCACTGATGTTTCTTCTATTAAAAATCATAGATCTTGAACAAGCAGGGACCTCAGAGGCTATCTATGACAAACATTTCATCTTACAGCTGAGGAAACAGAGATCTGTGGAGTTCTAGTGATTTTTCCATAATTACATAGCCAATAAAATCATCTGGGGTCTGGTCAGGGCTAGTTCAGTCCTTAAATGCATGCAATCTCCTATGTGATTTTTGGATAAAAACCATTTCCCTGACCTGTGTAAAGCCAGGTCTTCCTCTCTGCTTAAGATCTGCACAGGCACACTATGATTATTTATGCCAATTTGTGTATCAAAAGGGGAGGGTTTTTTTTTTTTTTTTTGACAGATGAGCTGGAACTGGGTGCTTATACAAAGGACTATGATGGCTTCACTGAAATGAGAAGAAAGAACTGTTATTCCTCCAATTAGGTGAAAGGGAAGGGAGCAATTTGCCTATAGTCGTGCTTTGACTGAAAGTGAACTGAGTGGGGTGAATGCTTTGTAGAAATTGAGTTTTAATACACTCACCCAAGGATGGAAGTGGTAAAAGGGGGTGTAACTTACTTCAGGGGAAATTTTTTAAATTGACATCTTGCTATACATTTTTAGTAAATATTATTTTTTAAAAAGCTAATTGATAATGATTGATTAAATGATAAAGGTATATTTATCACTGTGTCAATAAATGATAAAAGAGAAGACACTGGATAGGGAGCGCGGGTCAACAGAATCATAATTATGACCCTTAGAAATTGCGTACACCTTCCTGGAACACTAAAGGGAAAAAATATAGGTTTGTTCTTGGAAACCAAATTAACAGTGAAATTGAGAATTTGGGCAAAGACCCTCAGAACTTACATGAGCTATGTTAGCACCAGAGACAGAATGTTAACATAGTCCTTGCCACTGAGAATGTTTTCTTCTCACTATTTCCCATGGCTGTTGTAAATATTTTCATCTCTCCTCAACCCTCTACCACCAATGCACCATACATACATACACACATGCATACACACACACACACACACACATATATATATGTGTGTGTATATATATATATATATATAAATACATATACATATATAGGTTAACTTGTTATCTTCCTCATTTACCAGGAAGATTCAGGATATCAATAAAAGCTCACTCAAAACCTCTCCTCATTTACTTAAAAACTCCTGAGTGTCACCACTTTGTTTCACTTCTCTTTGGTCACAGAATAGATAAACCAACTTTTCAACAAGATTAATTTCTCTACCATAAAGACAAAAGTTGTCTCTGTGCTCAAGAAGTTCACAATCTATTCCTCAGCATTTTCCTTTCTATATAAACATGTTTGTCAATTCCCAGTCCTAAATATAATGTGAGGAATCTATCTATCTGTCTATCTATCTATCTATCTATCTATCTATCTATCTATCTATCTATCTATCTATCTATCTATCTATCTATATGTCTGTCTGTCTGTCTATCTATCATCTATCTCTATCTGTCTATCTGTCTATCTCTCTATCCATCTACCTATATATTCTACTCCATCTAGTTATTGCTCTTTCTTCTTGACTTCATTTAAAAAAACAAAACTTAATAAATTGCATTTTGACACATTAGGCACTTCTCAAACACTCCTTCCCTAAGTACCTTTCCATTTAAACAACTAATAAAACCATCTAATGGATTGTTTGTGGCTGAGAGTTTATGCCACTGTAGATCTTCTGTAATTTATCATTTAGCTGATAAATAACACCGCCTTTAAAACTGCCTCCCACTTCTACCCTTTGTAATCTGGTTTCTTCTAGTGAAGTTGTTTTCTCAAAGGTCACTGTTGAGCTCCTAATCTCATGTGTATATCTTAGTCTTCAAACTGTTGGAACTTTTTGCAGCATTGCATATATTCATTCACTCTTTCCTGAGGCATATTCTCTCTTATGGTGACTTCCAGGGAATCACATGCTCCCTGTCTTTCTTCTGGAGTTTCATGTACATTAGGATTCACCTAATTCTTGAATTCCCTAAGGTTTGATTCTTGCCTCCCTTCACTTCCCTGTCCTTTTGGACATTTGATTCAACCTAACAACTAGGTTACTGCCTCCGAAACAGTAGGTGATTAAAAACTGTTTTTTGTCTTGAATTGACATCTGTATATGTTACAATTCTTCAACCCCTCTTGTCCCTTTCCTCTGTGTCATATATTTTATTTATTTATTGGCTTTCTCTCCTTTATCCATCTTTGTATTAAAGGCACAGAGTATCAAGGTACATATTTATTTCATCTGGAAAGTGTTTTCAAGTTTTTCAAAGAATTTATCTACCTCTTAATTCTCGTAACCAGTGAACTGGCTTCACTTTTTAATCATGCTTGGTGTTTTGCAAATACTTATAAATAAGAGATGATCAAAGTTCCATACTAAACAAACAAACAAAAAAGCCCAACAACTACAAGAAGGACTTTTGAACCATCCTTCCATTTAGCTTCTACTGTCTTCTTTCTTCAACTTTTCATTGTTTTGAGAATATAAAGATATACATATTGTTCAGTTCCTATAATTGTAGAGATATTCTATGATCATTGGATAAGTAACTCCCATTTACTTTTTTAAATAGATGATTTTGATTTTATTAAATTTAAAAAGCTTTTTGTACAAACAAAACCAATGTAACCAAGATTGCAAGGAAAGCAGAAAATGGGTAAACAATTTTTACAGCCTGTCTCTGAAAAAGATTTTGTTTCTCAAATACATAGAGAAATGAATGTTTTTTTTCTTTAGAAAAATCTTATTTATTTATTCCAATTTATTCATTCTTAGTTTTCACAATTCATTTCCACAAGATTTTGAGTTACAAATATTTCTCCCTGTCTTTCCCCTACACCCACCCCAAAATAGCTAGCCTGCTGAATACCCCTTTCCCCAATCTGTTCTCTCTTATATCCTCCCTCATACCTCCCCCAATTTTCTAATAAGGCAAGATGGATTTCTATACACCAATGCCTGTATACCTTATTTCCAAGTTGCATGTGTGTGTGTGTATATATGTTTTTAAAACTTTGAGTTCCAGATTTTTTTCCATTTTTCCCTCCTCACCCAAACCCAGTGGAAAGATAATCAATTCATTATAGATTGTACATATGTAATTATGGAAAACATTTCTATAGTAGGTATGTTGTGAAAGACTAACTATATTTCCCTCCATCCTATCCCTCCCCCCACTTGTTCTATTTTCTCCTTTGAACCTGTCCCTTTACAAAAGTGTTTGCTTCTAACTACCCTCTCCCCCAATCTGCCTTCCATCATGCCCCCTCTTATCCCCTTCCACCTATTTTCCTGTAGGGTAAGATACCCAATTGAGTGTGTATGTTATTCCCTACTTAAGTTAAATTCAATGAGAGTAAGGTTGTCCTATCCCCTTTTACCTTACTGCTCTTCCCCTCCATTGTAACAGTTTTCTCTTGCCTCTTTTATATGAGATAATTTACCCTAATCTATCGCTCCCTTTCTCCTTTTCCCAATATATTGCTCACATCTGCATTTTATTTTTTAGATATCATCCATTCTTATTCAACTCATCCTGTGACCTCTGTCTATGTATATACCCCCTCACATATATATTTATACACATATATAACTTCCTATGCAAACATATTATATATATATATATATATATATGTGTGTGTGTGTGTGTATTCCCTTCAAACTGTCTTCATAATGAGAAAAGTCTTATGAGTTACAATGATCATTTTTCCATATAAGTATATAAATAGTTTAAATTTAATAAGTTCCTTATGATTTCTTTTCCCTGTTTACCTTCTCATGCTTCTCTTGCTTCTTGTGTTTGAAAGTCAAATTTTCTATTCAGCTCTGGATTTTTCATCAAGAATGCTTGAAAATCTTCTATTTCATTTGATTGACCATATTTTTCCCTGAAGCATTACACTCAGTTTTGCTGGGTAGGTGATTCTTTGTTTTATTCCTAGCTCCTTTGACCTCTGGAATATCATATTCTAAGCCCTTCAATCCCTTAATGTAGAACCTGCTAGGTATTGTGTTTCCACAATACTCAAATTGTTTCTTCCTGATTATTTGCAGTATTTTCTCCTTGACCTGGGAACTCTGGAATTTGGCTACAATATTCCTAGGAGTTTTCTTTTTCAAGAGGTGATCAATGAATTCTTTCAATTTCTATTTTGCCCTCTGTTTCTAGAACATCAGGGCAATTTTCCTTGATAATTTCTTGAAAGAAGGCTCTTTTTCTGGTAATGATGGCTTTCAGGTAGTCTAATAATTTTTAAATTATTTCTCCTGGATCCATTTTCCAAGTCAGTGGTTTTTTCAATGAGATATTTCACTTTGTCTTCTATCCTTTCGTTTATTTTGGTCTGATTTATAGTATCTTGATTTCTCATGAAGTCACTAGCTTCCATTTGCTCCAATCTAATTTTGAAGTACTTATTCTTGTCAGTGAATTTTTAAAATTCTTCTTTCATCTGGCAAAGTTGGCTTTTAAAAGCATTCTTCTACTCATCAGGTTTTGGGCTTCTTTTGCCATTTGAGGTAGTCTATTTTTTAAAGTGATATTTTCTTCAGTCAGACTGTTGACTTGCTTTTTTAATTTTCTTGCATCATTCTCATTTTTCTTCCAAATTTTTCCTCCACTTCTCTTACTTGGTTTTCAAAATTCTTCTTGAGCTCCTCCATGGCCTGTGACCAATTTATATTTTTGGGGAGCTTTTAATGCAGGAGTTCTGACTTCATTGTATTCCTCATATTACATACTTTGATCTTTTTTTGTCCCTAAAAAAGGAATCTATGGTAGGATTCAGTTTCCTCTGCTTGCTCATATTGCCAGTCTTGACTTTTGAACTCTTTGCCAAGGTAGACCTCTGCTTTCAGAATGTATAGAGCTTTGTCCCAGATCATTTGGGTTTTCACAGCTGCTGGAGAAATTAGGAGGGCACCCTCTCTGCAACGCCTACAAGCTCTGGCACCTGGACACACCTCAGGACCTAAACCCAAGACCATGGTCCACATCTAAGCAGGTCAAAGCAAGAGTGATTACCCTCTGAATGGTTTCTTGGTACCCCTACAATCTGCAGGCCAAAAGCTTCTGAGATAGCCATGTGGCTGTTCTCTTATGCCTCCACTACTCCTTGTCCCAGGGGCAGGTTTCAGAATGCACTCTTCCATCTACCCCTGTTCCAACAGATTTCCACACTGACCTTTTACTTTGTCTTTGGTATTTAAGGGTTGAGAAGTCTGGAAACCACTACAGCTACAGATGCTTCACTCTCCTGAAGTCTGCTGAGGTTCCTGCTGGTCAGGGCTGCCCTCGGGGCAAAACCGCTCATGTGGGGCTGGGGTTGGCTCCCAGCATCCTATTATAGACCCTTCTTGCTGGGTTGCTAGGCTGCCTTCAGCAGGAGATTTGTTTCTCTCTGTCACTTTGTGGGTACTGCGCCTCTAAAATTTGTTTAGAGTCATTTTTTACATGTATTGGAGGAGGACAAAGCCAGAGCTGTGGGGGTGTCCTCCCCTCCCCCACTAGAGAACACAAGGAACTCATATTTAGAGTATGAATATATAAATCAAAGTCTATAAGAGATCTTAAAAATGTGGTTTTTAGCACCTTCTGTACCATTTTCCACTATTCTGCCATATTCATTACAGAAGTAGAAGGGGACCATTTAGGACATAGGCTAGAAGCATCAGGGTAGAATTTTGTGGATATTTAAAAATAAAAATTAATATTGAAAATTTCCTTTCTTCCCTCCTTCACTTAGTCTCAGTTCTGCTATTTAAGATGTAAGTGCAGAAGAGTAATAAAACAAATATGGACCTCAAACTGAGAGAAATATAACAAAAATAGAAATAGATGGTTTGAATTTTCTATTTTTTATTCTTGATTATTGCACTTTACATGGTTGGGTGAACTGCCCTATCTGAATAATTATAAAGTCCTATAGTCTGGTCTCTCTGCAAGAAAGAACTTATTTCCAACTTCAGAAAAAAAAAGAATTTCAAATGAATTAAGACCAGTTTTAAATAATAGAATATAAATAAAAGAGGAGAAACAGAATTTGGGGGAATCAGCATTTTGCTGGGACAAATCAGTAACATTTAGCCACACCATGAATAATAAAACACATCTTTCCTCATTAAAAAACTGATTTGCAAGGTACAGAACCACCTAAGTAGACCATCTAATTAGTATATTTTATCCCTATCCTCACGTTGCTTCTAAAGTGCACTTTCACTTTTGTGCAAAAGCTCTGTAACTTCAGATTTCAATAAGGAAAAGCAAGAAGACCTGATTAATCCTTTCTAACTAATCTTTAAATCTTTTCATCATAAAGTTGTATTTCCTGTAAAATACTGCTTTGTGTTTCTATTAAGTCAGAAAAAAATGCAATTGAAAACTATATTGAAGGTTACATAGTGATCACCTGGTTGAACTCTTTAAAGTTTGTTGTGTTGTTGTTCAGTATTGTTAGTCTTCTGACTCTTTGGGCCCTAATTTTGGGTTTTCTCATCAAAGATTCTGGAGGAGTTTGGCATTTCCTTCTCCAACTTATTTTACAAATGATGAAATGAGGCAAACAGAGTTAAGTGATTTGTCCAGGGTCATGTATCTAGTAAGCATCTGAAGTGACATTTGAACTCAGTAATAGGAATAGTTCTGACTTTATGTCCAGCAATCTAATTATATGATTCTTCTAGTAATCATCCAGCTCATTACAGAAAATTTATTTTAGTCTAAGAAATGGAATATACTTCTGAAAATTAGAGATTCCCTAAATTAACTCATTTAAATATTTCCGGTTTCTTACTGTTGAATCTGCTGGTCTTCTTAGAGTAAGCAACAATTTTCTGATATATTGGTAAATTTAAATGCCAATAATTACCCAATCTATACATTCTTTAATTTAAATTCATATATTTCAAGATTTTTCATCCACTGCTCCTTCCTTTAGTTTTAATGGAACATATTGTTTTGTTAGTATTAGCAGTATGTAGGGGATGTCCCTTTCAGCATGAGTGAACTTTGGTATTACAGAAATTATTTTGCATTGTGGTATAGTAATAACTACAATGCTTAAAAGTAAAATATGAAAAAAACCAAAATGTAAGTAATTCTAGGGGAATAATAATTATTATCGAATATTAATTTTATATTATATATCATTATTTTGTTATTATTAACCTTTTCAACATTCTTTTGACTTTGATTTATTGTTTCTTGAAGTCTCATGGAGTCATTAGCTTCCAGGTGCCCAATTCTAATGTTTAAATAATTATTTTCTTTTGTGGGCTTTTACATCTCTCTCTCTAATTGACCTATTCTTCTTTTTAGATTTTTTCCACTTGGGTGTATTTTTCTGTTTCTTTTACCATCAAACCAACTCTGCTTTCCAAGGTATTATTTTCTTCAGCATTTTTTGTGCCTCTTTTTACTAAGCTTGTAATTGTGTTTTCATAATTTTCTTGCATCTATATCATTTCTTTTACCTCTACTACTCTTATCTCTTTAATTCTTCCAGAAATCCTTTGAGGGCTTATGTGCAATTAGCATTTTTCTTTAAAGCTTAGTGTCTAGCTATTTTTATACCGTTGTCCTCTTCTGAGTTTGTGTCTTGCTTTCCCCTGACACTGTGGTAGTTTTTAAATTTTTTTACATAATTTATTCGTCTTTCTATTCAATTTCTTGACTTAGAATGTTATGTTAAAATGGGGCTCTGCACACATTGGAGAAGGGAGACCCTGCCCTAAGCTTCAGGTTTTTTCATGCTACTCTTTTCAGAGTTAGTTTTATGATAATGTAAGTTTTCAGTGCTTCCATGGTGGTATGATCCCAGGAGAGCTGTGGCTACTGATCTCTGGGTGTGTGCTCTGTATTTACCCAGGAAAGGCCCTTGTTTCTCTACATCTACAAGTGCTAGTGCTCCTCTTCACCCATAACTATGACTAAGTCCCCTCTTTCCTGCAGTTGTAAGAATTCGTTCTCCCAGAAACATTCATGTTCACACATGAATTGAGACTCCAAACCATATATTATAAATAGAATTACCAGTCAATACCATCTGTACCCAATATCAGCAATGAATATTCTGCTGTAGCTATCTTAGCTTCCTCCAAGGCTCCTTGTACTGCTGATGCTACCATTATGTTTGCCTCCACCTCGCTGTCACTGATGCCTCTCTTGTCAATCTCCTAAATTTTCTTGGGCTGAAAAAAATGTCTCATGTTGACCTTTTATTGGCTTTGCAACTCCAAGATTTGATTTTAGGGATTATTTTAAAGTTGTTTAGAGAGTAATGTTGGGAGAGTTTGACTGAGTTGCTGCCTCTAATCCCATCTCCCTGCTTTTATTACTTTATAATTAATATTATACAGTCTATGCTACAATTTCTAAAAGAACTTTTTTTTTGTAGTTCCTTTTTTTAGAATAAAGGTATTAGGATTTAAGGTCATCCTTTGTAGGCTCATCAATAGTACAACATCTCAGTACAGCTTGAGCATTTAGCACCATATGTAGAGGAGGAGTTTAATGAATGTTCATCTGAACTAAAGTGAATGGAATAACTCAAAAGGTGCAAATATATAACACATGACCTCTTCTGAATATCAATTTGAACTTTCCAATCCAGGCTACCTCAACTGAAATTCCCTACTGAGTTACTCAGAACATTTGGCACAGTGTCTCTTCTTTCCCAAAATAGTTTCACATTTTTCTTCTTTCAAACCCTTATTTAATACTCCTTGTTCAATTAATACTTCATTCGCTATCATCTCTATATGAATTCCTCCTGAATTTCCTCTCTCCAGGCATTGCTTCTTTTCTGAACTCTAGACAGCTTTTCCCCTTGCCTTCTTGTAGTGGATAAGATATTGTATTCAGTGTGAGTAAATGCTCAGTTCATATCCTATTTTCACTAACTTTGTTACACTGGTCAAATCATTTACCAGATCTTGGCCATGGTTTACTCATTTGTAAAATAAGAGTCAAATGTCCCTCTTAGGTTTGAAACTATGATTTTACTTATTTTTAGATGTATCATAAAAACTCTTCTTTCAAAATGCCAAAATAAAATGTTTCATATTTCTCTCTCTCTTTCTTTTTTACTACACCTCCTCTTCTTTCTCACTTCTCTGTATTTGTAAAGGTTATTCCCATTCTTCTTGTCACCCAAACTTGAAATGTTGTCACTTGACATGAAGGAGGTCTAATAAGGGAAACTAACGAGGGAAGACAACCAAAGGAATCTGGAAAGGGGAGTGGGAAAAACATTTAACAGAAATATTGTTCCTTGGAGTTCAGACCAAGTATGGCTACAGATGGAAAGTGGAAGAAGTTGCAAAATCTAGGTCTGGCTCTTCATAAAGGAAATTTTTGGTTCGAGTTTAGTGTTCTACCCTCCAGTCCTCCAATCAGATGGGAGAGGAGACTGAAGGAGTTGGAAGGTGTTGAGTTTCTGAGATTGAGTTAACCAGCCTAATGATATTTTCTGTTACCAGTTTTTCTTAGGTGGAACAAGTTCTTTGGAGTTCATACCAAGCAGGTTCTTTTAACTCTGTTCAAAGTGATCTTGGTTCTAGAAAGAGTATTGTGTTTTGCATATGTTTTGAAGTGGTAGAGTAAGGGAGGGGGAAATGTAATCTTCATTTATTTTCCATTCCAATCCTAGGTCCAATTATTATAAAACACTGTTGTTTTTCTTCTACAATACTATAGAGCTATTTGTGTGTTTTCTACATCTTTGACTATTTGGTGCATCTTAACGTTTCTCACACCTTACATCAGATGGCACATGTAGCTGTTTATTTAGGAGCCCTGATGTTTATAGGCAAGAGAAGATTTCTGAAATGGATACATAAATTTGTCAAAGTAGCTAGTTTGAAAGTGTGTCAGTTTTGTTTGCAGCCTTCTCCTGTGTCTGGTATTTCAGAAATTAATTACCTAGTTGATTTAAAATAACACTGTTGGACACTCTCTTTTTCACAAGCTGCCAGAACTGGCAATGTGCTGTTAAATCTTCCTTCCTCCCCCCAACCTCCACTTCTTAATGGATTGAGGGAGTAGAGAATGAAAAGTCCCCAACTTTGGTCCAGTTTTGCTTTCCTCATACCCTTTTATTACTTGTACTGGTTGACGGACTATGTCATTCTTAACAGTGACAAAAGATGGCATACGTAAAAGGGTGTTTCACCATCACAGTCAGGTGATGCTATGCTGTGCTGCCTAATTTAAAATGGTTTAGCATGACTATTGTCTGCATTCTTTTCTGTCATCTAACATTTACATTCAGGAATGTTTTCAGGGACCCTAGTCTCTTCTGTGATGCTCACCAGGTTATCATGCATCAGGAGAGTCCATGCTGACTATTTACATTTTGAAACTGAGTAGGTGAGAGAAGCAATTTTTTTGATATGGAAGTCCCCATAAATGTTTGATCATTTGTGGAACTTTCTTCTCAAAGGAGGGTCTGTTTTGAAAGCCAGACTGGTTACTGGAGAGAATACTATAGAATGTAAAAATGCAAGAAAGATATGATATATATATGATGTTGTTGTTAATAAGAAACTGGGAATATCTGCTCAGTCAAAAGTTTTCCTACTACTGTATTTGTCAAAGAAGCTATGACCTCTTCTCTCTGCACCTCTGTATTTTCACACAGCAAATAAGTTGGTTGAATTAAACAATAAAACCTTTCTATGTTAATTTAGAAATAACAACTTTGTGTAGTCTTTCAATACGTGGAAGTCCCAAACTGTTAAAATTTTTTAATCATTAATTTTTAATGAAACACTAATAGTATAATTGATTTCATGTAACCCTGGGGATAACTTCTCTCCCTCTATTCAAAGACCCCTGGTTTGAATTTCCTCATGTGAAGGCAGGGGAACTGCTTTAGATGTACATATCTCTTTGTTTTAGTATGCATTTTTATTTTTGTTTGCAGGCACTTGAAATACCTTCAAAGCTCAGTGAGGTATACTTACTGGGATTTGACCATTACTGCTCCATTTTGTAATCTTTGACTTAGAAAACTAGAAAAGGTTCTCTTTTAAAGATCTATTTAAAAATAGTATTGTATAGTAATTTGTGATTATTACACTTTGTACTATGGATTCATGTATTTGTAATATGTTCTGTTGTATTATTTTGTATCAGATTAGAATAGATTTGATTAGATTGCAGTTAAGTGCACTAGATATAGAGTTGATTCCTGAGTACAAATTCCACCTCAGGAAAAATTAAAAAGTTTTGGTTTTGTTGGTATCATTCTCTTACCATTATTTGTAATTTAAAAGTAGAAATCATATTAAGCTCATTCTGACACCATCCTACATGGTTTTTTTTTCTTTATTTAGCCATAAGCTGACTGGAGTCAACAAGATCTGAATTCAAATCCAATGTCAAGCTCTTACCTAAACTCTCAATGGGTATTATAATAACAGTACCTACTTCAACTTGTTGTTAGAAGGTTGGAATGATATATTTGTAAAGTACTTAGCACAATTCCTGGCACAGAGTGTGAAATTTAGATTATTGATAGATTAATATCTAAGAGTTTTTGTAATCACTATAAACAATTTCTAAAGTTTAGATTTTCATTTATTTTGTATATACCTTGGTAGAAAAGTTTGTAAGAGATCAAGTACGCAACTGAAACTTGTTCCTGCCTCTTGTGGGAGATTAAAAAAAAAGATGAATTGGATAGAGTCGGTATTGAAAGGAGCTATTTTTTTTCCTACTGCTAGGTCTCTCTGGTAAAGGGGTTAGAGAACTTCTAGAAGATATAGTTAAATTCTATGTTTTACCTGTTACTATGGATTCTGAAGACCCTCTTTTACAAGTCAGCACAATGATAGACCAATTATAGTCTTAGTTTAGTTGGCATTAGCAGAGCATATGCACACACATTGTGTGTGTGTGTATAATTGTGTAACCAAACTAATTTGTTAGCCTTGCTAACAAATATATTATGCTCAGATATTTGTACCTCACTTTCTCTTAATCACAGATTTATTATGACAATAGTTAAGTGCTTAGTAAATGCTGCTTCCATTACCTACCCAGATATAATAAGATAGCCCCTAAACCTGTGTTATTTCATTTGATCTTCACTAAAATTCCATGAGGTAGGTGTTATCATTATCTCCATTTTACTAATGAAGAAACTGAGTACTAATCCTGCCATTTACTAGTTTGTGTGACCTTGATAAATCATTTAATCTCTATCAGTCTCAGCAACTTCATTTGTAAATTGAGTATAATAATAGTATCTAACATAAGGTTCTGAAATGTTTTGTTGACTTGTAAATGCTTATATATTTTGTGAGAGGCAGGGGTAAACTATAGGACTTCCAGAGGACAGTGGCAAGACCATGAAATGTCTCCTGACCATGTAATACAATTATCTGTAGAACACCTGAGAATGTTTAGTCTGAAGAAGATATGTCTGATGTGATACTGTCCTTGTCTTCAAGTATTTAAAGGACTGTCATTTGCAAGAAGAATTATCCATGTTCAATTTGGCCACATAGAGCAAAAATATGAAAAATGAGTAGAATAGGACAGAATTAAACTTGATGTAAGAAGAAAAAAATAGCCATCACATTTGTTTAAAAGCCAAATAAGCCTTCTTAAGAGGTAATGGATTTCTCTTCACTAGATATCTTCAATGAGAGATGGGAGCACCACTTGCTGAGAAACGTTTAGAAAACATTCTTGGTCAGGAAAGAGTTGAATTATATGATCTCAAAGGTGGTTTCCTAATCTTAGATTCTGTGATATGAAGTATAAAGGTAAGGGTAATAAGGGAAATTCTTATTCAAGCATGGGTTCTAAATGACTTCTGAGGTCAGTCCTTTTCAACAGTGAGATTCAGAAAGATTGTGTGACTATGTGATAAATTTTAAATCTTTCTAAGCTCCCTTGTCCAAGCAAGACATCCCTAGTTCCTTCAAAAATATTCATAGGAAAATATTTCTGACACTATCATCATCTTACCCTTCTTTGGAAGCATCCCATGTGTGTAAATAGCTTTCCTAAATGTGGCACTAGCATTAAGTTACTGAAGAGTACAGTGTGACTAGCACCACTTTCAAATCTGGATGCTGTAGTAGTACTAATGCAGCATAAATTCACCTTAGCTTTTTGGGTGCTTCAAAAGCATGCTGAGTTTATAGTTCAATAAGATTAAAATTCACATGTACTTTTCATGTGAAGTTCTCTATAATACCTTCCTTATTATGATTGTGTGCCTCTGATATTTAGAACACGAATGTAGGTCTTCTTATTTTTCTCCCATTACATTTCATATTATTAGATTTCACGCTAATTTTCTACTTGCTGAAACATATTGGATCTTGATTCTGTCATTCACTGTGTTAAGCTATCTTTTCCATATTCATGTCACAAGCACATTTCATAAACAAGTCACACATATCTTCATCCAAGACTGCTAAAAATTATAAAAATCCACTAATAAAAGTCAGTACCTTCTTGATTAATATTTTTGTTCAGCTTTCAACATCCTCTCTTTGCCTCAATCTATAACTTTTTCCTGTCCTTCTTGTTTCTTCTCTATATCTTTTCTCATTACATTCAATACACTTGAATTAGATCTATATAGTGACAGTGAATGACACCGAGATATTAAAATAGCCTATCAATGTAATATCCCTGTTTTTGAAACACAAAAATGGTTGTTTCACTATTTTTACTTTCATAGAAATTGAAACGACATTAATCTTTTTTGCAAACTTTGCATTATTTTTTCATGGCCATATATCTCAACTTTATAGTTAGTAACCTTCCACCTTTTATTCTACCATATCAACCAAACCACATATTTCCCCTTATATAAATGTCTCTTAAAATTATGCCCCTCCCCTGATGACATCTACTGTAACTTAATCTCTTATTTCACTCAAGCATGATGCTAAATAAGGGCATTTTACCTTTATTATATGTTAGATATACTAGATATTTAAAATATAATGAAATTTCTCTGTGATTTTTCCCCTCACCATATATGTATAATGATGGCTACTGAAAGGTTGTGAGAGATTATAGAAGATACACACAAACAGTTATAGAACAAATTATGCTTACACTGAGAAACTATATGAATGCAAGTCCAAGCATATACATTGATAAACAAAATATAATGGGTCAATTTTTCTCAACAAAATCCTTGATGGTATAATTTTATTTTAAGCAATCAGCCAAAACTAATTCAAATCTAGTTACTTTTCCTAGAATACCTTCATTATCTTGAACAATATTAATATTAAGTCTCTCAATGACCTTTAATTATACTGATTTCCATGAGCAAATAACACTTACCTGCTCTATGAAGAACATTGTGATAGTTATTACTGGAGATACAAAGTTAAATAAGACATGCTGTATGTCACCTCAGAACATACAGGAAGGATGGAAATCAGAGTTAAACAAAGATAATTGTAACATGATAAAAAAAATAGGTGCAACAAAAAAAATTATGGTGGTTTAAGCATTAAACTTGCAGAGATTTGGGGTGATAAATCTAGAACTGGGCAAAGCTGTTTTAGGTTAATGTGTATGGTGGCTTAACGGAAGCTATGGAGACTATTCACATGATTTCCATTCTCCTTCTCTTATTTGGTAGAGAGTTTGAAAACACACTGAGGATTTATTACTGAGTCTCAAGTGACCTGGAAAAGGGAGGGGAATGAAACTATGATAGATTGTAGTGAAGAAAAAATAAATTCACGTCTAGCAGAGCAAGGGGATTTGGGTCCAGGTGAGGGGGAATGAGATTATGTTCCTCCCCACTCTTGTTACATTCTTCTCTCTCTACCCACAAGAAGGGTTGTGGGAGACAGATTCCAGAACACCAAAAATCTTTACTAAGATTCAAGAGGTAAACTATTGCAAATGAACAAAGAGGGACAAACAGAAGAACTATGTATTAAGTAAGTAAAGTAGTAAGCAATGGGCTAATTAAATGAGGGTAAATATGGAGACATGGATGTAGTAGAATGCTCTGGCTATATTGGGAATTCCTTTGAAGTTTCTTCAGCTTTGGGGAATCCTTCTATGTGACTATACAGCTTTGAGAGTTGCAACTCAGTTTTATGGTTTTTTTTCTGATTATTTTAAAAGCATTTAAAAATCATAACTGTAGGTCCCAAACCATATCTCTAAGCAACAAAAGAAAATCTATGTGCAAAATTGAGGGGAGGAGTGTTACTACTGACAAAGCTGACTAGGGAAGACTTCTTGGAGGCAGTAACACTTAAAGAATGAGTATCAATAAGGATTAAGGGGAAAAAAGCTAATATTCTAGCCATAAGGAACAGCATGAGCAAAGTTAAAACCAAAGTCAAAGCAAAACAACAACCAAAAAAATCAACACAAAAAACAAAACAAAACGTTCAGACAAGGGTACAATAATATAAGGAAGAAAAAAATAAAAGCCTGGAAAGGTAGGGTTGTATTGAAGTGTGGAAGACCTTGCATGCTGTGAAAAGGAATTTGAACTGTACTAAGTGGAAAATTGAGAGTCATTGAAGATTTTTGAGTAGAAAAGTGACAACATCAGATTTATAGACAAACAATATTGGCATGGTAGTGGTATGAAAGATAAACTGTAGCAGACATTGGATCTGAGAATGTGTTTTCTGTTAGGTCATCATTGCAGAGGCCAACACAAGTGATAGTGAGGATCTGTATCAGGTTGGAGGTATCAGCAATAGAGTTTCAAAGATAACTCTGAATTCTACAATATGAGAGAGTGAAATATCTGCCATGTTAGAGATAATGATATTATAAACTGAAATAATTAAATTCACAAGGGAAAGAAGGGTAAGAATATAATTTTAATTTTGGACACTTGTTGTTTCAGGTACAGTATAATATTTATTCTTTCTATACTTACATAAGGTTGCCCCAAAAGTCTTAGTTCCGGGTTAAGCTTTAGTAGGAAACTTTACTAACAACCACTAAGACTTCTGGGACAATCTTTATGTACTTATTCTAGCCCATATTGACATGTAACTTCCTTGAGAAGGATTCATTTTTTATTCTTGTATTCTTATCTGCCAGCACCTAGCATTGTGTCTTATTTCATAATAAATGCTCAATTAATACTTTTTGATTTATAGATTGACTTTTAGACCTCTCAAATTCCCTATGACTTTGGAAGGAAACATTCTCTTATTCCTCAGGCTCACAATCTAGGCATCATTCTGTATTCCTCACTATCTCTCACTTCCCATCTCCAAGCTATTGTGAAGGTCTGCCTGTTTCACTTTTTTTTTTGCCTTTTTGGAGGGCAATTGGGGTGAAGTAACCGGCCGAAGGTTACACGGTTAGTTGATTTTGTGTGTGTGTGTGTGTGTGTGTTAAGTGTCTGAGGCCGGAACCAAACTCAGGCCCTCCTGACTCTGGGGTCGGCACTTTACTCACTGTGCCACCTAGTCGCCCCACCTATTTCACTTTTAGAACAACTCATCAATAGGTGCCCTCCTCTCCTCTGACACTGCTACCACTATATTGCAGTATCCCATCACCTCATGCCTTGATTACTGCAAATAGCCTGCTGGAAGATCTGCTTTTGTTATTAAAATGATTTTCCTAAAACACAAATCTGATCATGTCACCTCCCACATTCAATATACTCTGGTGGCTTCCTTTTGATTCAAAGCCCAAATACAAAATGCTCTTTTTGGCTTTCAAAACCCTTCATAAGTTAGCCACCTTCTATCTTCCCAATCTTCTCACCCTGTGTTCCCCTATGTGTACTATTCAATCCAGTGACATTGGCTTTCTGAATGTTCTCAGTCACACTATTTCTTGGCATTAGGCATTTTCTCTGGTCATCCCCTATACCTATAATGTTCTCTCTCTTCAACTCCGGCTACTGACATTAACAGGAGTGATGTGTAGTACTGGGACTTTCAAGATGTACTATGAATAGGATGAACAGAGTTAGAGCAACAATAAAGTGTGCATTTGACTATTCAGTGACCATTTAGCAGCTTCAGGTGCTTCTTAGAGTCAATTTTCAGTAAATACTTATAAGCTTTTAGAATGAGTGTAATGTAATGTCAAGGAAATGCAGCTTCCCAAGGTTCAAAATACCAGCATAGGTGCTCTCCATTTTATTCAGTGACAAACCAAGAACAGAGAAGATCAAAACATGACATCATTCCAAATACAGCATTTACTAAGTGTGATTAAATAATCTCCAAGCACTACCCCACCCCAGGACCTTCCAATCATTCAATCAATTACAAAGTCTCTGTTCTAAATACTTCTCCACCCCTAGGCTGTACCTTCATTTGGTCCATCACAAAACACAAAAAAGTCAAAAGTTTCCCACTCCTGGATCACAATTGAATCTACCCCAGAGTTACATCAAGTTTAAGCACAGCACTTAATACCCAAATGGAGGTCTTTTCTTCATCTCGACACTGAGGCAAGTTCTCAGCAATCTTAGTTCCTGGGGAGACAAGGCTTAGCAAGGCCATAAGATGCATTGCTAGTCCCTTCATGAATTCATCCTCTGTCTGTAGAACAGTCCCAGAACCCCTGAAAACATTAACAAAACCTTCTCCCAGGATTTCTGTAAACATACAACAAGAAAATCCTTCTTCAGGGCTTCTGAAGCAACAGAAAGGTTCCCAGACCCCTGCAACAACAGCACTGTCCTTCACCAGTGGACAGTATTCATTCTGTCTGCAGGACAGTCTCCAGACCCCTGCAACAACAGCACTGTCCTTCACCAGTGGACAGTATTCACTCTCTGTCTGCAGGACAGTCTCAGGGCTTCTTAACCAAAAGCCAGGTTCCAGGACTTCTTCAACAACAGGACAGTCTTTCACCAGTGGACAAATCTGGCAAAACAACATCAAAACAGACAAAGTACCAGCAAAACAGCCATGTCTCCTCAGTCCTTGGCAGCTCCAGGGGCAGGTCTCAAAAGTCCAGGGCAATTCAAAGCAGCCCCCAGCAATTCTCTTAGTCTCTCTCTCTCCACGAGGTGCTGTTTCCAAAAAAAGTTCTTCCACCTTTCTCTTGTCTCCCCAAATCTACGTCACCAGCTCCTCCCAGTTCATGTCTCTCTTTTCAAGTCAACAAGTCCATCCCACAGGTGGGATTAACAAGCTCTTGGTTTTAACACAATCAATTTGAAAAACTAAGCCAATACAGGGGAATCTTTAATTGCCATTACTATCACAATGAGACAGCTAGAGTCTTCTGGGATCATGAACTGAACTTGGATTCAGGAACACCTGAGTTCTAATCCTACTTTAGACACCCTAAGCAAGGTATGTAATTCCTCTGTGTCTCAGTTTTCTCATTCCTAAAATAAGAGTTTTGTACTTGATGATCTCAAAGTCTCTTCCAGCTCTAAATCTATGATTTAATAACTAGGACAGGACCCTGAAAGATAATGAAAAGGGAAGTATAAACATTACTTTTTTTTGTTCCTCCTTTGAATCTTTTGGATCTTTACTCACATATCTTCATAGATGAACATATTTAATATTCACACATAGCATCTTCTTTCTCCCTTTGTCAAAGTTCTTAATTTTAGTTTTTGATTTAGAAAGTAAAGTATTTCCCTAACATTTTTATTTGTGGACTGCTGTGGCAAATAAGAAAGTTAGGTGATTTTTTTACTCATCTCTAGGGTCTTGACTATGTGCCCCAAGGGCCCCTTAATTCAAAACTTGAGTGTCAGAGCAGTCACTCAGTAAGTGTTTATTTAAAGACCTAATGTGATAAGCCCTGGTAGTACAAAAAATAAGTAAATAAAAGCAGAAGAAAGTCTCACTTGGGTGAAGTCAGTGTTACCACTGTAGTGTCAGACTCAGTAGAATTCCTGTGAAACTATACATTTGTACAGATTAAAATGTATAATTGCATAATTTTCTTTATCATCTTCCTGATAAAGGTTTATCTTGTAAAAGAAGCAGTTCTGCTTTTTTTTCTAAATATCAATTATTAGAGTGAGAACTTAGTTTAAAATGTTCATTTTATTTTCCTATAGAAATGTTCCTAAACTAAAAGGATGCTCTGAATCTGCTATTTTCAATTCTGAATGTTCCCATTAGGTGGAGAAAGAATACTATGAAGACATAAAGAGCCTGAATGATAGTTCTAGTCCACAAATACACAACAAGTCTCTGTCGAACTGGCCACAGGATGCTACTGTTTCTCTGCAGGATTTGGGCTGCATGCCCATTAAACAGGCAAGAAATCCTGTAATTCAGAGACAAAGGTTCAACAGGGACTGTTTTGGGTATTTTGCCAATCTTTCATTTTGTGTAGCCACTCAGAGACATGGTGTCACCTTATAGTATGATGCTCAGTGCCTGCAAAGAAACCACATAAAGAATTACTCATTAGACCATATTTTCTCAAGTAATTAATTAAGCTGAACAGTTAAGAAAATGACAACACCTGTACAAAGACCATCTTCCTTTCAGGAGACATAAAAAATGATCCTGAAATTATGTTGTTAAAATAAGAAATAGTATTTTACTTAGAAACATATGTTTTTCTTTAACTGGTAGATGTGAGTTCAGCTGATGAGCATTTAGGATAAAAATAGAAAGAGCTACAAGCTGTGAGATGGACATGTAAGAATATATTTTCAGCCTGATGTGTGAGGAGTTATTAACGCTACTGCTACCATTGTAAATGGGGAAGCCATACTGTGATGGAAATTTACCCCCCACTGAATAAAATTGTGAGGTTCAGAACATTTGAGCTAGTCTTTTTGGGAGGTAAGAGCTCTTCCTTTTTCTGCCATACGGTATATTTGCATCAATAATCTTCAGGGTTTTTTTTTTCCTAATGTTCTCACTATTTGTTTTTCATAGGCACAGACTTCCAAATGTAATCATCTTTTTTCTTTGAAGGTATTTTTACCATCAAATGTTCCTGAATAAACATTACAGATCTAATGGCTTGAAAGAATAGTGATTTCTTATACACAACTGACCCTTGATCTTAGTTCTTACCATTTTAATTAAAGGGTAGTTCTAGCCTTCAAAGAATAATGCTCTCTTGCTGCTTGAGTTAGTGTGAACCATTCGCTCCTTCTGAAGTTTTTAATCTTTTCATCAGCTGTGAATTAGACTATGAACTCCCTGAGAGCAGAGACTTCAGTATTCACTTTTGTACGATTTTGAGTTTTAAATTTTTCTCTCCCTCCACCTCCCACCTCTCCAAGATAGTGTGCAATCTGATATAGGGTATACATAAACAATCATATTAAACATTTCCATATTAGTCATTTTTTTAAAGAATTAGAACCAAAGGGAAAAAAAGAGAGAAAACTGTATGCTTCAATCTGCATTCAGACTCCATAGTTCTTTCTTTGGATGTGTATAGCATTTTACATCATGAAGCTTTTGAAATTGTCTTAGATCATTGCATTACTGAGAAGGGCTAAGTCTATCAAAGTTCGTCATCTCACAATGTTGCTATTACTGTGTATAATGTTTTCCTGGTTTTGCTCATTTTACTGAGGATCAGTCCTTGTAAGTCTTTGTAGGTCTTTCTGAAGTCTACCTGCTCATAATTTCTTATAGCACAATTGTATTCCATTACATTCATATACCATAATTTGTCCAGCTATTCCCCAATTGAGGGGCATCCCCTTAATTTCCAATTTTTCACCACCACAGAAAAAGCTGCTAGAAATGTTTTGGTACATGTGGGACATTTTCCCACTATAATTATCTCTTTGGGATACAGATCTAGTAGTGGTATTGATGGATCAGAGAATTCTCCAGAATGGTTGGATCAATTCACAATTTCCACCAATAATGCACTAGTGTTCCAAATATCCCACAACTTTTCCAACATTTATCATTTTCCTGTTTTGTCATGTGATCGAATCATGTGATTAGTCTTTTTATGAAGAAGAATGAAAAAAAATATTTAAGGACAGAAAAGTTAAGTGACTAGCGAGTGGTTGGCAATGAGTCCAAAAAAATAAGATTCCATAAAAAAGGCAAGTTTTATCCAATAGGAAATGACTCAAATGTGATGCAATTAAATCCTTTGTTTTCATTTGATTTAGTTATATTATCTCTCTTTGGGAAAATAATTTTTAGGTAAGCAGTTGTCTTGTAGTATGATTTTTTTTTGATCCAATGAGAAATACTTAATAAATTCATTCACATTTTTACCTCCATCATTTCTTTTGGATTTTTATTCTAAGTGTTTATTTATAAGAAAAGAAGTGTGTATGTATATATAAATATATGCACATTATATATGTAAATATATCGGTATACAATTTGACATGTTCATGTATCATTTCTATCAAGATATATATGCACATATACACATATACATATATGTGAATGGTGTTCACATACATTGCATAATTGACATTATTGTCATGAGAAAAGAAATACATAGATATATACATATGTGTACACACACATATACTGCCTCTGATACATTCTAGTAGTCTGACCATGGACAAAGTATTATGACCATCTCTTAATTACCATAGGAACATCTCTAAACCCATGACTCCCAGGATAGTTGTAAATCTGCATTAGTGGAAGAGGTTGCCACATTTCAAATTTCTCTACAGCTATTTAATCAAAAAACTTCCTTATCAACATCCCCCAAAAGTAATATACAAATTAAACAATAGACTTCAGTTGCTAAATTGATATGTGTGGTGTCATAAGAAACCTGATCATCCTATCAGACACAACATTTCATAAAACTGATCCATAAAAATGTCATCTTTGTGAGAGATGTAGACATCAGTTGTTTCAATTATTCCACTACTCAAATGATTTTTGATATTGATATTGATATTTGATATTGATCAATCTGACTGAAAGTTCTGGGAATATTTTTTTCAAGTATCCTTATCTACTTCACCTATGTTTTGTTTTGAAGTCTGTGTTTTGTTTTGTGTTTTAGAATGCAGACCATCATTGCAAAGGCAAGGAACAACAGATCAGTGCATCTGAATGTGATCTTTAGTGTTCACTGCCCTAGCACAACATTTGAATGAAATTCACTGTTTGAAAAGGCTGATTCTCTCACAGGGAGGGGTGGGTTCCAGCTCATATGTTTGATTGCATTCCCATAGACAGTTAAAATACTGGAATTTCTCTTGCTTCCAAATGGCAACCTGAGGTAGATTATGTCTACCCCCTTCTAACTGACAATTTCAGTCATTTGCAGAGGATAGGGTATTCAGAAGATAGTATGAACATCATAGGCCAGAGAAAGAAAAAATTGGGATCAGCGGTGTTTCTGCTTTCAAACAGATATTCTTTGGGTTACCAAGCTCCTTTTTTAAGTTTAAGTCCTGCATTGAAATAAATACAATTTAGATAGATAGGTAAATAGGTGGATGGATTGATACAGATATATGTGTACAAATATTTATATGTGTATAAATGAATGCATATTCATTTTTTAAATTTTATTTTTATTTTGTTTCCCCTTTTTCATCTCATTTATTAAAATTTCATTTTCCCTCCTTTTAACAACTATCTCTTTTCATTACTATCCTTACCCAAGAAAGCTATTTTATTTGCTACAATCCAGGATTTTAAAACTAGTGACCTTAAACATATAATTATCAAGGGATTCCTTCTAATAGCTCTAGTCTGAAATGTTACAGTTCGAAGACAAATATATCCACTTAGCCATGTGGATTTCATTCCACTCTGTTTCATTATAGTTCAAGAAGACAATATTTGAACTTTAAGAAGAAAACACCTTTCATCAAATAATTGTGTTCTGAAAACGTTGGTAGTCCCAAGTGAAACGACAGAAGGATACTTCTCTTTTTGACAAAAAGGAAGAATATTCTGAAAATATAATCAACTTAAAAAAAAGGAAAAACAAAACTTTCTCCTAAAATTTAGGTCCAGAGCTAACTTTAAAACATCAAAGCGCTAATTAGTATAGTAGATTAAGAGTTAGACCTGGAGTCACAGAAATTCAAATCTAGTCTCACTTATCTGTGTTACTCTGAACAAGTCACTTAACTTCCATCTTCCTTAGTTTCCTCATTTGTAAAATGGGGATAATAATAGTAATTTTGTCTCATGGTTTTTGTAAGGATAAATTGAAATAACGTTCGTATCAGTGTTTTGTAAATGTCAAAGCTATTATCATCATCAACATCTGCATACTCATCGTTATCATTATGTATAATTTCAAGACATTCACTAATACTGTGTCCAGGATCAAATGAATAAGAGAGGAATGATCCTAGCTTATGTGTAACCATGAATGTGGGTAACTGATTCTGTATAAACCTCCCCAACTCTGTGCAAAGCAGTGTTAGGTACTGCTGGGAGTAAAAAAGATCAAACAATATAAGACTGATCATGCTCAAATAAATTTCATGGAAGATATTATAGTCCTATAAGTTTTGTATGTGTTTTGGGGTATGTATGTGTGTGCGTGTGCAAGAGTAGAAGAATGCCTCTTCTCTTTCTATTTTTGTCCTTTGTATATGCTTCATATTTACTCATTTATGGACAAATTTTCTTATCACTTTACTCATAACTCTTATCCCAAAGCACATTGGCGTGACACCCATGAAGCTGAAGACCTAGCTTAGAATAGGGACAAACTAGATCCAGAAGCAAGAACTTTAGTTCTCAGTCAACTGCAAGACAGAAAGAAGATGGAAGAGGCCAAGGTCACTTTGGGTTTATTTCGCCAATGTGATACTCACAGCATCTACTATGAATATGCAGGCATATCCCCAAGTTTCAATTAAAATATATAACAGACTTTCTTCAATGGAGATGAAACCAAGTAAGCCAAATCCATAATAATAACAAAGAAGTCTATACACATTGCCAGTGCAGGGAGTACCAAAACCCCAAGTATTCTTTTTAAGACAAAGTCCATACACATCACCAATGCAGGGAGCACCAACATCTCAAGTCTTCCCTCCATTAGGCCTCTGAACAAACACAAGTTTCCCCAAGCAAAAATCCTCCCTCTTTCAATCACAATAGCTTCTCTGCCTGCCTATTCTCTGTCTCTCTCTCTCTCTCTCTCTGTGTCTCTGTCTCTGTCTCTCTGTCTCTCTCTCTCTCTTTTCTAGCTCTTTCTCCTTCTCACTTCCTGTTCCACCCAAGCTTCTCCCACGGGCTCCATGTAATCACATAAACCTATTAAGGCACAGGGAAGATCTTCAAATTCTCATTGGCCTTTTAAGGGACAGGGAAGATTTTCAAATTCCCTTAACATTTCAAGTTGCTCAAGGAAAAGATTCTGGGAAGACATGAGTGGAACTGGAATTCTCCAACATGTGTCATTTTGAGCATTTGCCTCTAGAGACTTCAGGAAGTTTCTTCTTGGATGAAATCCACCACCCCCTTTTTTGGTTGAGCTAAGCTACCTCACTTCCTATAACAGAGGCCTGAACTCTCTATTGTCTGGTATACATTCTCCTTTATGAATTCTCTTTTGTTATGATTTGAATAAAGGGGCTTCTTTGCTAATTCTCACTGTACATACACTGTAGAACTGATGTTAGGTGAGAAAGGGGTCAACAGACCTTGAACATGACAAAGCTATCAAAGATCAAAATTATATCCCTTTGATAAACAAGATTTGATATACTTCTAACCCAGTAACTCTTCTTTTGTAGGAGAGGAGAGTGGTGGCCTCTGGCCCCAACCTTCAGCTTCCACTACTGGTAGAAATGAAACCCAACCACTTGTGGAGCTTCATTACAAGTGTGGGGCCCACTTGCCCACTCTCTGTGTGGAGGTTCTGTAGATAGGAATATAATTTGAGGTTGATTATTTCTGCAAGATAAGTCTTTTTTTGTTGTTGCGGTTGGGGTGGGGAGTAGTGCTTTAAAAAAAATATATATATATATATATATATATATACATATATATATAAAAGCTGGGTCAATTTTACTTTTGTTTTTCTCTTTCTCTGGTTCAGCCTATTTTTTTAATGGAGCTACTTGACTAATTCTTTAAGCCCAAATCACCTCAGGCTTTTATAGTAGCCCAGAAAATATCTTGGCCCTAACCTGGGAAAGCTCATAGTTTAAGTTTTGATGGCTTAGAATGAGTGTAAAGAAGAATTGTTTTCTACTTGCTGCCTGTTTTACATTTTATGTTTGTAAGCTAAAGTCAGGAGTAGTTTTCCCTCACAGGATATTGTCTTTTTTTGTAAAAGTAAAAGCACATTCTAAGGTCCATCTTTTTTCATACTTCTACTATCTCTTAGTGATAGAATATTTAATGTCTCTATCGAGCAAACTTAGGTCTGGGAAATCTCCTTGATATAGAAAAGATTTGGGCATTTTTTTCTGTGGATAGTTATATTTCAAAAGAAGGATTTTATTTTCCCATTCTGGAAAATATTTTTGTTTGCCTTCACATATAGTGAAAGGAGAGGGGTGAGCTCTACATTTGTATTGAAGGCTCATATATGTCGAGGAACTGTCTTTGTGTGTGGCTTGAAGGGAAGCAGAACAAGACATCTTTGGTCACTTCTCCCATCTTTCTTCAAGGGAGACTTTCTGGGAGGGGAAGTAAGAATTTGGGTACAGAGGTCATTACTCTCCACTCCTCAGAAGGAAAGAAAGTACTAGCCTAGAAACATATGTATCTGCTCCCTTAAATATTATTCAGCTAGATAATATGATTGGGTTCCATTTAACTTTTGATCACTTTGTCATTTTGGGGAGAAGGAAAATCACAATTTCTATTTGAGCCTTTCCTACCTAATACTAATTCTATAATTAATGCATTTAAATAGCAAAGAAGTCCATTTATCCAAATCAGCAAAAGATAAATCAGATAAGGTATGGATAATTAGATAGATAGATATTGATAATTATTCAATATCAAATTTATCCAAAGTCTGAATTAATCAAACACACTGCTTTTCTCTGCTTTAAAATGCCCTCAACATGAAAGACAAGATAAGATCAGGAATAGGCATTTCCCCCCCCTTGTGACAGAATGCTTGGAAAGTCAGAAATTCTCTTGGGGATACATTCCAGATAGGAAAGGCAGACATCCTGAGAATGTAGATCTCTACTATCTTGTCATTTGTCCTGTATTCCCATGGACATCATAAATCTGAGGGACACAAACATCTTGGAATTGTGCAAAAACATATAAAATCTTTGTTAAATCTTGTATTAGTCAGAACTTAAGGTCTGACTGTGTACCCATAACAGCTAACTTTAAGGGAATAAAATGAAATAACTGTATATCACCTAAGTTCATCTCCTTTAACCAAACTCTGTACGTTAACAATCTAGATAGATAGATAGATAGATAGATAGATAGATAGATAGATAGATAGATAGATAGATAGGTAGATAGGTAGATAGATATAGAGATAGACATAGACATAGACACAGATATATAGATAGACATAGAGATAGACATAGATATATAGATAGATATAGATAGAGATTATATAGATATAGATATCTATGAATGAAGGAACTCTCCTTAGGTCATCAAAGAGAAAAGGTCCTGATTCTTACCCAGTGGGAAACTCCCTGACATTTCTAGAGTAGCAAACTAGTATTAGGGACATGATGGACACTGCAAGCCTCACTCTTTTCTTCTCATACTTTTTTCCTTCAGCAACCTGTAGAGTGACTAACCTTTTTCATATTCTCTGTCTCTGTGTGTCTCTGTCTGTCTCTCTCAGTTGGAAGCTTAAAAAAGACTCTTCCAAGGAGAGCCTTCCAAAGAAGTATTCTCACTTGTAGAGTCAGTTGCAGGAATCTCCCTTTGGGCATCTGGTTGAGAACTGAAGATCTTGCCTCTGGCCACCTCTGTCCCTCCCATCTTGCAAAGTGGACCCTCATCTTCATTTATAAGGAAACCTTATAATGGCTTTGGGACATGGGTTACATATACATGCATGTGTTTATGTATGGTGAGTTGATTGATCAACACATAGAACACAGAATCACAACATTTTAATAAGATGTTGAAGGTTGTATATAGATCTAGTTATAACTTTCTCATGTGTGAACAGTTTTCTCCAAAGGAATTAAGGAGAACATGAAGTAATAACTCTAGATTTTATCAGCCATATGTTCCTAAGGAAGTCACTTCTTCAACTACCTAGGACTTAGGTAGTTGGACTGTGTGATTTGCCTGAATTACCTTCTCCATTCTGCTATAGACTGAATAACAAAACCTCAACTATTTCCTTACTCCTTAGGCTAATTGCACAAAATCCTGCTGGACTTGGCATTCTTTAGCTTCACATGGTCTCACAAATTTCACAATTTATGCAGCAAGAGATTTTCCACATTAACTTTATTATGGAGACAGAGCATATCTCCTTTCAATTTATTCAAATGCCACAGAATACTACTGATCAGCTGTGTACCCTTAAGCAGGCTGGAAAAAAAAATTACATAAACTAAAGTTGTCCCTCTGAAAGTGAAACTGCTCCCAGCAAGAAGTTTTCCTTTGAGTTGAAGGACTTGCCACAGGTAGTAAATATCTGAGAGCAAATTTGAACTCAGGTCTTCCCCATCCCAGGCCCAGCTCTCTTATTTATTGTGCCACCTAATAGTTACATTTGTTTGTTTGTTTTTTAAGATTGACTCTCCTCTCACCTTAACTGGAAATGCACGGGCTACTCATGTCTGAATCCCACTTTTGATGGACTTGACAGTTTTGATTTGTGTTTTTATTTCTAAAGGATTTTCCTTTGAATTTGTTTTTTTCAACTTACCATAAAAATTTATTTTTTTTCTTTTAAAATTCTGCCAACTATATGTTTGCACATGGAAATGATATGACTAAATAGGGTTGCATCAGCAAGTGATTTTCTCATATTTTCTGGGGGCAGGGGAATTACAGATAAGTGGGAAACTGCACAAAGTGAACCTAGCCTCTGTGTTTTAACACACGTTTCATTTTTTTTTATCTAAAAGGAGTTAGAGAGATAGAAGGGAAAGACCAAAGCAACAAACTTTTTCTACTTTATAATTTCCCCTAAGGCCAATTCTAGAAAATAACACATACAGAATTTATAAATCAGAAGAACCAGCAAGCCTAATCTAAATGGGGAAACCTGTCCATAGTCACACAGATCTTAAGTAGTGTCTGCCAAAGGCAGGATTCAAAACCAAATTTTTGAATTTTAAGCCTAGCACCATTTCCATTATACCACATTTTTTTATCACAAGACTAACATAGAAACATCACTAGAAACCCTAAACTAAATCTGAATAAAATTACTTATTAATGGGAAGTCTCTTAATTTTTTATTTAGATTAGGACTGATTGGATTAGATTAGAATTTCAATTCTGAATAGAAAAAAATTAAAGAGTCTCAGCTTAACCTAAGGGTGTGGAACACTGTATATACTGTCAAACTTTTTTAATATGTTTATTAGTTTTAGACTTTTTTTCTGAATTGTTCCTCTCACCCTTTAAAAAATTGTTTGTCATAAGGGATGGTTCTTTGAGAAAGTAAGGGTATACAATAGAAAATACAAATGATGTTAAAAATATCGATGAAAAAAGTATTTTTTTCACTTATTTATTTCTGTGTCTATTTAAGTAGCAACTTTAAAATGTTATTAGTACTATAATTAATCTTAGGAAATAGGTTTGTCTAATTAATTATATAAGGTTTATTGAAGCCTACTTCAATTGGTCCTCCAATCAATCAGTAGTATTCTATGGCATATAGAATACAATCTATCCATAATAACATGGTGATCTGGAAAGTACCTGTTGTTTTAGGTTCAGGATTAGTGGGGTTCTGTGCAACTCGTTGTGCCATATGGAGCAGGGCTTTAAGTATTCAGCCTATAGACTGTGTGTTTCTTCATATTTAGTATGTAGAAGATACTGGGAGGGCAGTTATTCAATTAATAATAATAATGTTTCTTTTTTCCAAACTGCCTAGTACATGATGAACTTTTTGGTTCTCTTTGATTTAGGGTCTGAGGCAGGAATGTTGCAATTCCCTTTTATTGAAGGAAAGTGAGAATGAGTAGAATTTGAATCCTACTGCAGTTTTAGAAAGCATTGCTTTACTTGGATATTTTTGGGACTCAATTAGAAAGTTTATCTTCCTCTTTTCCACAGATATGTGCAATTTTATATTACAATAATATTTCTAAGGTTCCTTTCAAAAGACTTTCTGATGACTTTGACTCCAAGGCTACAATATTTATTTTAAACAAAAATAGGACCATAAAAATACTTAATAGATGTTATAAAGTTCATAGAGATGAAGGATGATCTCTATTATTCAACTGTCACTAGGGAAATAGAAAGTAGGCAAAATTTGACTTCCATATTCTTGGCCCATATCTGCTTTGACTCTCCTGCTTTGGGCCTTCTTTCACTTGCCATACCCAAAAATCTTCCAAAAACAACCCCAAAACCTTCCATTGCCCTTAACATAGTCTTTAGTTGTTCAATAATATTCTATCTCTAACCACCCAAGATTCCCTGCTATCTTTTCTCTTCCCAAGTATTTTCACCCTTCCCTTAACAAATTAAAATGTGGGGGCAGAGCCAAGATAGTGGACCAGAAACAGGAAATTTTCTAAGCTTCTCCATGAATTCCATCACTAATCTTTAAAAAGTGAATCTGAAAGGATTCTGTGACAGAATCCATCTGGACACAGAGTGTGGCAGATTGTCAGTCCAGGAAAGTGCCCACATAGATCTGAACAGGGGGAGCACAGAGCACGCAGGAGCTGTACCAGCATGGACCTGAAAGCAACTACAGGAGAGTAAGAGTGAGCCCTGGCCAGCAGAGTCACCTACACCAAGGTTGATTTGCAGCCATCTCACCACTGGAAAGGGAAGATCAGTGGGAGCTGGGTAAGAGAAAGCATAGAACCCAAAGCATCAATAGCAGCTTCTCCTGGTCTATCAGCCCACAGTTTGGACATTTAAAAATCACCTACCTGAACCTTTGGGAACCAAGATGGTAAAGTAAACCCAAGCTGCTCTTATTCCCCCTTCCTGACCCAGAAAACGCAGAGATAAATGTTCCACCTAGTAAAATTTTACCCCAGTAAAATCCTGAAATAGTGGAAACGGCCTCAGGCTTGGCAGACCAAGAGGAAGGTTGTAACTGAAGCAGTATGGAGTCTGAAGTGAAAGGCTGGAGGCCTCCCAACAAGTCCCACCCTGGCTAACCAGGAGGAGATCAGGAAGCCCGGAGGGGGGGGGGGGGGGGGGGGGGAGATGGAGCCAGCAAGCCCTAACACCAGAAGCCCAGGTGTGCCTTAGCCACACCAGGGGATTCTGCAGAAACCAGCATTGCTGGCCAACAGCTGCTGAACCTGCTTGAGCTGTAGCACAGGGGCAAAGAGGTAGAAACCTGAAGTGGCCAGACTGCCCCTCTGCCACACTTTACTCTGTGTGCCTGGGGGTAACTCAGGGGAAACACTGAGAGTCCTGGCTCTGGCCTCAATCTAGACAACCAGAAGCTACAGCACACAAAGTCAACAACCAGGCCTTAACTCCTAGCCTGAGAAGCAAAGTCAGGAAATAGGAAACCACAATGGGTAAGAAGGAAGCTGAGAAATCTAAAGCAAGAAAAAAATGATCCAATCTTATTATAGCAAGCAAGAACAACCAAATACAGGGGACAACATGGATTATATACTCCCACCTGAGACCACAGAATGAAATATGAACTGGTCTCAAGCCCAAAAAAGCATTCTTGGAGGAGATCAAGAAGGATATATTTTTTGCTATTTTGGAGGGCAATTGGGGTTACGTGACTTGCCCAAGGTCACTATTTTTTTTGGTGTTAAGTGTCTGAGGCCAGATCCAAACCCAAGACCTCCTGACTTCAGGGACGGTGTCACCTAGCCACCCCTCAAAGTCTCAAATTCACTGTGTCACCTAGCCACCCCTCAAAGCCAAATTAGAGAGGTAGAAGGTAAATTTAAATTGACATTGAACAAATTGGAAAACAAAAATCTCACTGAAGAAAACAAATCCTTAAAAAGTAAAATCTGTGTACTGGGATGGGAGGTTCAAAATCTAACTGGAGAAAATACTTCCCTAAAAATGAAATCTGAACATATGGAAAATGAGCTTCAAAAACTAATTGAGGAAAATAATTCACTAAAAATTAGAAGGAGTCAAATAGAAGCTAAGGACTCTATGATACATCAAGAGTCAGTCAAGCAAAGCATAAAGATTGCAAAATTAGAAGAAAGTGTAAAATATCTCACTGGAAAAACAACTGACCTGGAGAACAGACACAGTAGAGATAACCTAAGAATTGTTGGTCTACCAGAATGCCATGCTGAAAAAAGCAGCCTGAACAACATCCTCCAAGAGATTGTCAAAGAAAACTGCTCTGAGGTCCTAGAATCAGAAAGTAAAATAGTTTTTGAAAGAATTCACCAGACTCCTCCTGAAAGAGATCCTAAACTGGAAACTCAAAGAAATATAGTAGCCAACTTCCAGAATTACAAGGTCAAGGAGAAAATATTGCAAGCAGCCAAAAAGAAACAATTCAAATATTGTAGAACTATGGTTAGATTACACAGGACTTACCAGCTTCTACATTAAAAGATCAGAGGGACTGGAATTTGATATTGCATAAAGGAAAAGTGCTAGGACTACAACCAAGGATCAACTACCTGGCAAAACTGAGCATAATCTTTCAGGCAAGGAGATGGTCATTTAATGAAATAAGGGACTTCCAGTCTTTCCTGATGATATAGCCAGAGCTCAGTGGAAAATTCTATCTTCAAATACAAGACTCAAGAAAGACATAAAAAGGTAAACAAGGAAAACACACATACATACACGTGTATGCACAAACATGCACATAACTTGTAATTCAATAAGAGCAAACTATTTACATCCCTATGTGAGAAGCTGATACCAGTCAATATTGAAATTCATATAATTTTCATGACATTTAAAAGGGATATACATAGAGTATGTGGGTATAGATAAACTAATATGATGATTAAAAAACTTTATTAAGGGGTACAAAGGATTGTAACATGAGAAAAGGAAAGGATGAGGCAGAAAAAGGTAAATTATACCACACAAAGAGGCATAAAAACATACTAGAGTAGAGGGGAAGAAGAGAGGGAGATGAACATCATGTGAACATTATTCTCATTGGTTCTGGTTCAAAGAGGAATAAACATAATCAGTTAAGTTTAGGATTCTAGAATGAAAAAAACACACAGAAATCCATAATAGAGGGAAAGGAGGGAGGGAGAGGAGCACTATATGAAATTTACTCTCATTGGTGTGGGTACAAGGAGGGAATGACATACTCTGTTAAGTATAAAAATCCATTGTGCCTTAGAGGCAGTACTAGTGAAATGGGGGGGGGAGGTAAAAAGGGTGGTTAGAAGGGAGAGAAATAGTAGTAAGGGTAGGTAAAGGGGGGACACAGAGAGGGAATACTGAAGGAGGTGGTGGTGAAAACAAAAACTCTTAAGGAGGAGAAGGGAGAAGGAAGAAACAAAAAATGTAAACAGGGGAGGGAATAGGATGGAGAGAAAGAGGCAGATAGTAATAATAACTGTGAATTTGAATGGGATGAACCCTCCTATAAAACAGAGGCAGATAACAGAATGGATTAAAAACCACAATCCTACAATATAGTCTAGAAGAAACACATTTGAAACAACAGGATATGCACAGGGTAAAGGTAAAAGACTGGAGTAGAATATGTTATACTTCAGCTAAAGTAAAAAAAAAACAGGGGTAACAATACTTATCTCTGATAAAGAAAAGCAAAAATAGATCTAATTAAAAGACATAAGGAAGGAAACTACATCCTTCTAAAAGGCACCATCGAGAATAAAGCAATATTATTAATGAACATATATGCACCAAGTGGTATAGCCTCCAAATTCCTAGAGAAGTTAAGGGAATTAAAGGGAGAAATAGAAAACAAAATTATTATACTAGTGGGGGACCTCAATCTCCCCTTCCCTGAACTTGATAAATCTAACCTCAAAATAAGCAAAAAGTGAAGGAAGCGAATAGAATTTTAGAGAGGCTAGATATGATAAATCTCTGGAGAAAATTGATTGGGGCAAAAAGGAAAAAAAAGAAAAAATCTCAGCGTTACATGGTACATACACCAAAATTGATCATATATTAGGGCATAAAAACCTGTACAGAAAGGCAAAAATATTAAATGCATCCTTATCAGATCAATAAAGGGCCACAGAAAGACAGACTTAAAACTAATTGGAAACTAAATAATTTAATCCTAAAGAAAGAGTGGATCAAACAAGAAATCATAGAAACAATCAGGACTTCATTCAATAGAATGACAATAATGAGACAACATACCAAAACTTGTGGGATGGAGTAAAGGAAGTTCTTGGGGAGAGTTTTATATCCTTGAGTGCATACATGAATAAAACAGAGAAAATGGAGGTCAATAAATGGGACTTGCAATTGAAAAGGCTAGAAATAGAACACATTGATAACCCCCAATTAAATACTAAATTAGAAATAATGAGAACCAAAGGAGAGATTAATGAAATTGAAATTAAGAAAACTATTGAATTAATAAATAAAACGAAGAGTTGGTTTGAAAAAAATAATAAAATTGGTAGACCTTTCATCAACATGACAAAAAAAAGAAGAAAATAAAATCACAAGGATCAAAAGTGAAAAGAGTGACTCTACCTCCAATGAAGTGCAAATTAAAACAATAATTAGGATTATTTTGCCCAGTTGTATGCACATAAATTTGACAATCTTAGTGAAATGGATGAATATTTACAAAAATGTAAGTTGCCCAGATTAACTGAAGAGGAAGTAAATTTATTAACCCCATCTCAGAAAAAGAAATTGAATATGTCATCAGTGAACTGCCTAAGAAAAAACTCTTCAGGGCCATATGGATTTACTAGAGAATTCTATCAAACATTTAAAGAACAATTAATTCCAATACTCTACAAAGTATTTGAGGAAATTGGTGAAGTCTGGCCAATTTGTTTTCTGACACAAATATAGTACTGATATGTAAATCAAGAAGAGACAAAATGGCAAAAATAAAATTATAGACCAATTTCCCTCATGAATGTAGATACAAAAATTTAAAATAAAGTATTAGCAAAAAACTATAGCAACTTATTACAAGAATAATCATCTTTGATCAGGTTGAATTTATTCCAGGAATTTGGATGGTTCAATATTAGGAAATCATCAGTAAAATTGATCATATCAACAATAAAACTAGCAGAAAACATATAATTATCTCATAGATACAGAAAAGGTTTTTCAGAACATACAACATCTATACCTATTAAAAACACTAGAAAGTATAGGAATAAATGGAGTCTTCCTTAAAATAACAAGTAGCAACTATTTAAAGACCTCAGCAAGTATTACATGTAATGGAAATTAACTAGAAGCATTTCCAATAAGATCAGGGATGAAAAAAGGGTCTCCACTATCACCCCTGTTATTCAATCTGGAAGTAGAAATGATAGCAGTAGCAATTAGAGAAGAAAAAGAAATTGAAGAAACCAAATTAGGCAAAGAAGAGACTAAGCTATCACTCTTTGCAGATGATTTAATGATATACACAGAGAATCCTAGAGAAACAAGTAAAAAACTACTTGAGACAATAAATAAATTTGGCAAACTTTCAGGATATAAAATAAACCCACATAAATCCTTGACATTCCTATATATTTCTAACAAAATCCAACAGCAAGAGATAGAAAGAGAAATATCATTTAAAGTTACTGTAGGCATTATTAAATATTTGGTAATCTATAGGCCAAAACAAACCAAGGATCTATATGAACAAAACTACAAAATGCTTTTCACACAAATAAAGTCAGATCTAACTAATTGGAAAAACATCAGTTGCTAATGGCTGAGTGGAGCTAATATAATAAAAACGACAATTTTACCTAAAATAATTATATATTAGTGCCATACCAATCAATCTACCAAAAAAATTACTTTATAGAGCTAGAAAAAGTAGTAACAAAATTCATCTGGAAGAAGAAAAGGTCAAGTATATCAATGGAATTAATAAAAAAAAATGCTAGGGAAGGTGGTCTAGTCAAACCAGATTTTAATCTGTACTTCAAAGCAGCAGTAATCAAAACTACTTGGTATTGGCTGAGAAATAGAGTAGTGGAGCAATGGAATAGATTGGGTACATGAGACTGTGCAGTCAATGACTATTCTAATCTACTGTTTGATAAACCCAAAGTCCCCAGTTTTAGGTATAAGAACTCACTATTTGACAAAAACTCCTGGGAAAACTATAATCTAGTATGGCAGAAACTGGACATAGACCAATATCTAACACCGATATACCAAAATCAAGTCAAAATGGATGCACAAACTAGGTATAACAGCTGATACTGCAAGAAATGTAGGAGAGCAAGGAATAATTTACTTGTCAGATTTATGGAGAAAAGGATATTTTATGACCAAACAAGAATTAGAGAGCATTATAAAATCAAAATGCATAATTTTGATTACATTGAATTGAAAAGTTTCTGTACAAATAAAGCAATGTAACCAAGATTAAGAGGGAAGTGGAAAACAGGGAAAGAATTTTTACAACCAATGTTTCTGATAAAGGCCACGTTTCTAAAATATACAGAGAATTGAGTCAAATCAGAATACAAGTCATTCTCTGATTGACAAACGGTCAAAGGATATGAACAGGCAGGAAAAACAGAGGAAAAAATTAAAATATTAATAAGAATATGAAAAAATGATCTAAATCACTACTGATTAGAGAAATGCAAATCAAAACTACTCTGAAGTACCACCAGTCAGATTGGCTAAGATGACAAAATAGGAAAATGTCAAATGCTGGAGAAGATGTAGAAAAATTGGAACACTATTGTATCATTGGTGGAGTTGTGAACTGATTCAGCCATTCTGGAGAGTAATCTGGAACTATGTCCAAAGTGCTATAAATAAGTACATACCCTTTGACCCAGCAATACCACTTCTAGGGTTGTAATCCCAAAGAGATAATAGAAGGGGGAGGAAGACCTGTATGTACAAAAATATTTATAGCAGCTCTTTTTGTGGTAGCAAAGAATAGGACATTAAGGGGATGCCCATCAATTGCAGAGTGGTTAAAAAAGTTGTGGTATATGAATGTAATGGAATACTGTTGTGCTATATAAAATGAGGAGCAGACGGACTTCATATTTACCTGAAGAGTCTTATACAAACTGATGCTGAGTGAGAAGAGCAGAACCAGGAGGAATTTGTAGACAATTACAGACAGAAAGTATGTGAAATGACCAACTTTGATAGACTGGGCTCTTCTCAGCAATGCAAGGTCATAAGACAACTCCAAAAGACTCATGATGGAAAAAGATGTCTACATTCAAAGAAAAAACTATAGAGTTTGAATGGAGATTGAAGCAAACTACCTGCTCTCTTATTTTTCCTTGTTTGGTTTTGTTTCTTCTTTCCCATTGTTCATTTCTTTTGTTATAATCCTTCTTTACAACCTGGCTAATGTCTAATGTGAGAGTATTTGTAGATCCTATACTTGATTACATGCCACCATGGGCGTGGGGGGAAGGGCAAAGGGGGGAGGAATTAAGGAAAGGGAAGGGGAATAAAGTTGAAGCTCAAGGGATTGTGGAAATGAATCTTATATACTAAAAGTAAACAAATTAATAAAGACAAAAAAAAACAAATTAAAATGTGTCTATTCAGTAACTTATCACCTCAGCATTTGTTTTATTTATTTGCAAGGTGTGAAATGATGTTTTAAATCCCCCAAAGATCATAAAAGAGAATGAGAAGATTACTCTGAATTGTAGAATCACAGATTCACTATATATTAGCAAATAGAAGAGACTTGAGAGATAAAACTAATATAAATTAATCCTTTGGTAACTGAGCAATCTGAGTCTCAATGATGTAAAATTATCCAATATCCCACATCTTGGAAATGTAGGTGAAATTTAACAGTTGTCCAAACCTCCTAATAACTCACTAATTTCTCTAATGGTAAATATTTGAGACCAGGTGGGAGATGGTAGAAGGATGTGTTTTCTCATGGGGTAGGTCCTTAGGATTGCTTAAAATCATGCCACATGTGCTATTTCTTCTTTCTTCTCTGCATAAATCAAGTCTTGCTTTTATGTTCCAACATTAGTCCTACACTATATTTATTGCATTTTTCACTTTAGACAAAAAAGATCTTTTTTTTATGATGACCAAGTAATCATCCATGATGCAATTCTTCTTCAAATAAAACAATCACTTTGGGAAGTTTGAGTCCGCTTTGGTTTCTATCTGAGGAATAAAAAAAAAAAATACTTGGTACAAAGTAAAATAATTACCAAAGTTTTTTGTTTTTACTTATATTCTGAACCCATATCACAGAACTGAAGTTTCCCTTTCTCATTCATGACAAATTATTATCATTCATAGATCTTAGTTTTGTTTTGTTTTGTTTTTCCTAATAGAAATGTCTAATTGAAATAAAATGAGACTAATGGTAAGTGAACCACAGATACTTCTCATCTATCTCCCTCTAATATTCTCATCCCCCAACTTTCACACATTAAGGGCAATGAGGAGGAGAGGAAGGAAAGACATCTTAGATCTACACTTCGGCAAATGCTCTGAAAAATACAGGGCTGTGTTAGTGTTGGTGCTCATTATTTATATTCACTAGATCTCTCAGGTTTCTATATATCTGTTACTATTCTTTGAGTCTTGTAAATATCTATTTATGTGAAACAGCTGACTTGAGAATGGGTAAAATTCAGTTGAGAAATATGGCCAAAAGCCTAAAATTGTGCCATTGAGATCTAAGCCCTCATTTCATTCAAAGGAATGTTTCCCAACGTCTAAATAGTCTTTCAGAGTCTTTCCACAGACCGCATATCTCTCTAGTATTGTTCAGCATCCCAACTCTTGATTCATTCCAAATTCATTCTTTTGGGTTGTAGGAGCAATACCTGAGGGGATGTCACAGCTACAAGGTCACCTTATTCCACCTAGCCTATTTAGCTTATATCATTATCAACATCGATTCAGCATTATCATAGGAAGTAAAAGTGGAGATTCACTATGTGGAAATTGATCAGATTATTGAGCCTATTAAAAGGTACTTGTACAAATAGTACTGATCAACTTAAGAGTTCTGGAACTAGAGAAAAAACAATTTTAAAGTAAAGCTATTTTGATGTGTTTTAAATAGTGATTTTTTTGTTTTGTTTTGTTTTTTGGAAGGCAATTGGGATTGAGTGACTTGCCCAAGGTCACATGGCTAGTAAGTGTGTCAAGTGTCAGAGGCCGAATTTGAACTCAGGTCCTCCTGACTCCAGGGCAGGTGCTCTATTCAGTGCACCACCTAGCTGTCCCTTAAATAGTGATGTTAAATTGCTGAGTAATATTCATTTAAAATTATGTGCATATAACATATAATTTGAAATTATTGAACATTTGTTAAAATAGTTTGCACTCTGATTTGTTGACTAAGTTTAAAATGAATAAAACAAAAAATCCATTGGAAAGGACATAAATATATGATTGGACTTTAGAACTATCATGGAGTCATTAGCTCTCAGTGGAGAAAGGAATTCCTCCTATTATCCTGGGTGGTGAAGGGAGAAGGGACCTGAGTTGCACGTAAGGACTACTTTTTTTTAGTATGAATGATGTGTACAAACAGATTAAATACACATGTTCATGGTTCTCAGGAAAAAGGCGTTTAGGCACACTATTAAAAGTATCATCTATATGAAGGAAATAAAACAAAATAAAAACTATAAGACCACCAAAAATTGAGAATTTTGAATGATTGCTGAACATTAAATATGAAAGGAAGAGTTTTTAGTGTTGATGTTTTTGATCTAATTAGACAATTTTGAAACATTACTGACAAAACATTTTTTTTCCTCTAGGTCTAAGAAGCTCTAGAACAGGCCAGGATTCTCAAAGAAGTTCTATTTCACAGCTTTGTAGAGGAAAGGAGAGAAGAAAGGAGGGAAAGAGATGGAGAGAGGAGAGGAGGGAAGTCAAAGTGGAGAGAAATGAAAAGTAAAAAAAAAAGAAAGAATAAAAACGAAAAATCCATGTAAGCAGCTTTCCATGATTATGTTGACAGACAAATATAAGTCAGCCAAATTGTATCATCAGCCATACTCAGCCTTTTGGGAAACATACTCCTGTTTCAAATGAAATGAGGTTTTAGATCTTCTAGGCACAGTTCTAGGCTTTTGGCATCATATGTTGAAAATGTACATTGACTATATCTCTCCATTGAATTCTCTCCATGTGCAAGCCAGGTGTATCACATAAATACTAGAAGCACTCAAACTAAGTTTTATTATACTTGAGGTCAGATTGATGATGTGTTTTATCTCTTTTTCTAGTTTTGATGCCTGTTGCATTGCCGGCAGTATTCATTACAGGTATACCAAACCACTTACCTTCATTGATAACCAGAGCACTCCTCTGAGTTTGCCATAGGCCCCTGTGGCATCTGCTCCATTTCAGTTTGATAGGAGAAAACAGCTGCATACAAAGTTATGTCTAAATATAACTCCAAATGATCCTAGACTTCAAATAGAACACAAGTGAGAAAAAAAACTCATGCTTCTTTTTTGCATTTTTTAGGGAAATGTCAAATGAAATTGGAATCTAAATCACTGACTAACCAAAGAAAGACCAATACTCTTACCTCAAGATGCATGAATCTTTTAGCCCATGATTATTTAGTTTAGTAAAAATTTTAAGTTTGAATGATCTGAGGGGATTATACTAACTCGTAGGTGATTAATTTAATCTAGGTGTGCTGATTTTAATCTCATTTCTCAACATAAAACAAATAGGCTAAGTATTCTATATTCCAAAACATGTTCAGTCTTTAAACAGTTTCTTGTTATTTGAAACAATGAAAGAGTGGAGTATAAAGGTTACCAGGGTGCATGGAGAAAGTGATTTTGTGCTACCTGGCTAAGGAGGCATTTATAATAAATCAGGGGAAAATTCATTGTGATTTTTAAAAAGTATGTTCATTGTTTTCCCTTCTTGTGGAAAGGAAAATAGCTTATCATTATTATTAGAGACATAATAGTTCTCTAATAAAATAAAATAAACTTATTTGGGCCTTACCTTGGTTAATTCAAATGTGTCTGCTACACTTTGCTCTGGTGCAGCAGCAGACTTCACAGTATTCACTTTGAAAAGCTTTCAGTGTAGCTTCTGATAAAATCAAGGACAAACCTATTAAATTCCAGGGAAACTATCCCAATTCAAAGAGATATATAGTCAGACGTTCACTGATAATCTTAACAAAATTCAAACTGCCTTGCCTACATAGGACCAGAAATTGCTAAAAGAAGCATATCTCACAAAGTGTAATTTGGACCCATGTCTGTTTCAGCTACTCAACACAGTAGGTTTCAGATGATAAGTCACTTCTATGTCTCCTGGCCAGTCCCTGCCTCCCCTTCCTGTATTTGTATTAGAGGCATTCTACTCATGCCTTGTTGCTGAATTTTACACACAATCTTAGGTGGTACTTTTTTGTATAGCATTTTTTTTATTGGAGTATAGGATGTCTTTATATCTGTTATAATTAGTGGGGGATTTTGCCTGGAGTAGAAATACCAAAATGGATAAAGGCTGAATGTAACTTTACTCAAAAAAAGTAACTGAACAGTTTATTTCAAACTCGGGGGATAAAAGGATTCTCTCTGTCTCTGTCTCTGTCTCTGTCTCTGTCTCTCTGTCTCTCTCTGTCTCTCTGTCTCTGTCTCTCTGTCTCTCTCTGTCTCTCTGTCTCTGTCTCTGTCTCTCTGTCTCTGTCTCTCTGTCTCTGTCTCTCTCTCTGTCTCTGTCTCTCTCTCTGTCTCTCTGTCTCTGTCTCTCTCTCTCTCTCT
>NW_027187332.1:5970055-5986138 GCF_028583685.1 Petaurus breviceps papuanus | reverse complement strand
TCTCTCTCTCTCTGTCTCTCTGTCTCTCTCTCCCTCTGTCTCTCTCTCTCCCTCATTTTCTTCCTTCTCCTCCTCCTTCACCCATCTCTCTGTCTCTTTTTGTCTCTCCAACTTTTCAGGCTCCAAATCCTTATTTCCTGCAAGTGAAAAGTAGATGTATAAGATTGTGCTCTATGGAAGATTCATGAAACACAACTGAAGTTTTTTTTTTCCAGATTGAATTTATGAGGTGAAGGAAACTGACAAAAGAACACATACTCTGATAAGCATAGTAACGTCATGGGTATCTCCTGTTTGCTATTTGTGGTGCTTTTCTTTGGGGTATTGGGCTTTGTTTCCCCAAATCAGCCCCAATTGAAACTTTTAAGGAGAGTTGTTACTAGCTTGTATATAGAAGCTGGAAGTAGTTAGAGTCAGCTTACCCCAGCAGCTCAAGTCATTCCTCTTTGACACATTCCATAAAGCCAAGCAAGGGTAATAACTTCTCTGAGGGAATTTTAGATGTGGAGTTCTCTGTCTTGTTACCACTGCTATTCCCAGTCAGTCTAGGTATTCACCTGTAGAGAGTGATTAGAAAGCTCTACAATCTTAGTTGCCTCTGGTGAACATTGCTCAAGCAGAAAACAACCATTTCTCCCTCAAAATGAAGCAGAAACCAGAAATGTGTTGTGAGAGAAAGTTCTCTCCCTCTAAGGAACTTTCAGAACTTGAAGGTTGCCATGTTAAGGAACAGAAAGTAAATTAATAAATTCCTAAAATCTCATCATCCTCTAACCTTTAAACTAAAACCTATTGGACACAAAATTATCATAAATCCCTTACTAGATTTGTGAACTAGAATTACAAGGTAGATATGCTGGGGAATCATATTGCTTTATGCTTCACAGACTATTCTGTGCAATATGTTATATGCTTCATTTTAATTTAATGTGTTTTCTTATATTTTTTATGTTAAAGTGAACAACTAAAGGATTTATTGCATAATTTTAGTCAGTGTTTTTTTTAATGAATGCTGGAAAATCCTTCTTTCTAAAAACTAGAATTTAGGAAAAAAATTAAATAAAAGTAAAACAGTAACTCCTAAATGAAACTCATTTTTCTTCATTTTGGGTGATATATAAAATTAATGATCATAGCATTATGACTCTGACAGTGAAATGATTCTAATTAATTCCTTAGGTTCCAAAAAATCCACATTTTGTCATTGGCATATCATGACCAGTCACTGATGTGACAAACAAAAACAGAATTCAGTAGTTAAAACCTTGTGAATTCATCTATGGAGCCCAAAATATGGGGATAAAGAAGAGGTATTGATCAAAAAGAGTGTTTTGCTGGAAATGTTTATTTGAAGGGATTTTAATTTTAAAAACTACTGAGATATAATCATCACACAGTTTCAATATTTTCATGATGACAGTATAGAACATTCATATCATTTTACTATGTCTTAAGAAGCAATTTCTTAGAATAATTGGGTCAAATGCTGTTCTCTGAAACTAAAAATAGCCTTGATATAATGGAAAGCTATATATGCATATGTATTATTGGATGCCCCCAACTCAGATTTATGTAAGTAGGAATCAGATTTGATATAAAATAAAACAAATGCTCATAATCTAAAAATTATCTTTAAATATGGGGGTTGATGAATTATACAAGTATTATATAAAGCATCAAAATGTAATAAAATCATCACAAATGAAACAACCTCTCAAATTACAAAATCACAACAGAAGTTGACAATAACATTAAAGTACAGGGACATTTGTATTAAAAAAACACTCTTTTGAATAATTTCAAAGTTTTTTGAATTTTAGAGGGCATTGGAAATTTTATTTTGCAAATGCATCTGAAAATCCACATATTATTTCTAACTGAATATTCATATATAGAGAACATTAGCAAATTTGAAATTTGTACTTACTTGTAGTTGAAAAGGTAGGTCACAGTACAAGAATATGATAGTAAATTTAATCAGTGAAACTGTAATGTTATTAGATTTTTGATGATTTAATTAACATTATGCTATTTTAATGACAAAATTTTGTTAGAGAAAAGATATCACAGTATAATAGAATATAATAAGTGACTTATACTAGTTAACCTAGTTTGATTACAAGATAGTAATCTGCCAATGTCCTACCTACTAATTCATGTCTTGTATGTATATGTAAATACATATGTGTGTGGGGGTCTGTACATTATTTTAATCTGTGTATATGTGTGTAGATACATATATTCATGTATATGCATACATAAACACATGCATACATTTGTGTATGTGTATCAAATATATCTCTAATATATCCCTTAAATAAAACAGGAATGAGCTAGACAGGTCTGACCATAACAACTCTCCTTTCCTTTCCAGATAACACTGAGAATTTGTGCGTTCCCTCTTATAACCTGCTTCCAAATACTTTAACAAGCCACGCCCATCTCCTGTCTCTATTCACCACCACCATTGTCTCTATTTTAATCCACAACTCACCACCTGGCACCAAGATTCACATTTAAAAATGGGATTGGGAACATAAACCAGAGGGACAGCTACATTAATTTATAGCTACTATGGTATACTTCTACCTTCTTTCTCCCAGTCAGAGTCCCCAACCATAATTCTCAACTCTATGGGAGAACAGGAGGTGCAAGAAAATTTCATCCTTTCTACTGTAAGACCCCTTTTTCCCTCCCACAGTCCTCAAAAATTATTTTTTTCTTCTTATCTTGGAGCAAGAATCATAGGAGAGTAGAGCAATAAATTTAGCTCTTAAAGGAACCTCAGGGGACATTTTACCCAAACCGCTCTTTTTATGGTTTAAGAAATTGATGCCCATGGAGGGTGTGTGACTTGCCCAACTTGACACATGTTATTAAAGGTGCAACATGCCTTCTAGGTTATATCTTCCTGTCTAAACCCTATGAGCAAAATAGTAGTCTAGGACTTAAGGTTTTGTTTTTGTTTTCCTCAAATTCCTAGCTAAGGAAACAGCTCAGAAATTCCCCTGTGCAGCTATAACTTAGGTTTCAATCAGATCTGTGCTTGTGAAATCTGGCAGAGAGGAAGACATACAGGGACTGCAGTAATTTTGGGGAGAGCTAGAATACTATTACCATGACAACAAGAACCATAATAATAATAATAATAACAACAATAATAATAACCATTTATAGAGTATTTTACAAATAATATGTAATATGGTCAAAAGGGAGAGACTTTGACCTCCTGCTGAAAGAGTTTGCCGGAGCTATGAGGAAACCTTGCCCAGATTAAGTCTCTAATAATTCCCATTGAACTTTCCCTTTTTCTGTATCAAGCAAACCTTTAGGATCTTTTGGTTATGTTTCGTCTGTTTTTTTTAGCATTTCTTCATGTAAAAATAGTGGTGTTCAGGTAAAATTTTAACAGACCACTCTCCAGAAAACAGAAACACACATACTCCACTTTTAAATGTATTCTGCTTACTTAGCTTTTTCTCCATTATTTTCTTAAGTTTAGAACAAAACAATAAATCACACCATTAACTCTTAGAGAGATTATCCAAGTATTATAGTAATGTAATTTGAAGTTCATTTTGTATTGCTAAACTGAGATGTACTTAGCACCTAGTTCAAATTAAGCCTCTGTTAAAGAAACAGAAGGTATGATCTCCTGTTGCTGACATAGCAGGAAGGGGCTGGATAGGGAGGAGCAATATTGTGTATAAGGAAAGACCCTGGCTGGGAAAGACAGATCTTCTTGGAGAAAGCTTCATGGAGTCAGAAGCTGCTGCCACTGCCAGGGAGTCTGAAGAGCAGCTGGGGAGGAGGAAGAGAAAAGCCCCTCCCATGCTGAAGAGAATGATTTTGATTTGGATGAAATGATTTTGATTCTGGGAACCAGATGAAACTTCCACTGGGTCTGAGGGCCAGCTGAAGCTGCTGAGGCTGTTGAGGATTTCTCAGGGCAAGCTGTAGCTGCCACAGACTGAGGAAGCATGACTGTGATGCTGGTACTTTGTATGAACCTGTTGGTGGCTTTGTTAAGCCTTGACTTCCCAGGAACAGAGACTGGGAAGGATTTAAGGTAGACTGGAAGTTGTGAGCTTCAGCATGGAACAGGAAGTACTTGGAGAGCTGGACAAAGACCTGGGATCTGTCTGCCTTTGAACCCAGGTAGCAGTTTGATGAATCTAGGTAGGACCTGGGACCATGGAAGGTGATCTAGGGAATCTGAGAGACTACCCAGAGTTAAACTGAAAGAATATTTTACTTGGATACTGTGTACTGACTGAGAACTTGTAATTTACTAGTGACCTAGAGGTGAAGGGCTTGTGTATTTTCTGATGATTATATATTAAATAAGTGACTGATTGAGTTAACTTAATGTGCCCCATGAGTGGAGAACTTTGACTATTGTACTTTGTGTCCCTTAAGGAGGCAAACCTCCGTAAGGATGATTGAATGATTGAGATGGTTGAATGATTGAGTTACTAAATGATTGTTCTTTGTTCAAAACTTTGTGAGCACTGTGGTGAAAACTATGTAACCATTTTAGTGATAAACTGTTGTGAATGCTGTATTTTGATTTTCTGTGATAAGCTGTAATATTGTGAATGCTGTACCTTGATTTACTGTGAATGTTTTGCTCTGATTTGTTATGGAATAGAGTGTTCACTAAACTGTGTAATAAGAACCTTAAAAGCTGTTCACAGCAGCAGTCCTCTGGAAAGTTGCTCATGCTTGGCTTTACACCAAGCCAGCTATAGTCAACCAATGTATTTGACATTAGAGTTGCACATTTTGTTACATATGAATTAAATTTAAAGTGGTAGCAAGCATGTCTAACTTCATAGGATACAAACAGCTAGAAATGTCAATTAATAAGACTATCACCTTAAAAGTCCCTTAGCAAAGAAAAAGAACTGATAATAACTTTATTTTATTTTTCCAATCACATGATAAATCACATAACAGTCAGATAATCTTAAAATTGAATTTTAGGACTTTCCTACTTCTCACATATAAGCAAATTATCCTGGAGATTTTGTTTTCATGGGGGTATGTCCTGGTACCCTGAGAGGACCCTGGAAAGGAGGTATGCTTTTGGGAGAGTAGCCAGTTCCACTTACATGTTGAGGAGGAAATAAGGAATGATTAAGAATGGCTTTCTTCTTCTTGGTGGTTTCAGACTCTTTGCTCAACCCCAACCTTCCAAACCTTGACAATTTTGTCCACCACAGCAACACTTAGTGGTTTCATGTAAACAGATTTATTGCTCCCTGTCCTTTCTAATTTCTTCTCCCCAATATAAACCTTGCCAGTCACCCTACTCATTATCCTCATAGAACATGCCTCATTTTCCCCTTCCCTTAGTTCCCATCAAGAATCTTTGCCCCTATGTATTATTGCTACTCACTACTGATCATTACTGCAGACCATCCTTTTTAAATGTTTTTTTTTCACTCTGCAACTACTCCATTTTTCATCTATTACCAGTCATAATCCTGTTGTCCCACTCATATTTTCTTTCCCAATTTACTCCTGTCAGATATCTGCTCCCATTGTGTTTTCCATGCCCCAGATCTAGAGCCATTGTTCTAAGTCATAGGAGTAATTTCAGAAGACTTGGAATTTGTGGGGCATCTATTGCCACTGTCTGTCATGTGAGAGGGTAAATAGAGGTGGTATTTCCACTCACCTGTAAGGGGTCCTTGCATGATCATTAAATCCTATAGTTGCATTAGTTCTGTACATAGTATGACACTCCTATTTGGATTTTAGGAATTTAAATAATTATATGGGTTTTAGTAAACTGGTTTAGTTAACCCTTACCAATATTACATCACAGGGTTGACTGAACTTTATAAATGATTTTATGGATTCTCAATTTTGTATTTGTATTTACAAAACAGAATAGAATCTGACGAATGGTTAAATATTTCATAAATGCTCATTCAGTCATTCATGGGAAACCACTTGGAATAACAGTAATGATTTGGCTTTGATAAGAACTCTTTCATATACAACTATTTATTTAATAATTTCTTATAAAATATCACTCAATGTCAGTCTCCGTCCTGACATGAAAGGTTCAGGTAAACTGTAGAAAATCATTCATTTCTCTGGCACATAACCCCCATCAAGTGGCAGTATGATTAGAGTGTTAGAAGACACACACACACACACACACACACACACACACACACACACACACACACATATATATATATATTCAAAAAGAATAATAACTTAGAACTTGAATATTAACTTAGAACCTTACTAGTTTTGTGAGTATGGGCAAGCCACTTAGCTTCTGGCAACATCAGTTTCCTTATATGTAAAATGGAAATGATAATAACCCCTACCTCCGTAGTTGGGAACATCATATAATATGTATAAAGTGTTTTATAAATCATAAACTCTATATAACAGAACTTTGCCAATGGAAACTCATTATCTAACAAGGAGGCACCTATGTGAGAGATGGTATGAATCTGCTTCTAAGGGAACACATCAGCTCCCTTACCACACGGGTCAGAGTGACTTCTTTCTATTTGCCAGAAGACAACCAGCATTGTTCAGAGGTGAAAAGGTCTGTTTATCTATAGCATGATCACCATGCACTGAGCTATGTAAAGGGAAAGGACTGTTTTTCTTCCCCTCTTTAAGCCTCTGAGGCCCTGAGAAATGGACTTGTAGTCATTTGCTTTTTCAGTTCTAGGGGAAAAGTGGTAGAGTCCACCATTCCTGAACCTTGTAGGCAGGATTCCTGGCTAGATGTTACTGCCTGTCTAGCAGGGAAGCCCCGAGAAGTTAAGGTGCCCCAAGCCCAGGGGAGATTTGGACTTGAAATTGAATATGATCAAATTATGTAGCAAATTAATTAAACTGTGAATCCAATCCCAGAGCCTAAGGGGATAGAGGAGATTATACCCTCCTCCCCTACTACCCTCCCAGCCTCCCCCAGGCTTTGCATGTTTCTTTTGGCAATACCTTTGAAGTGATGATTTCCTTTTAAAAGCTAATCAGACTGAGTGGTTAAATAAACGTTTAGTTCAGCAAGCTCCTAAAATTGGAGGAACACAGTAAACGGGAGAAAGATTAGCCCCTTAAGAGTACCAGAGAACCCTGGTGAATGGGAAACATAACATACATGGCCCTCAGGGCATGGGGAAAGAGGAAAGTCACTGTTAGGTCCGTATAAACTTCAGTATCTATTACCCATCTCTTTACTCCAGAAGTATAATCATCAATCATTCTTAGAAGCTCAAAGGTTGACAGGGTTAAAAACAATTCAAAATTCAGAATGTTAATAACTCTCTCTCCCTTCCTCCCTTCTCTTCCTTTTTTCACTTCCTTTCTCATTCCTTCCTTCCTCACTCCCTTTCCCTTCTCTCTCTCCCTCCTCTCTCTCTCTCTCTCTCTCTCTCTCTCTCTCTGTCTCTCTCTCTGTCTCTCTGTCTCTGTCTCTCTGTCTCTCTCTCTTTCTGTCTCTCTCTGTCTCTGTCTCTCTCTCCTCTGTCTCTCTCTCTCTCTCTGTCTGTCTCTCTCTCTCTGTCTCTCTCTCTCTCCCGCCTTTCATCACCTTCAAAACCACCTGTTTAAGAAAGTTCCTTCCCTGATGGAAACTGGGAAATCATTGTCAACTTATAGCTACAGGTAATGAAAAGTTTAGTGGCATTATCAGTGTTACAGCTATTTAAATACGAAACTTAAACCCAGATTTTCTTGACTCTGGGGTCAGACCTCTATCAACTTTGTCACACTAATTTTCATCTTATAACTTTCATAATCTTCAAATATTAAGGGAACAAGTAGCACTAATAAAACTAACAACATTAAAAAGTGAAAAACTTTGCCTTCAAAGACCTGAACACTAATGACTGAATGTACTTCTCTAGATAGGACTCCACCTGGAGCTTGCTCATCAATGTTGATGCTCCCTTCACAGTATCTCTGGATAGATACACAATGTTATTTTTCCTCTAGTTCTCTTCTCCAGTTGTTGTTGTGATTACTACTAAGCACTGTCCTCTGTTTCATTCTTTGTCCTTGCCTCTCAGATTTCTCATTTGATCTTACAAGAGAGCATCAGTTGGTACTCCTTTCACCATATGTTCATGGTCTTCATTTTTCAGCTTATACTCCATAATATTTGCAGTTTACCACATCCCTCAGCATATAAAACTCTATCCATTTCCAGCTGGTTCATATTGCTCAGTAGATAGAATGCTGGGTCTGCCATCAGGAAGACTAAACTTCCTGAGTTCAAATCCATTCTCAGACACTAGTTGTGTGACCCTAGGTAAATCATTTAACCTTGTTTGCCTCAGTTTCTTCATCTGTAAAATGAGCTAGAGAAAGAAATGGCAAGCAATACCAGTGTATTTTCTAAGACAACACCAAATAGGGTCATGAAGAGTCAGACATGACTGAACAACAGCAACAGCACCAAAACTTAAAAGTTCGTATTCATTCTTTCCTAAATTCTTCAGCAATGTATTTCTCACCTGTGTCATCATACTATGTGGATTATGAAAACTTAATGCTCAGGGTAAGCACCCCGATATCCTCCTATTTGTCTTTTTAAAAAGATTATCTCTATAGTCTCAGTAGTATAATATCAGTATTCTCTATCAGTATATCTCTATTAATATAGTATCAATATTCTCTCATACATGTTATTGGTATTCTCTAATGGATCAGAGGTTAAAGGATATACATATATACACACACACAAACCTAGCTAGCTAGCTAGATTAAGATCTATACATACACACACACTCATACTTATACATACCAATTTATATAAATATGCATTCATAATACAAACATATATATATACATATCATACATATATATATATATATGTGTATCATGTAGGTGGTATAGTAGATAGAGTGCTGAGTTGGGAGTAAAAAAGACTCATTTTTCTGAGCTCAAATCTGGTCTTAGACACTTAGTAGCTGTGTGACCCTAGGCAAGTCACTTAACCCTGTTTCCCTCAGTTTCCTTATCTTTAAAATGATCTGGAGAGGGAAATGGCATACCATTTCAGTATCTTTGCCAAGAAATCCCCAAATGGGGTCATAATGTGTTAGACGTGATGGAAATGACTGAGCAAAAGCAACATGGGTATATATGTATAAAGTTGTATGTCTTCACACACATTTAAACATGTACATACATATAATATGTGAATGTGCATTTGTATGTGTATATGTATTTACATACACATCATTCCCTTCTCACTCTGTCTCTAGTGAGTTGTTCATGCAAAATCTTCTCAATTTTACATATTTTATTTTTTCTGATCACTTTTCTCCTTTAATTAGTTGAATCTTCTTCCATAAAGAGAGTGATGCTACATCATATCCATTGCTCAATATATACCCTACCTCCCCATTTACCCAATAAGTAAACCATTGAAACAATGATTTTTTTAAGTCATTAAAATGACATATTAGCCATGTCTGGCAAAATATGCAACACTATGCAATAAAAAGGGTGGGGACGGCTTTAGCAATACTAACCAACATGTAAACTACATCTGACAGTATATGCATTGGCTAACACCCATAGTCCCCCACATCTCCAATGTATAAAGGGATAGCCTTTTTCTCATGTCTTCCCTAGGGCCAAGATTGTTCATTTTAACACATATTTCAGCTTTATGTTATTGTTCTTTCTATCTATAATGTTACAGTCACTCTTTGAATTCCTTTCTGGTCCTGCTTACTTTACTATAAGGTCTTTCAATTATGCCAGCCTTTCTTTGATTTTCTCTTATTTGTCAGTTTTTATGGCACAATAATATTCTGTTACGTATCTTCACTACAATTTATTTGTCCATTTCCCACTTGATGGACACCCACATTTCTCCTTTTCCTTACAAAGGCATACAGATGTACATTAAAAAATAGACTGCCTTTGATGGTCATATATGGAACTCACTCTCCCACTCCTTTTTATGTTTTCTATAACACAACTTATTTTTGCTAAGAAAAAAAAAAACAATAGAAACACGGTTAGTTGTCTAATCATATAGTGAATTAGAAGAGCAAGGTTCTAGTCCTGGCTTTTCCTTTTATTAACTTGTGAGTATAAGCAGCCGCTAACCTTTCTAACCTAAGGGCCAACCTCAGGTTTAGATCTCAGGAGGGAATGAAGAGATGAGAAAGGAGAGAGGATTAACTTGCAGTTTATTGGCATGCATGCATAGAGAAGAAAACTAGCTCCTAAATACCTAAAAGAGAGCATGATTCAAGGGTGATCCCTTCGTGCATGGGTAGAGTGAACCAATGGAGGGGGGCCAAACCAGTCACGTCAGTTGTGGCTCAACAAGCAAGTGGTTTCATGGGAGACATCCTTGTGAGCCGGCAACTGGTCTGTGGCCCTCAGTATTTCCTTATCTCCAGTGAGCTCAGAGAGGCCTTGGAACCAAAAGGCCCCAAAACAGATCCTGAATTCCTGTGGGACAGAAAGTGCCTTGAACTCACATTGTCCTATGCATGTGAGTATCAATGAATGCCTTTCCCTTTTTTAGGCCTCAGTTTTCTTGTCTGTAAAACAAAGGACCTCAGCTAAATTGATTTGTAAAATTCCTTACAGCTCTAGGATTCCTTTAGTCTCTGTCTCATTTGTTTTAGTCATGAGTTGCATAAAAGAAAGGATTAAATTCTCTCATCCTTAATATGTTAAGATTTTACTGCTGAGCCAACCCATTAGAAATACAGCCTTAAGACGTGAGTTATACCAATCTTCTTTTTATTCTTTTTTACTGATATTCCTGTTCAAACCACTAAAACATCTCTTCTATATCCACTTTACCCTTCCTTGAAGCAGTGATTGTCTAATAGCAAAATCATGGAGGATAAAAATGGTCTGGATTTCTTAGTTTCTTGTCTCATCATGGATTCAGTCCTTCAAGTACCAGCTGATTATCTATGAAGGATCTTCTTTGCTTTATCTGAGAATTGTGCTGTTAAGGATATTTTCTCCTTCAGAGAGCACCTGACTAACGAACTCAGAATTGTCCAAGAGTGAACACTGCAGTTAAAACTGTCTAATCTTAGACTTGCTAGTTTCTGACCTGAGCTTAGAAAAAGTGTTAGAAAGGCAAAAGGTGGCAGCCAGGAATTGGATAACAATTCCCCTATCAGGTTTATTTTGGCAAGCAGAAACCCCTTGACTTGTTATTTGCCATTCTCTTCTCCTAGAGTGGGAGCTGCTAGAGAGAGCGGGGAGAGACGACACCCCTTACCCCTCTTACCTACCCACAATATTTGCTGCATTCATGTCCAGAATCCTAAACATTTTTCTTTTAGTTTGCCTTCATTATTCCTGTGCAACTAAGTCAGGTTATTCACATTGCTCAAGACTGTGTTGAGAAGGAAAGACATGCTTCAGAGTCCTCAAAGGAGTAAATACAATATCACCACAAGATGTTTATGAGATTCTTGTAGCAATGTTCCAGCCCACCTTGCAAATGATATAGTTTTTATTGCATCATATTCTCAGTTACCTTACATACGTTTCTTTTATTAAATTCAGTGAAGTGAAATTTCACTGAGGATGTCCCCTCCCCCCCTGCTCTGGATAGAATTTGCAGAAGTGCCTCATTATTTATTCCCTTGTCATATCGTTTGATGTTAAGTGTGGCTCATAGGTTACTCTGATGAATTTGGTCCAGAAAATAAATGTAGCTCCTGTCCCAGGGCCAAGTCATCAATGGGTTGCAATAAGTTGACAGAGACACCACTTTACAGACCTTTACCTTCATGGCAGACTATCTGCTAGTTTACAGAAATAACAGGTTTTCATGAAATAATAATGTATAATGAGTCAGAATCTCATAATGCCTCAAGTGCTCTCTAGTTGTAAGTTATAAAGTTGCCTTTTGCATGCCTCAGAAGACCTATCTGGTATAGTAATGCTTGAGAGTACATGTATTCTCAATTATTCAGGGGCTAATTATGACCTTTTATTTACTGACTTGGCCTCAGGCTTCTTCCTCCCACTGTTTTTCTTTTGATGAAGCCTTATAAAGGATTTTATCTGAGGGAGAAGGAAGGGGTGGGTAAGGATAGTCTTAGTTTCACTTGTGATGCTTGTTAGAAGCTCTTATAAATGTGTGGGAGCTTAGAACTCAAAACTAGAGACCAAAATGAAATTGAGGGAATCACTTATGATTCTATTCATCCATGTCATCCACAGATCCCTGAGACTTGACAAAAACAATAGCATAGAAACCTGAAAGAGATAGTCCTATTTTCAAGGAAAGCAACTGGAAAATAAACATTAATTATCTCATGTAAGAGCTTCCTGATTACTAACTAGCATAAAGGAATTAGCAGATGGCTGCCTCTAGAATATTCATGAAGACTAATGGCCTGATGTGGTACAAAAAGGATTCCAGAGAATCATAAATGTCCTCAACTACTGATACAAAAGTTCCACAGATGACATTCCATAGGACACTATCAGAAAAAAAAAAACAGGTGGGGGAACATAACAAAATATGGAGAACTATAGTTTTTATGGTTAAGATAAAAGAAATAAGAGACAATTTTGAATGAATCAATCAATTAGTAAAGATTTTTTAATAACTTGCTGGGTATGACCCTGTACTGGGCATCACTTGGGAATACGAAGACATATTCAGTCATTCAAGAGACTAAATACCTCCTTTGTGTAATTTACTGTTCTAGGACTAGAGTAGGTATAAAGACAAATGAAAGTCCTTGACATAAAATAATTTAACTTAGGATAACTCCTTGTTCATACAGTGGTAAATATTGGGGAACTAACTTATAAATATGTGAAAAGTTATTCAATTTACACAATGATAATTAAATACTTGAAATAACTCACATTTATAGAGTTCTTTCAGGATTTATAAATTCTTTTCCTCACAACAAAACAGATGGGTTTGATAATTCAAGTGTTCTAATCCATGCTTTATAGAGGAGGAAAAATGGAGGATGGAGAAGTGAAAGGATATCAAAGGTCACAGGGCTAACAAGGACAGACTCACACTGAAGTCTTAATGCTGAAAGACATTACTCTCCTCAGTGTATGATACTGTCAATATAAAACCCGAAAGTAGAATAAGTTTACTGACTGCACCAAGCACTTTTTCACTTAAATATATTGTGTTGTATTTTCTCTAATGGTTTCATTTTGTCTATGATAAGTTGCAGCTCTTTGAAAAGAGGATAAATGTTATATCTCTTTTTGCTATTCCCACTGCACTCAGCACAGGGCTAAACTCCATTAATCAGTTTGAAATAAATTGAATAAAATCTAACTGGATACTTGCACATTTAAAAGCAAACATTATACTGTGTCTATGTTGCAGGCATAGTGAATGCAGTGTTGACCTTAGAGGCAAGATGACCTGATGATATGTTTTGCCTCTGACACAGAATAGCTATGTCAACCCTTCAGTATCCCAGGTAAATCTCAAAAATTATAAGTTATGAAAATGCCAATGCCAGGACCCCTATGTGCCTTGGTATTGCCAATGGAGCTGGTAAACTCCAACTCCAAGAACCACCATGTGCTTTGCCACAGCCCTGGGTGAGTGTGTCCTGTGATGGTTGGACCTCCAAGTGCATCAGTATAGCTATGGGGAAATGCAGAGGAGAAGAAGGGAGGAGGTATGATGGGCATTGCAACAGTATTGACTCAGAGAAGGAATAATATGCACAATCAGATGAATATTGAAATCTATTTTACCCGACAGGGAAGTAGGAGTTCGGGGAGATCAAATATGAGGGGGAGGATGGGGACTGACAGAAGGGAAGGCAGATCAGGGGAGGTGGTAGACAAAAGTAAAACATCGGTGATATGGGAAAAGATGAAAAAAGAGATAGAACAAACAGGAGGAAAAATGAGATGGAAGGAAATACACAGGTAGTAGTCATAATGGTAAAAGTGAATGGGGTGAACTCTCCCATAAAACAGAAGCAGATAACAGATTGGATCAAAAACTAGTAGCCTACAAGATGTTGTTTAGAAGAAGCATACTTGAAGCAGAGAGAGACACAGAATAAAGGAAAACCTAGAAAGACTTGTATAAACTGATGCAAAGTGAAATGAGCAGAACCAAGAAAACACTGTACACCATATCAGCAACAACCTGTGATGATCACTTATGAGTGACTCAGCTTTTCTCAGCAACACAATGATCCAAGATAAGTGCAAAGAACTCATGAAAGAAAATGCTATGCATATCCAGATAAAGAATGGATGGATTCTGAATGCCTATCAAAGGATATTTTTTCACTTATTTAATTTTTTTTCATTTTTAAAATTTTTCATCTATTTCTTTTTCCAGAACCATGATGATGGCATTTGAATAAACTATTTGAAACTCCCTACTGTTTTTAGAAAAGGGAAACTGAGGGAAGGGAAAATTTGGAACTCAAAATCTTGTAAAAATGAATGCTTAAAATTTTCTCGGTTTGTAATTGTGGGGAAAATATAAAATACTATTTAATGAAAAAGTTACACAAAATTCAGATCTGTATTCAGGATATTGTCGCCAGTTTTCTGCATCGATGATGTTATAAGTCCAAACAAATTTATTACTTTTAAATCAAACTATTGCCTCCTGTATCAGATACCTAAATTGAGTTAAACTGAGATAGGTCCACACCTATACTACTCCTTTGTGTTTCAAAGCTTACAGACATGAGAATGAAACTGATAACATGGGTTCCCTTTATATCTGTTATAGAATTTTCAATTGTTTTGGAGCAGTGAACTCACAACTTAATCACCAGCTTCTCTGAATGGAAGCAGGCAAGCACTCAGAAAGTAGGAAAGCCTTTATATACAACTTATGCTAGATTGTGCAGGGATATGTTTGAGCATTTATGCTTTCATAAAACAAGCATTTTCTTCTACTACTTAACAGGAAAAAAAATAAAGAAACAAGTGACTCTAAACCATTTCATCTCGTTCAGCTCTATTTCTCATTATGTTATTCCTGGTTCTGCCACACCACAACAGGAAGATCTTTACTTGCTAAATCATGGACTTTGGGTAGTATACAATAAACAAGTATTGTTTCCTACTATAGAATGACACAGTTACTAAGCTTCCCTAAACCTATCTATACTCCACTGTTTCAACTTCCCCTTTTCCTTCTGTTCCTTTGAAATATGACCTCTGAATTTGGTACTCAATTAAAGCTGCTCTATCCAAAAATTTTCATAACCTCTTAATTTTTGAATCGAATAATCTTTTCTCAAAACCATCCTTCCCTAACTCTTTCCAAATTTTAATTCTTTTGATTACCCTTTTTGCTATGAAACTCTCCCTACTCTGTGTTTTCATGATAGTATTCTCTTTTGGTTTTCCTCCTACCTCTCTGATTTAATTGTCTCAGTCTTCACACAGCAAGCAGTATAATTTTCCTGAAGTGCAAGACTATTTATATCACTGTTCTATTAAATAAATTCTATGAGCTCCCTATTACTTCCTGGAACCAGAGTGCAAAATAGGTATTTAAAGATGTCCTTCAAGACCTCTCCTCTAACCTAGTTTTCTAGTTTTATTGCACACATTCCCCTTGATGGTTACTACAGTGCAGAGAAACAGACTTTTCTGATTTTCCTCATACATGTCACCTCTCCTCCTGTCTTTGTACATTTAAGTCAATTGTCCCTCCCTAAGTACAATGAGCTGATTCCTTACTTCTGCCTCTTAGGATCCTTAGATTCCTTCAAGGCTCAGCTCAAATGCCATTTATTTTCTTCCTTTCTTCCTTCCTTCCTTCCTTCCTTCCTTCCTTCCTTCCTTCCTTCCTTCCTTCCTTCCTTCCTTCCTTCCTTCTCTATCTCTGTCTCTTTCTCTCTCTCTGTCTCTGTCTCTCTCTCTGTCTGTCTCTGTCTCTGTCTGTCTCTCTGTCGCTCTGTCTCTCTCTGTCTCTCTGTCTCTCTCTGTCTCTGTCTCTCTGTCTCTGTCTCTATCTGTCTCTCTCTGTCTCTCTGTCTCTCTGTCTCTGTCTCTCTCTCTCTGTCTCTCTCTGTCTCTCTCTCTGTCTCTCTCTCTCTCTCTCTCTCTCTCTCTCTCTCTCTCTCTCTCTCT
>NW_027187332.1:5940591-5970045 GCF_028583685.1 Petaurus breviceps papuanus | reverse complement strand
TCTCTCTCTCTCTCTCTCTCTCTCTCTCTCTCTCTCTCTCTCTCTCTCTCTCTCTCTCTCTCTCTCTCTCTCTCTCTCTCTCTCTCTCTCTCTCTCTCTCTCTCTCTCTCTGTGTGTGTGTGTGTGTGTCTCTCTCTCTCCCCCTCTCTCTCTCTTTCTTTCTTTCTTCCTGGAGAAAGGCAGGGCATTTGGGATTAGGTGACTTGCCCAAGGTCACACAGCTAGTAAATGTTAAGTGTCTGAGGCTGTATTTGAACTCAGGTCCTCTTGACTTCTGGGTTGGTGCTCTATTCACTGCGCCACCTAGCTGCCCTCAAATGCCATTTTCTACATGAAGTATTTTCTAATCTTAGCTGCTAGTATCCAATCTGTACCTCACCCTGCATGCTAGCTAATACCTATTATGTGTAAAATTTGCATGTTCAAATATAAAGATTGTATGGTATACCTACCTTAAGCACCCACAATGTAATGAGTATGTGCTACATCTCTTTATATGGGCTTCACAGTATCTACACTTTTCACAATTTTTCTGTCTTTGAGCCGGTTCACTTACCCATACGAGCCCCACATTATCAAGGATAGTATATATACTATTACCACATGGCTATACCTAAAAACTCACAGTGCTAGAAATAACCCTGTTGTGAGAGAAGGCAATTCACATACTCACTACTTAAGCCCTTGAACCTCCACTGGTGTGCTTCCATTTGTACATACCAGTCTCTCATAAAAAAAGACATGTTTTTTAAGCATAATCCTCCACTTAGCAAAAAGAAATAGTTTTACCACAGATATTCACATATTAGAATGAATATAAGAATAAGCCCAATTTAATCCACACATAAAAATAGGCCACATGCTCCCAATAATCAACTTAGTATGTAATAGGAAAGAGTTAGTAAACAAAGAAACCTACAAGGGAAAGACACAAAGAGAAAAAAACCAAAAACATGTACTTGGGGAAACTTGTGGGAAATTTTGGATGGCAGACGTTGGTGTCATAGGTCTATTAAGGAACATCTGCAAAATACAAAGTCAGTTCTCTGCTAACTGCTCCCCTTTTGGTCTTCAAACACTCTCCAACTGAGCAAATCCCCTTCTGTTCCATTATTGAATCAATGATACAAGTCTTTCAATTTACAATGAGCTTGAAAACTGTGTTTGAAAAGTGTTATGCTATTGAATTGGCTAGTTATTAGAAATACTACTTTTATATTTGGCAATATGAAAATAGAAAGAAATAAAAGGAAAATGACAATGGAAATAAGGAAATTCAATTGTCATCAGTGCCTGCCAGAATATATATATATATATATATATATATATATATATATATATATATATAGCTTTGTCATTTTATACTTTATGTATCTATGATCTCATCCAAAACTATAATTCTTCAGTTCATAAAGGTAACTATTCATCTATGCCTGCATATAGTATATAACATTTATACGAGTCTTCTTGGCACAGAAGGTCCACCAAACAGATTGAGTTGTTTAAGATACACTGAAATAAAGTCAGTATTAAAGGATCAGACATATTGTCCATAAGTTTCTGGGCACAGCAATAATAAAAATATGTTAATTTATGTTGTTGCATTTGAATTTGAATAGAAGCTTTTCCACTTAACTGTATAACCATGAGAAAATCACTTAATCTCTGTTGGCTGCCAGTGCCTCATCTATAAAATTAGGGGGTTGGATTAAATAAACTCTATGGTTCTTTTCAACTCAAGATCTCATTCTCTATGATCATCACTTTTCAACATACTATAGGGACTTAGCAGATCACCCAGTTTTCCACAGTAGTTTTAATTTTAGCTCATGCATATTTTTCTGGAGTTCAGTAGAATAATATGAATTAGTTTTATATAAGCTTTTAGCTTTCACTTCAGGGATTGGAAAGGTAGGAGAGCCATCCACCTCTCCTTTTTTTGCATAAAGAATAAATTTTTACTCAACTCATTGCATTATTATTAGCTATTGTAATTATCTAAAGCCCCATCTAGATTCTAAACCCTTTAAGAGATTATGCTGTATTTGTAGACAAGATGAAAAGATGTTTGCTAGACAATAGCACCGTTGTGTGTATTTATAACAGGTAAATGATGGAATGAAAAAAAAATAATTACTAACACTGATAACTTGAAGGAAGGTCTAGACTGAAGTAACCATGTCATTTGTCCTTGACCCTATACTATTTAATATTATGTTTTGTCAGTCACAAGGATGAAAGGATAGATAACATTCTTATCACATTTGAAGATGGCATGTAATTATGAAGAACAAGTAATTCATTGGAGCACAGAGTTGTGATTTCTATACATACACATATACATACATATACACATGTGTACACATCAAGTTGGGACTGTGTCTGTATGTGTGTGTGTTCCACATGTGAGTTGTTTGGATAAAGCAAAATAATAATAATAGTTATCATTTGTATTATGCATTAAAATTAAAAAAGAGCTTTATTGCATGATCTCATGAGATCCTTACAATAACTGCAAAACTGTTAAGCATTATATTTTTTCTCTCATTTTAAATATAAGCAAAGATTCAGAAAATTTAGGTGATTTGCCCATGATTACATAATTGGCATGTGTCATTTATGACACTTGAACTCTTCTTCCTGATTCCAGGTCTAGAATTCTGTCTATTATACTCTACCACTTTTATAAAGTTATGGTGCTATTTTGTCACATCTTCCTTAGCTGAATGAGAAATGTTTTCTGTCTCTTAGAAGGTAGAGTATGAACCAGATTTTATATGTCTAGTGTATATAGTTCATTTTCTAGTTTGTGTTAATATATTTGAATTAACTAAAGAGAAGGGAGAGTGGGGAAGGGAATAGAGGCATACTTAATGCACAAATTATATATTCATCCAAATTGCTTATGTTTTATAGATCAGAAACAGAAGGCACCTTACTCCAATGTTCCAAGTTAAGAGTGCTCCTATGATAGGGTAGTAAGCTAAAAGTGCTCCAGGCTAGGAATAATCTTTGTACAGCTTGGGACTCCAAAAAACTTTAAAAGCTGTGAAGAACTCAACAGGATCTCTACCAAAACTATGAAAACCACGATTCAATATACATTTTGATTGCTAATTGTAAAACACTTTCAACTCTGTCTAGTTATTGTGGAGGGATTCCAAAGAAATATAAAAGAATGCCACCATCTTCAAGGAACTTATTATCTAATGGAGCAGTCAAGAAGGAAACACAAGAAGCAATTAGCAAATAATACCAGTATATAATGAAGTTTTAGTATAAGCGAGGAAAGTTACAATTTGGAAAAGGAAGATTTCAGTTTCTACTGGAAGGGTTGCAGAAGGTTTCGTTGAAAATATGGACTATGACATGGATTTCATTTTAATACCCAGAAGAGGGGAGAGAAGGTAGGGTTGCACTGTCAAAGTATATTTAGGGAGTAAGAAATCTGACTTGATTAGCATGAAGAATGTATTTTGAATAATGGTGGAAAATAAGAATAAAGCATCAAGGTGGTATGTGATTATGGAAAATAGAGTTCTACCTTGTATAGAATTGTACTTTCTATATATATATATATATATATATATATATAAAGGAACATTGGATTTAGAGTCAGAGAAACTGGGTTTAAATACTACCTTTTCCACTTGCCAAATATGTGACATTGGCCAATTTATTTAACTTCCCTGGTCCTTAGTTTCTTCACTTCTAAGACAGAGATATTGATTATTTCTCCAACTCTAAATCTTTGATTCTATTCAGTCGCAAGAAGAGAAGATAAAAGGTAAATATGGCTGTCAAGGCAGGTAACATTATTAAATTTTTAAATATAAGATATTGTAAATTTGTTAATTTGACAATTACACACAAACACAAATTTTATATATATAATTAGTTTTGGATATTTTAACCTTGAGGTGATCATTGGTTCATTCATGTAATAATGCTTAGTGGGCAGATAGAAATATAAAACTTTAACTAGTAATAGAATAGAACTGGAAATCAAAATATGAAAAAGATCAGCATAGTTGAAACCATGATATTTTCCTACAAAGAGGGGAAATGTATAAGACTGGGATTTAAACTTTCAGAAATGCACATGGTTAATTAGGGGATCAAAGAGAAAGCACAACAACAAAGGAAATAGAAAATAATGGTTAAATAGGATGCAATAAAATTAGGTGAGAAGAATATGGAAAGAAAAAATAAATGTTAATGGAAATATTCTAGGGGTCTGAAGCAGGTTCTTTCTATACTCAATAACAACAATAATAATAATAACAGCAAAAATAGGTTATCATTATGGCATCCATTCTGATGTAACCCCTTGCCTACTGGCCTAGTGGTTAGTTTCCAATGTTTATAACAAAAAAAATTAGGAAATATTACCTTTAGATGATACCAGTAATGACAGCATACAATCATTTATAAATAAGCAGCTAGCTAAAAGAATGTAGCATTTCAATTAACTGACATCATTCAAAGTATTTTCCTCTGACCAGCATTTTTATGTAAGGAAGAGGTTATTTTATAGTGTAAGTAGAAATGAAAAATACATTGCTAGATACGGTCAAACTCTGGTGAGCCCCAAAAAGGTAGTGCATATTTTGGACAAAGTTTACCAGAAAAATATAATTTGTGGGTTTTTTTGTTTGTTTATGGAAGACAGTGTTTAAAAAATATAGCAGTGTATATTATTGAATTCTCAAACCCAAAAATTGCGACCATCTTTAAAAGAGATGAAATAGACCTTTTGATATATTCCATTTTTGCTAAATCCCCTTACTTAATAAACAACTTCCATATCTTTATCATCACCTAGTCAGGAGTCATCTGTCTCTGTTATTAACTAAAAGTTAATTTGAGCTCAGTATTTTGTGATATTTCCAATGATATATTTTAAGTTGACATTGATAGACCTAGTGTTTGATTTAATTTTTCACCTTGATATGTAATGTCATTTTAAAATAGGATTTAGGTTTTGGATTCCATATCATAAACTCATTTGAGCTACGGCATTACTATGAAAACTTTAATGATTTCTGAATAATGGAATATATCGTTAATGCCTTTTCTTCTGTATTGGATCAGAATTAACACTTTTAATTGATTTTAGTCACAAGTAACTTCCCTTTCTTCAGGTATCTTCGTCTTTTACTATGACGTATGACTATAATTGAGTAGTCATTCCTGAATTATTGTAAATAAAAATAAACCAAAATATGTGATTCTGTTCCTTATTTATAAATCATTGGTGTCTTTTAGGTTTGGAATTTGCAGAGTAAGATGGATTCTTTTATTTATACTATTAGATTTTAAAGTATATGTTAAGAGCATAAACATATAGAAATAAAAGAAACAAAAACAATTTGCCCTTGACTTTGATAAGAAATGAAATCCATCTATGCAGTTGAGTTCCAGAAAATCATACTGATTACAGTCAACTGAGATTGTAGTGTTTTAAACCACAATGCATCATGATATAGACTAAATCAACAGTTTTTATAGTAACTTTACCTTATGTTTTACAATTAAATAAAGAAACAATTTGTCTAGTGAAAAGCACAGTATGCTATTAACAGCATTGCTACTAATTTCATTGTCTGCTAATTAGCATACAACTTTAATTTATATAGTTTTTATTTGTGTTGGTTTTATCTGAAGAGAGACAATTAGGGAGGAAAAATACTAAAAGAATTTTATTGATGATTAATAAGTTCCTAATTTGAGACAGGTAATAATGCCTCACTTTACAAAAGAAACTGATCAGGTAAAATCTCAGTAATATGAAGTAAATTTCAAATGGATTACTGATGCTTCCCTAAATAGAAGAGACATTTACATATTAAATCATACATTAGGAAAATGACATTTTCCTTATAAAATGTAGGAGAGAAGCCTGATCTTAAATATATTCAAATGAGAGAAAATAGTCGACATCCAACATTCAAAGACATATAAAGAAATAAAGACAAACATTTAAAAAATTGTCTTATATCATTTGGCTTTTCTCTATCCAGCTTTCAAAGGTTTCTGTAAGACTTATTTCCCAATACTCCCTGAAAATATAGTCTTAATTTTAGCTCAGTAAGTCACCCGATTCTCTTACCATTGTGTGATATCGGTTCTTGACTCTTTACTGTTTCAAATCCTTTCTTCTTGGAATGCTCTTCTCTTTCATCTTGCTACTTTACAAAAACTACTGCTTTTTCAAAGCCCAATTCAAATCCCACATCCTTTATGAAGCCTTATGGAGGTGTTTCAGCCATTTAGTCTACATCAAACAATTTAGCACTTAATTATGTACTGCCTTGTTTTTCTCTCTTAAGTTTTCAAATAGTTCATCTTTTCTCCTCTTTGAGATGAGAATAACCTTATGGATAGTCATTTTGTCAGATTTTTTTGTTGTATTACCTGCAGATGAGGCAAATATATTTCAGGTCTCATGGTAGATGTTTAAAATTTTAAAACTGACTTTTCATAAGTTCTCCTGCATTATTAATTTAAGTAACTTGCAGTTATGATAAAAAAAAATTTGTAAGTAGCTTTAGAAAAAATCAAAGCTCAAAAAAACACCATAAAATTATGCCATTTAAATATATATATATATATATATATATATGCAGTGAAATGAAAATAATGACTATCCATTTAAAGATAAACTATTCAGAATTTAGCTCCACATTGGCTGTGAGGGGAAACATTGCCATTTGTTGTTATATACAGTTAATTTCCAAAATTAAAGAAGCTGAAATTGATCACACAACATGATGAATGGAGATTATATAATAGGAGTACTCAATATTCCAAAAACATTTCACATTTGCCTGATCTTGATGAAAATATAGATTCTAATGAACCAACAAGCTGGGTTTTTAATGTTAAGAGCCTTTTAATGCTTAGCTTTCACAGAATTGCAAAGGATTTTTATTTCTATAGATACTTAACCATATTTTAAACAGTATTTAGTCAAAATCTATTATTTGCTTTGAGAGATATGATCATGTACTGTTTTTTAAAAGTGGTTAAAGCCAATGAACCATTGCCATGAATTACAGTTATGTGGTCACATATTATATAAACTGAAATAAACCAAAATTAAGCAATTACTCACATGTAGTGGATAGAAAATTTACCCTAAACCATCAATATTACGATAAATGACAAATCCTTAGAAACAGTTTCTGGGTAATTAATAATCAATTTATTAATTATGCTAACTAATAATCAATTATAGATCACTGGTTTCTCTCAACAACCAAATACAAAACCCTGGCTATCATTGAATGCTTAAATGTATTTCAAAAAGAAAGTGAAAATCAGCCCTTATTGGTGAAAAATTAATGAGGGGGTGGACACATTAATGAAGAGGTGGACTAAAAGTCTTTAGTTCCTCTTGCCGAGAATAGTGATTCAATCACAAGCTGACCTTGATCAAACTAGGCCACCTTGAGCCAACTAAGCAAAAGAATTCATCTCTGCCCAGACCATTCTGGTTGATTTTCGCCTTCATAAGCTAGATCACCCTAGATTTTAATGGAAGTTTCCAAGAAGTGCTTATTTCCTGAGGGGAAGAACTAACCTACATTGGAAACTGTTTCTAAGGTCTTCCAGTTGCAAAAATATCCCACCCAAGACTTAGAAATATGTTTCCAGAGGATTTGGGCAATCCCATGGTGATAGTAATGGAATATAAAGATCCCCCTGTATTGGCTTGGTTTTCAAACTGATTGTGTTAAAACCCAGAGATTGTTAATCCCACCTGTGGGAAGGACTTGTTGATGTGAAAAGAGAGTGCTGAACTGGGAGGAGATGGTGAGGTAGATTTGGAGAGACACAAGAGAGAGGCAGAAGAACTTTTTTGGAAGCAGCGCCCTCATGGAGGCAGAGAGAGACTGAAAGGATTGCTAAGGACCACTTTGAATTGCCTGGACTTTGAGACCTGCCCTTGGAGCTGCCAAGGACTGAGGAGACATTGCTGTTTTGCTGGTACTTTGTCTGTCTGTTTTGATGTTGTTTTGCCAGATTTGTCCACTGGTGAAAGACAGTCCTGTTGTTGAAGAAGTCCTAGAACCTGGCTGTTGGTTAAGAGCTCCTGAGACTGTTCTGCAGACAGAGAGTGAATACTGTCCTCTGGTGAAGGACAGTGCTGTTATTGCAGGGGTCTGGGAACCTTTCTGTTGGTTCAGAGCTACTGAGACTGTCCTGCAGACAGAGAGTGATTACTGTCCACTGGTGAAGGACAGTGATATTGTTGCAGGGGTCTGGGAACCTTTCTGTTGGTTCAGAGCTACTGAGACTGTCCTGCAGACAGAAAGTGAATACTGTCCACTGGTGAAGGACAGTGCTGTTGTTGCAGGGGTGTGGCAACCTTTCTGTTGGTTCAGAAGCCCTGAAGAAGGATTTTCTTGTTGTATGTTTACAGAAATCTTGGGAGAGGGCTTTGCTAATGTTTTCATGGGTCCTAGGACTGTTCTGCAGACAGAGGGTGAATTAAAGAAGAGACTGGCAATGTATCTTGTGGCCTTGCTAAGCTTTGTCTCCCCAGGCACAAAGATTGCTGAGAACTTGCCTAGTGTCAAGATGAAGAAAAGACCTCCATTTGGGTATTAAGTGCTGTGCTTAAACTTGTAACTCTGGGGTGGATTCAATTGTGATCCAGGGGTGGGGAAGTTTTGACCTTTTTGTGTTCTATGATTGAACAAATGAATGTACTTTACTTATGATTGGAAACTAATCTCCATTTGAGAAGAGGGGTTTTGTGATGGACTAAATGAAGGTACAGCCTAGGGATGGAGTAGTATTTAGAACAGGGACTTTGTAATTGATTGAATGAATGTAAGGTCCTGGGGTATGGTAGTACTTGGAGATTATTTAATCACACTTAGTAAATGCTGTATTTTGAATGATGTCATATTTTGATCTTCTCTGTTCTTAATTTGTCACTGAATAAAATGGAGAGCACCTATGCTGGTATTCTGAACCTTGGGAAGTTGCCTTTGCTTGGCATTGCATTACAGTAGGAAGTCAAAAAAGAAGAATATGGTAACCCCAATAACAATGCACAAAGTAATTATTGTTTTTCATTTCACAGATGAGGGAACCAAAGCAAACACTTTTAAGTGTTGCCCAGGATTATAGAGCTAACGTATGGGTCCAGTTTGGAACCCTGGTATTCCTGACTCCACACATTGTTCTATATTCATTATGCCACCTAGCTGCCACAAATATCAATAATTTTATTAAAGAAGAAGGAATATTGATATCTAAAGTTAAGACATTGACAATGAAATCTGATTTTTGTCAAACTCACTTAAAAATCATTTCAAGAAAATAGTACCTAAAAGAAGGCACCAACTAACAAGTTATAGAAACAACATATTGTAAAATGTTTGTCTAAGTCATCTATGGAATGATGAAGGAAGTCTATGCTTAGAGTAAAGGAGAAAGGCCACAATTGCTCAACCAAGATTGTCCATGTTTGCAATTAAAGTTAGAAAATTAGGTAAATAGGAATCCCATGAACTTCATCCCTATCTAATCTGGGCAAAGGAAGGTTGGGAGGAAAAGGAGAATGTGAATAAATGTAATAACAAAAAGCAAAGATGATGGACAACTAATAAGTGTAACAAACTCTCCCCCTTTCCCCAATTCTGCCAAACAAATCTAGACAATCTAATGGAAAGGGAGTCAAGATGGCTGAGCGAAAGCAGGAACTCATCTAAACTCATACATGAATTCCTTAAGTAACCTCTAAAAGTGGATCTGAATAGTTTTTAGCATGGCAAAATCCACTGGAAGACAGAATGTGGCAGATTTCCAGCCCAGGGAATTGTGGAAGAGTAAGATTTGTTGCTCTCTACAGGGGGAGCACTGAGCACTACATGCAAAATGCTGGGGCTGCAGTAGCACAAACCTGATGCTATTAGAGGCAGAGTGAGCACAGGGGGACTGGTTCACTCAGCACAGGGGTGATTCCCAAACCTCTCACCATAGGATTGGGGTCAGTTGGAGTTGGTTAAGGGGTAAGTGCAGGTCTACAGTTGCAGCAGCAGCAGCTACTCCTGGGGCTAGCAGCCCACAGTCTGGAAGTTTAAAATCACCTACCTGAACTTCTGGGAGCCCAGATAGTGGAGTAAACTTTAACTGTTATAACCTCCCTTGCTGACCCTGAAAACCCAGAGAATATTGCCCCTGGGTAAAATTCTTAAATAATAGAACCAGTTGGAGGTTTGGGAGTCCTAGAGGAAGTGACTGTACTGAGGCTAAAGTGAACACCTTGGGATGAAGCCAGCAAGTGTTAACACCAGAACTTCCGGTGTGCCTTCATAAAACCAGGGGAATCTACAGATTCCAATGTGGCCCTGGCCTCCAGTGGCTGAGCCAGCCTGAGCTCTATTCCAATGGTGGGGAGGAGGCATCCTGAAACAACCAGACCACCTCACACTTTGAGCTTCAGTGTAACCCTGGGGAAAAGTCAAAAGTTCTGGCCTTGGACTCAGGCTAAGCACTAAGAGGCTGCAGCACACAAAGCCAATAAGCAAGGTCTTAACTCCCAGCATAAGAAGCATGGGTCAGAGACTTCTCTACCCCAGAAAGAGAGATCCACTTTAAAAGCCAGGAAATAGGCAATCATAATAAGCAAAGAACAAATTTGAAAAACAAAGACATTACAATCCTTTTGTGGTGAGTAGGAAGATCCAAATTCAGAAGAGAATAGCATAAACCCTATACCCACATCTGAAACCTCAAAAGTAATAAGAACTGGTTTCAACTCCAAAATCATTCTTGGAAGAACTCAAGAAGGATTTTAGAAACAAAATTGGAGATATGGAAGATGTATTGATGAATTGTTTGAAAAATATTATTAGCAAAATGGAAAAAAAAATTCTCTAAAATGGTTCCTTTAAAAAGTAAAATTTGTCAAATGGTAAAGGAGGTTTAAAATATAACTGGAGAAAATAACTCCTTAAAAGTAAAAACTGGAGATGACTATGTGGCACATTGAATAGAGCACTGGCCCTAGGGTCAGGAGGAGCTGAGTTCAAATCCAGCCTCAGACACTTGACACACTAACTGTGTGACTTTGGACAAGTCATTTAACCCCAATTGCCCTGCAGAAAGCAAAGAAAAAAAGGAAAAAATGTAAAAGGAGATTAAAAAACTGAGGAAAACAGCTAATTAAAAAGTATAATAAGACAAATTGAAACTAATCACTCTATGAAGCATCAAGAATCAAACAAAATCTAAAAAATGAAAAAATAATAGAACATGGAAATAAAAGAATGTGGACTACAACTAAGGATCAACTACACAGAAAGATTGAGCATAATCTTTCAGGCAAGAAGATGGTGATTCAATGAAATAAGGAACTTTCCAGAGCTTCCTGATGAAAAGCCAAGAGCATAACAGAAAATTTGATCTCCACATGCAAGACTCAAGAGAGACATAAAAAGGTAAACAGGGAAAACATGCACACACACAAACACAACTTGTTATTCAATAAGAGCAAACTATTTACCTCCCTATATGGATGATACCTGTCAATATTGAAATTGTAGGATTATAACTTTTAAGCCATTTTCCTATCTGCTTCCATTTTATGGGATAATTCATCCCATTTACACTCACAGTTGTGCTTACTATTTGTGTCTTTCTCTCCATCCTATTCCCTGCACTGTTTATGCATTTATTTCTCCCTTATCTCTTCCCCCCCATAATTTTTGACCACTGCCCCTCTCAATATTCCCTCCCTATCAGCCCTGCTTCCTTTTTGAACCCCTTCCCCTTAATATTTCTTCTCTCCCTTCTAACTCTCCACCCTTTTTTCTTTTCCCTCCCTCTTTTGATAAATATTTTACACAGCACTCTGAGGACATCAGGGAAATTTTTCTTGATGATTTTTTGGAAGATGCTGTGTAGATTCTTTTTTTATTCATGGTTGTCCCGTAGACCAATCTTTCTTAGATTTTATTTTCTGAATCTGTTTTCCAGGTCAGTGGTTTTTCCAATGAGATATTTTGCATTTTCTCCTATTTTTTTCATTCTTTAGATTGTATAATTATCATGACATTTAAAAGGGATATAGATAAATAGAGAGTGTGGGTATAAATTAACTAATTTGATAATAAAAAAAACAACTTGTTAAGGGATTGAAAGGTATTGTAATGGGAGAAGAGGAAAGGAGGAGGCAGAAAAGAGTAAGTTATATCACATACAGAGGCATAAAAACATATTTTGGTAGAGGGAAAGAAGGGACAAAGGTCAAAATTGCAAGAACTTTACTTTCACTGGTTTTGGTTCAAGGAGGGGATACCATACTCAGTTAAGTATAAGAATCAAACATGAAGAGACACAAAAAACTTAATATAGTAGAGGGAAAGAAGTGAGGGAGAGGAGATTTTTTTGAGATTTACTCTCAGCAGATTTGGTTCAAGGAGGGAATAATGTAATTTGTTAAGTATAAAAGTCTAAAGTGCCCTACAGGCAGTAGGAGGGGAAAGGAGAAAGAATAGCATGGGTGGGTCAGAGGGGAGGTAAGAAGTAGTAAGGGGAAAGAGAAAAAGGGAGGGGAGCTGACAGGGAGGGAATATTGAGGGAGTCAGTGGTCAAAAGGGAAACTTTTAAGGAGGGGAAGGGAGAAGGGAGAAATGCATAAAGAGGGGAGGGAAGAGGATAAAGATAAAGACACAGACAGTAATCAAACTATGAATATGAATGAGACAAACTCCCATAAAATGGAGGCAGATAGCAGAATGGAATAAAAACTATAATCCTACAATATGCTGTTTTACAAGAAACTCATTTGAAAAAGGGGGACACATACATTGTAACTGTAAAAGGCTGGAGTAGAATATAATGTGCTTCAGCCAAAGTGAAAAAAAAGCAGGATTAGCAATCCTAATATCATAAAAAGCAAGAGAAAAACTATATCCTGCTAAAAGACACCATAGGCAACGAAACAATATCATTAGTAAACATATATGCATCAAACAGTATAGCATCCAAATCCTTACAGGAGAAGTTAGGGGAGTTAGAGGAAGAAATAGCCAGTAGAACTATACTAGTGAAGGATCTCAACCTCTCCTACTCTGAACTTGATAAATCTAACCTAAAATACTCAAGAAAGAAGTGGAGGTGAATAAAATTTAGAGAATAAATGTAATTATTTTTATATAATTAATAAATATTATATATTTATTAATTATATATAAAATACAAATTATATAAAATAAATTATATTTATAGAATAAAATTAGAGAAGGTAGATATGATTGAGTTGGAAATTAAGGGGGGGGGTGCCCATCAATTGGGGAATGGCTGAACAAATTCTGGTATATGAATGTAATGGAATGCTATTTTGCTATAAGAAATGAGGAGCAGATGGACTTCATAATAATGGGGAGAGACTTACATAAACTGATGTTGAGTGAGAGGAGCAGAACATGGAGAACATTATATACAATTAAAGATACATCAGATCTGTGATTACTGGCTTTGATAGATTGAGCTTATCTCAACATTGCAAGGTTATAAGACAATTCTGAATGATTCTTGATGGAAAAAGCTTTATTAATATGGCTCCAACCTATACTTTCAACTGTATTTATGCAATTCTCTCCTTCCTACTTGTTTGCCATCCTTCCATTTAGCTACCATTTGTGTCTTCTGGTTTCTGAAAATAAGCAAAAATTCAGTTTTCAGTTTTCATTGCTTAACTGATCGTTTTAATTACTTAAAATATAGTAAGACTTTTGGGATAAATAGCCTTTCTACTACTTTAAAATATGCAAAATACTTTACAAATATTGTCTCATTTAATCCTCAGATCAATCCTGCGAAAGGAGGTTACATGTGTCTTATTATCTAACTTTTTTTGTACTGAGATTTAGAGAAGTTGAATGACGTGTCCAAGGTTACATTTTTTGTAAGTGTTGGAAGTGTTATTCCTATTACTATCTGCTGGACTCCAAAGTCAATGCAAATGTGTTTTGGCCAAAAAAATATAAAAGATCTACTTGTTACCCTCTTATCACTTATTTTCTTTTTGTGTACATAAAATATTCTTATAATGTTTTTATGCAGATAAAAAAATAATCATAGTTATTGATAGCTGTTAAAGTCAGTTTGGTAACATTTGGTAAAAAAATACTGTCTATGAACTTTTCCATTCATTTGGAAATCCTCCTCCCCAAATTTCAGATACCTTAAGAAAAGAAACATGCCCCATTAGCTGCATAGATCTCCTTTTGTATTTGGTTAAGCCTTGATGATCTTCTTGAATTTGCATTTGAAATGTCAGCCTGGTTGTTTTTCAGAATACATTATGGTACTATGGTTGTTAAAATGTGGAAATTCATAGATGAGAATAGGTCCTCGATAATGTGGCTAAGATCAGGCCCCACCTTCTGCAGGGACTTCAGCACTTGAGCTCAGACTCTTGCTGACTGAGGTTTTTGTCTTTTCTGTCTTCTCACTACATCATTCTGAATCCAGAGTTGGAATTATCTCTTGTTCTGAGTCTGGTATATCCCAATCAGATGTCATTAACTGTATTATCAAAAGATTACCTTGAAGAACCAATGTGCCTTTTCCCCCCAGGTGCTGCCTATGCCCTTTCTATTTTTAGAATTCCTTTTATGACTTGGTCATGGATTTCCTGGACCTTGGGCTGCAGAGTTGATAGTCTGGCTTTTTTTTTTTGTTTTTTTGCTGTAGTACAAGTATGTTTTTCCTGACTTCTACACTGGGTATAGGCTGCCTACTTAGTAAATGTATTTATTTATTTATTCTTTTTGGAGGGCAGTTGCTGTTAAGTGACTTGCCCAACGTAGTAAGTGTGTCAAGTGTCTGAGACTGAATTTGAACTCAGGTCCTCCTGACTCCAGGGCTGATACTCTATTCACTGCATCACCTAGCCACCCCCTAGTTAGTAAATTTAAAGAGGATGCATGATTGTTGTTTAGTTTTTGTTGATGATGGAAGCTGAGTGATATTAGGCCCTCTTCTGGGCACAGATTTGACACTGTCTACTTGTGCTAGGAACTGATCTGCCTCTGCCTTTAGCTATGAGAACTGTTTACATTATTTTCCTTCCATTTACCATGCTTGTCTCAGCTCAGATTTAAATCTTTATTGTCTAACTGACTGTCATGATTTGGATTGATTGTATAACTATGTTTATTTGTTCCATTTAGTACATTTTTAGAGTTTCACTCAAGTTTTGTGGGAATCTGGACTACTTAGTATCTTAACATGCCACCATCAAAAATTAATTAGACTTTTATCAATAAACATTTTATGTTCCATTTCTTTCAAAAGTGGTACATGTTTGTACCAATTTGTACTATGGTACCAAGTATACAATTGGTACTATGATCAATTAACAAAATTCCTTGATAAAAATGAAAGAGAAAAGAAACCAATTAGAGTAGCTTCTGGCACTCATAAAGACAATAATATATAATTTAGAGATTAATTTAGTTAAGATAGTTGGGAAATATTCCCAAAGTAATGTATCTTATTATTGTTAATATAAAGTGTTTTATTTGGAAGAGTTTTATTAATCAAATACTGGGCATAAAATGTTAGGTTTTTATATTTGTGGATTTTTGGTTGTTTGTTTTGACAAGGGCAAACCTGTGATTTCATTTGCATAATGAGTTCTTTATCCAAAAAATCCCACCAATCCAGATCACTGATTTTAACAATTTATAGTCTTATCATACAATTGATTACAAGTTCTATATTTTGGGGGGGAATCATATGATGCTTAATACAGTTGCTTCTTATCTTTCCTTTTTATTATGTGTCTTTGTTTTTAAGCTCGCATATTATTTGTTTGTTTTCGTAGAATGATTCAAAATGTCTCTTGTTGAAAGGTAATTTTTTTGTCATTGATTATTAGACTCATACTTGCAACGTATGTTAGAACACACATGTCAGAAGATATGCATGCATGTGTGTCTATATGTTTATACACACATATATACATACACATACACATATGTGTGTACTTGTGTGTGTATGTGTATAGATACATACAAAATTCTTCCTGACTGTGGGATGATCCTGAGTTGTTCTTTGGGCTATTCACAAAATTTGCTTTATATATTTTTTTAAATATTGAAAATTAACCACAATATGATATTATAAGTCACCAGAATTTACATATTTTCTGTCTCCCACACACAAACTACCCACCACCCCCTATTTCAGCCCTGAACAGTTGAGAGGGTTCCTTTGATCAGTATAAACCATTTTGTATATGAAAATTCAGGACAATTTTCTTTTAGAACATTCTGTACTCTGACCTTCAGGAAATGTGTGTCTTTGTGTGTGTGTGTGTGTGTGTGTGTGCTGTGATGTCTGAGAAACATTTTATCTTTATATCTAAATATATTATCTGTAGTATCTGTCATTTTATGTTTTATATAATTAATATTTTTATCATTAATACCTTTTGCTTTTCTTCTACCAAATTTCCTTTCACTTCAGTGTTTTTCTTTTCCAAATATTTTATTCTCCATAATGCATTCAAATTTTCTTACCTTGATATTTAAATGGGTTTTCCCCTATTAATTCCATTCATAGAATTGATTTTTTTCCTTTTGGAGGTCAATTGGGGTTAAGTAACTTGCCCAAGGTTACACGGCTAGTTGGTGTGTGTGTGTGTGTGTGTGTGTGTGTTTGTATGTGTGAGTGTGTGTGTGTGTGTGTGTGTGTGTGTGTGTGTGTGTGTGTGGTTTAAGTGTCTGAGGCCACAACTGAACTCAGGTCCTCCTGACCGGAGGTGCTTTTACTCACTGCGCCACCTAGCCGCCCCCATAGAATTGATTTTTGCCGTTTTTATTTACTGAAACTTTCTCCTAACAGTTTTATTTCTCTTTTGCACTACTCTGCAGCTTCTTGTTAATTTCCATGGCCTTTAAGGAGTTTTTAGGATTATCTTTTTTAATGCAGATGGTTTTTTCTTTCATGCTATTTTAGATTTTCCTTTTGAGTTTTACTTATACTGCATTGTGTCTTTGGAATCTTTTCTGTTGATTTTCTAATTGGGAGATAGATTTATCATTTATCAATACAGAAAACAGTAATTAAATTAAATTTTAGCAGTAAAATATAATTATGTAAGGACATATGTGTTTATTTGAGTGGTAGAAAGAAATTACATTTAAAGTAAGTAGAGAATATTTAAAATATCTAGGAATCATTTTTGCATGACACAACTTGATTTATATATAATTACAAATATTCTCTGGAGAAACAAAAGATTAAAATGTTTGGATAATAGCCATTTCTGAGACTTATCTGAATATAATTAGTTAAATGCTTGTATCTAACTTTAGACACTTATTAGTTATGTAAACCTGAGTCAGCCACTTAACTTCTGTCTCAGTGTCCTTGACTGCAAAATGGGAGTAATAATAATAATAACCTCTGTGATTGTTGTAAGGATCAAATGGAATATTATTTTTAAGGTTTTTAGTAAAGTCCATTGCACCTAGTAGTTACTTAACAAATGCTTATTTCCTTCCCCTTCCCCTTCCATCTCAAATTATAAAACTACTTCTTACCCCCTCTTTTAGCAAAGCCATTAGATCTCTTAAGTTTTGGAACCTATGTCTAGGTCTCTGTTTTCTCTCCTGGAAATTATATACTAGTAGGGACATATACACCTCCATCCCTGTGTGTTAGGATGTTTTCCTGGGAAGCATGGCTCTTATTTGGAAAAGATAGTAAACTAACATGCTTATGCTACCCAAACAAAACCAGTTATGATGTCACTATTATACCTCCCTCAGTCCATACCCTTTCATTTCTCCTTCCAGGATTCTAGGCTTAATTTCCTTACACCATCCAATACTTCCATACTATTTTACTTACTTCACTATGCCACAATACTATATATTTTTTAGAGAAAATGAAGAAATTGCCATTTGTTTTCAGTTCCTGTGTAGATTTTTGAGAGTATATAACTGGTTCTTTTCTGTCTCTTGGTTATTATACTCACAACATGAGATAAACCATTTTTTATTATTATTCCCTTGGCAAAGACTATTGATGCACTTATAGTAATTGAAATATTAATTGTTTTTATTTCTTCTTATGAGTCTTTAAGTTCCCTTAAAATCTTCAGGACAACAGATATTTTTTGTCCTTTGATTATATTTCTTCATTCTTTTGTTTTACCTTCAATCATCTCTTTTTAGCATTCACCTTATCTTGCCCCAGACACATGAGAATGTTTATTTTGTTTGCATTTTGTTAAGAAGTGTACTTATTGGGGTGGCTAGGTGGTGCAGTGAATAGAGCACCAGCCCTGGAGTGAGGAGGACCTGGGTTAGGATCCAGCCTCAGACACTTAAAACACACACACACAAGAAACCTAGCCATGTGACCTTGGGCAAGTCACTTAACCCCAATTGCCCTTCAAAAAGCAAAAAAAAAAAGTTTATCTTGTTCTCTTCTTTGGAGCGTTAATTAATTGAATACTCTTCTAGCTTCTGTTTACTTTTTGAGGAACAACTTAAAAGCTACTCTTTTGCTTGATGATCATAATATTTTTCTGAAAATTAATCCCAGCTTTGAAATATTTTGTTCAGTTTTAACATTTTATGACTAATTTCTTTATCTAAGATTACTCAGAAGATCAAATCATTAAAATGAAGAGAAATTTTTGGTGATTCATTGATTTTTCTCAAAATAGATAATCATTGCATTGGGATATGAGAAGTAGCAATAAGGTAATTCTAGTTTGGAAGAAGTATCCTGGAAAAGTTTTATCTAAGTATGGGATTTCAGACTGATAACACTGGTCTATTAGACAAGGGAGTTAACAGTTGAGAAGACTAGGTTGACTCTATTAATCGTGTACCATATATTGGACAGGCAAGAGCTAACATCCAAAGAAAACAAACAAAACAGAAATTATTAAGAAGGTTCCAAAAGATTTGGTTGTTAGATCTCAAAAATCTACAGTCAGATAATGAGCAAAAGGAAAAAAAAAACAAATAGCAAAAACAAAGAAACAAACAAAAACCCCAAACAGATAACTGTAGCTATAATTTCCAAACTCAAAATGAATATTTAGAGGAAAAAATAACTGGACAAGAAGTAGAAAATGTAATAGGATTCTTGACAAAAAAAATACAGTACTCTTGGAACAGTTGGATTTGACACTGAATATAATAAAGCATGTATCGATTTTTTAAGTAAGCCTTTGGCAGACTTTTCAATGTAAACGGGAAGAAGGGGAAAATGTCAAATCCCTGCATAAAGTACTATGGATTATATTGCTAAAGTATATCAGTATTAAATTTTGGCACCCCAAACTCTCCCACTTAAAACACACACACACACACACATGTATATCTATATCCAGATAGAGATAGAGGTATAAATATACTAAAATATTTCCCAATTATATTTAAAATTTTAACATTCATTTTTTCACATAAGAGTTCCAAATTCTCCCCTTCCCTCCCCATTCACTGAAGCAAGCAATATGATATCAGTCATACATGCAAAGTCTATCAAAACCTATTTACATATTAGCCATATTACAAAAGAAATCTATACACACACACACCACACACTAAAGGAAATGAAAAATATATGCTTCAGTCTCTACTCCTCTACTCAGAATTTACTAATTCTCTCTCTGGAAGTGGAGAGTATTTTCATCATTAGTCCTTTGTAATTGTCTTATATAATTATCTTGATCAGAGTAGCTGTCTTTTATAGTTGATAATTGTCACAGTATTTCTGTCACTATATGTAATATTCTCCTAATTCTGTTCACGTCACTTTGCATCAATTCATATAAGGCTTTTCAGGTTTTTCTGGAATTATCCTAGTTGTCATTTCTTCCCCCTCTCTTTTTTTAGCTTTATAAACAACATTTTTCAAGGTGGAGCCAAGATGGCGGCATAGAAGCAGGAAAACTCTGTGTGCTCCCCTCATAACTACCTCAAATACCTATAAAAATGACTCTAGTGGGTGGCTAGTTGGCACAGTGAATAGAGCACTGGGCCTGGAGTAGGGAGGACCTGAGTTCAAATCCAGCTTCAGACACATCACAAAAGCTAGCCATGTGACCTTTGGCAAATCACTTAACCCCAATTGCCCTCCAAATTAAAAGCAAAAAAAAAAATGACTCTAAACAAACTTTACTGCTGCAGGACTCACAAAGTGACAGAGATTAACAAATCTCCCACTTAAGGCAGCCTGGAAGGTGGATAGGAAGGGTTCCTTGCAGCTTGCTGGGAGCAGAGCCTAGCCCCAAGTGAACAGGTGCTTTTAGCCTCAGGGCACCCAGGCCAGCCAAAAGCTGAATGGACTTTGGGAGAGTGGATCACCAGAAGCTGTGATGGTTTCCAGAATTATCAAATGCCAAAGACAAAGTGAGAGGTCAGTGTGGACTTTGAGAGTCCACACTGGGGGTCCAGGAGTGCTGAGGGAGAAGCGTCTGAGGCACGGCAGCCACCACCACATGGCTGATTCAGAGTTGCTGTCCTATAGATTGTAGGGGGACCAAGTGACCATACTGAAGGGTAATCACTCTTGCTTTAACCTGCTTAGATGCAGATTGCTGTCTAGGGTAGAGGTCCTGGGGTGTGTGACCAGGTGCCCGAGCTGGTGCAGGCTTCAGAGAGGGCAGCCAACTAATACCTCTGGCAGCTGTGAAAACCCCAGCAATTTTGGACAAAGCTCTCCTCTCTGGAAGCAGAGTTCTACTATGGTAAAAAGCTCAAAAGTCAAGTAACTGAGTGGTAAGGGAAAACTGCTACAATGCAGGGGAAGAACAGGAAGACAAAAGGGAATGAATCAACCTTACTCTCATTGAATTTGGCCTGGGAGGGAATGACATACACACTAAATAGGGTATCTTGCCCTACAGGAGAGTAGGGGGGAAAGAGGATGAGAGGGGAAAGATGGAGGGGAGGGCAGGTTTGGGGGGAGGATAGTTAGAAGCACGCACTATTTTAAAGGGACAGGTTAAAAATAGAGAATAGAACAAATGGAGGTGGGATAGGATGGAGGGAAATAAAGTCAGTCTTTCACAATATATCCACTATGGAAATGTTTTGCTTAGCTACATGTACACACGTACCACCTATATTGAATTGCTTATCTTCCCAGTAAGGATGGGTGATGAGGAAGGAAGGGAGGGAATCTAGAATTCAAAGTTTTGGAATCAAATGTTTTAAAAATATGTAATATTATTATTTACATGCAAATGTGAAATAAGATATACAGTCACTGGGGTATAGAGATGCATCTTGCTGTACTGAAAAATCAGAGGGGGGATGGGGAAGGATATACAAGAGAGCAGATTGGGGCTGGGGGTCTTCAGTGGGATTGCTGTTTTGGGGTGGTGAGTAGGGGGAAGATGAGAAGAAAATTTGTAACTCAAAATCTTTTGTAAATGAATGATGTAAACTAAAAAATGAAACAAAATTTAATTTAAAAAATAAAATAACATTTTTCCAATTACATGTAAAATTTAAATACATGTACAATGAGTTCTTCATTCTCTCCCTTTTCCCTCCTTGAGACAGTGAGCAGTTTTAAGTAGGTTATACATGTGCCATTATGTAAAAAAATATTTCCATATGGGTCATGTTGTGAAAGAAGACATAGACTCCCCCCCCAAAACACACACACACACACACACACACACGTGCGCACATGTGCGTGCACACAGTGAAAATTTCTATGCTTCTATTTGCATTCTATCTGTTCTTCCTCTGGATATGGATAACATTTTTCATCATATGTCCTTTGGAAACATACTGAATCATTAAATTGTTGAAAATCACTAAGCCATTCACAGCTGAGAATCATATGTTATTGCTGTTACTGGGTAGAATGTTTTCCTGCTTTTTCTCACTTCACTTTACATCACTTCGTGTCTTTCCATTTTTTTTTCCTAAAATCATTCTGTAGGTAATTTTTTATAATCAGATAGTATTCCATCACAAATATACAGCACAACTTTTCCAGTCATTCTCCACTTGATGAACAGCTTGTCAATTCCCTATTCTTTGCCACCACAAAAAGAAAGGTCCTTTTCCCTTACCTCCATTAAAAAAATATCTTTGGTATAAAAACCTAAAAATTATATAGCTGAGTCAAAGAGTAGGCCCAGTTTTATGGTCTTTTGGACATAAATTGCTCTTTATAATGATTGGATCAGTTCACAAATCCACCAACAGTGCATTAGTGCCAACATTTTCCCATACCCCCAATGACATTTATCACATTCCTTTTCTGTCAAATTAATGTGTGAATTGGTAGATCAGAGTTGTTTTAGTTTTCATTGTTCTAATCAGCAGTGATTTAGAGCATTTTTTCACGTGGCTATTTGTAGCTTTGCATTCTTTTCTTAAATTGCCTGTTCATTTTCATTTATTATTTGTTAATTGGGGAATCACCCTATTTTTATTAAAAGGGATCAATTCTTTATATATTTTAGAATTTAGCTCTCATCAAAGAAACTTGTCATAAGTTTTTCATTTGATGCCCTGCTTTCCTTCAAATTTTGGTTGCATTTCATTATGTTTGTGCAATCCATTTTCAGTTTCAAGAAATAAAAATAATGTATTTTACTTCCCATAATGCTCTTCTCTATTGTTTTGAAAGATATTCTTCCCTTATTCATAAACTCTTTCCTCATCCATTTGGCAGGTAAATATTTCCATGATTCCCTAATTTAATTATGATACCTCTCTTTAGATCTAAATCCCTTACCCATTTTGACCTTATCTTGGTATATAATATGAGATGTTAGTTTATGCCTGTTTCTCCCAAACATGCCATCCAGTTTTTCCAGTCATTTTCATCAATTAATGTGTTCTTATCCTCAAAGCTAGGTAGTCATTGTTTGTTCACTTTCTCATTCTATTTATTGACTTTGAACATTTTGTTAAAGTTGGGAGCAATTCCTGGTGTTGGTGGGCAGGGGAGGAACTATCTCAAGCATCAGCCTTTATTAAAGTGCTTTTTAAGAGCTATTTCTTGCAGTTTAGAAATTTTTGGTTTTTCTAAGGTGGTGTGATATGGGCAGTAGAGTGGTCAATACTTTCCTGATATGGGCTCTTGTCCTTACTCAGAAAGGGCCCCTGCTTCTTTGAAACTTCAAATGATACTGCTCCTCAAGGCTCCTGCTCTTTCACGATTAAAAGTGCTTCTCTCCACAGAACTGTGACTGAGAAGTGAGCATAGTAGTCAATGGAGTTGCCGTATAGTACCTAGTCTTTCACCCATTTTCTGACACAATATGAAATGTTATTACTCTCTCTGATTTGAAAGCTCTTAAGGCTGCTGCTGCTACTGTCACCACCCCCAAATTCCTCCATTAGTGTTACATCCATGTGAACTTTGAGCCAGTTTCCACTCCCAAGCCACCCATCTCTTTCTGACCATCTAAATTGTCTTGTGCTAGAAGAATGTCTCACCCTGACCTTTTGTTGCCTCTTACTCTCCAGAATTCAATTCAAGGAATAATTTTGAAATGATTTGAAGGGGAAAGTTGTGAGAACTTAACTTTAATGCTTCCTCTACTCTACCATCTCACCTCTATCTCCTCCACATTTAAAAAAAGCCCCTAAAAACTACATCATATCCTGTTGCGATTCTTTCCAACCATGTCTTACTGCTTTAGATTAATCTTTGCATCATTTGACCCTATCCACATTATGTTCAGGTGGGAGGGACTGGATCCTGACATGTACTTAAGTAAATTAAATATGAAAATACTTAGAAGTATGTTATAAATATTTCAATCCTGTATTTTATTTGTTGTTGTTGTTTTAATGATTCATTTGTTTATTTTTAGTTTTCAACATTCACTTCCATAAGATTTTGAATTTCAAAATTTCTCCTCTGTCCTCTCCTCCCCTCCCATCCAAAAATGGCATACAATGTGACATAGACTCTACATATACATTCATATTAAACATTTTTCACATTAGACATGATGTAAAGAAGAATTAGAACCAATGTGAGGAACCATGAGAAAGAAGCAAAATAAAGCAACAAAGAAAAAGAGAATGAATATTATGCTTCCATCTCCATCCAGACTCTAAAATTCCTTTTTTTCTGGATGTGGATAGCATTTTCCATCAAGAGTCTTCAGGAGTTATCTTAGATCTTTACATTTTTGATAGTTAAGTCTATCAAAGTCAGTCATCACACAATGTGATTGTTATTGTGTGCAATGTTCTGCTCACCTCACTCAACATCAGTTCATACAAGTCTTTTCAGGATTTTTGAAGTGTGTCTGCTCATAATTTCTTATAGCACAATAGTATTCCATTACATTCATATACCACAACTTGTTCAACCATTTTCCAATTGATGTTCATCCCCTCAATTTCAAATTCTTGGTTACCACAGAAAGAAATACTCTATTTTTGTACACTTGGGTCCCTTTCTCACTTTTTTTGATCTCTTTGGGATGCAGACCTAGAAGTGGTATTGCTGGGTCAAAGGGAAAGTACAGTTTTATAGCCCTTTGGTCATAGTTCCAAATTCCTCTACAGAATGTTTGAATCAGTTCACAGCTCCAACAAAAATGTATTAGTGTTCCAATTTTTCCACTTGTTCTCCAAGATGTATCATTTTCTTGTTTTGTCTCAATCCCATATTTTCATTCAGAGTTAAGAAAATCAAATCACAAATGAAATCATCTTCATGATTTTTAGTCTATTTCCAACCAGGAAAGATTATTATTTGATGGTCTTCCAAGCACTATTTTATCAATTTGATATTAATGTTGTACTTATTACCTTATGTTCTTTTGCTTTACCCAGAAAACTGAGACTGTATCAAGTGCAGTAACCAGCTAGCAAATATATATTAAATTACAATAGTGTGCACAGCCATGTGCTGGGCTCTGGAAAAGAGTCAAAGAATAGTTAAGAATCATTGCTTCCCCTCATGGAACTTTTGCTTAGGAGTGTGAGACCAATAACAGAAATCATAGTATGCAATATCACATTATAAATACAGTAGAAAATTTCAAAATAAAATTCCTCATGAAGTCCTAAAAGAATTCTAATTAATCATGAAGTAATTGGGAAAAGTTTTGTTAAGGAAATTATCACTTGAGATGAATCTTAAAGGATGGATAGCCATTCAACAGACAAAGACAGGGAGGGAGAATTGTCCAAACATAGTGAATTGTCTAAACAAAAGGTACATAGTTTGCAAAACACAATGTGTGTTTAAGAATGACAGATGCCTGATTTGGCAGGAAATAGAATGCTGGAGGAGACAAATATAAAAAAAAAATGTAGGTTAGCCTCAGAAGGAGAAGGGTACATAAATGACAGCAGAGAGGATGGAAATTTATTTAGTGAACAGTGTGCAACCATGTAATGGAAATGCAAATTTAAACATCTTCCCTGCCCTTAGGCCCTTTGACAGGCTTAAGAGACTCTGAGAACCTTCCTTGATTTGAAAATATACTCTGCCTCCTAATAGGCTGAATGTGGTCACATGGAGCCTGTGGAAGGAGGCTTGGTTTTCAGGAATGCCAACACCTTGATGCTGTGTGATTGGGCAGTGGGTCAAGAGGGTGGTTACATTCTCTGACCCAGGAGAAGTCTATATAATTCCTGATGTGAGGCTTTGCTTTGGGGTTCACTTTGGGAAGTATTGTGTGATTTGATCAGATAAGACTCTGGGAAGCCGTTGTTGCGAGCCCCCCGGCTTTGTAAAACCCAGATGTTGATTTGGTATGGATGTAATGGTTGGAAAGTTTGGAAACCTGTCTACTTGATCTGTTTCTCTGTCTTGATAATTATGTCTGTATACTCTGAAGTTTGGGGTGCTGACCTTTTTCCCCTGAACTGGGTAAATGATACATATTTGATTGATTAAAGTAAGCTTGTGAACCCATTTTTGAGTTGCTTTCCTTTAACAAAACAGATCTAAGAACCCATATTGGCAGCCACCCTGGGGACGCTGGGGTGCTTGCTGATACATGCCACTAAATATCTCTGGTCAGTAATGAATGACATTAACTCATTTATGCATAAAGAAATATATCTTAACCACAGTTTGGAGGATGGACTGAAAGATAGACTGAATGGAGCTGGCAATATCTGTGAGGAGGCTACTGAAACAGTCCAAGAAGTTAGTATTGAGGTTATCTATTTAGCTCTTGGAAGTAAGAACGAAGAAGGAAGGATTTATATGAGAGGCAGTGTGGAGATAGGGAATGAAAAAATAAAACAGGATATGAGAGATGAAGGAGAGAAATACTTATCTCTAATCAATCAATAAGTATTTATTAAGTATTTACTATGTGCCAAGAAATAAACTAAGCACTTGAAATATGCAGAAAATTTAGAGTCCCTGCCTTCAATGACCTCAGAGAACACAAGAGAATTTGGGAAATAGTGTCCAGAAAAGGGAGCTTTGAACTAGACAGTAGCAAGGACCGTTAGTATAGCCATGCTTAAAACCAAACATTATCATTCCCTTTCTATAAAGAAACATTACAGAGTATCAATTTAATTATTATTCCCTAAATAAGGGATAAATGGAGGGGAAAGAACAAGAGCCAGGTAGCAAAAGGACCAACGGCACACACTGATGAATCTGAGTGGAGACATATTGCTACAGGGATGAACTTTTGCAATTAGCCAACCCAGCTCCAAATCAAGAGCTTTTGTCAATGTGAGCCAGTATTCTTTACCATGTTTGTACCACCTTTGTACCATAACACACAGGGTAACTGGCTGCTTTAATTAAGGTGTATTGAGACTTTTACGTGTCCAAATCAAAAAGGTAGGATTTGCTTGCTTCTGCAAGGCATTCACAATTATTTTATTTTAGCCTGCTTATTTCTTATCTTAATAATTTTTGTACCTGTGATAAATGGGTTCCTCTAAAGTGTGGGGGCCTCATTAGGCAAGGAGCTTGGGTCAGTGACCAAATATGCTTTGGCATAATGTTTGTACTGTGCATGGCAAAGCAGATGGTAAAATATGTAGGCATATCTTAGTTTCCTGGATGAATGATTGGATGAGATAAAAATTGTGATCTGTGATTGGTTAATTGTAGTGGCTTAAATGAGTTTGCATTCATTCAATCACCAACCAGAACAGCTCAGCCATTGGGTACATATCCAAATCTAAATACACAAGGTAGGATATGATTTTTTCAACATCAGGCTTCAAGGATATTGTTCCAGGAAGGGAAAGGGGAAATCAAGGTCACACAACATGGCTGGTGTGGAATAGGACTTCTTTTACATGAGAAATGGAGAAGAGTAGGCTACTCATGATGCTAAGTTGTTTTTTTTTTTTCTTTTAAGCAATTGGGGTTAAGTAACTTGCTCAAGGTTACACGGCCAGTTATTTCTGGGTGTGGTGGTAAGTATCTGAGCCTGGATTGGATCCCAGGTCATCCCAACTCTGGGGTTGGTGCTCTTACTCAGTCAGCCACCTGGCCACCCCTAAGCAATCGGGGTTAAGTAACTTGCTCAAGGTTACATGGCCAGGTGTTTCTGGGTGGGTGCTAAATGTCTGAGCCCAGATTTGATCTCAGGTTATTCTGATTCTGGGGCTGGTGCTCTTACTCACTGTGCTACCTGGCTGCCCCCTTACTAAGGTTTTAAGTAATGGAAGAGGGAAATTTATTGTGAGGTGGGTGTGGTTGGAGAGAAGGGGACAAATATAGAAACTGTAGTGAAAACAAAATAAATCAGGGTAGAGTAGAAAGATTAGTAAGTAGTAGTCAGCAATCAGTTGAGGTATATATACCATAAATACATAGTGTACAATGTCACCTAAATGCCATTGCTTTCAATAGAAATATTCAGGGGCAATCATATATGACACAACAAAAAGAGTAGAAATCCAGGTTTAGCCAGCACTGATGATTAACATTTTTAAAACAGTAGAAGGCTGTGGGCAGAGGAACAATTCTAGAGTCATAGCTATGGAGATATTAAAATATAAAATTATGAATTCCTTTTTGAATATGAAAGAAAAAATGTGAAAGAAAGGAAGATATATTGGGAGAAAAGTGATGGGTAAAGAAACAAGACATCATAAGGGAGTTGTGTTTTTGTATATATAAGAAAGGTGGGGAAAGTATCAACCATGGGATTTCAAAGTTCTGTGATCCTAAAGTGGGTGCCATTCTGAGAGAAGGCGAGGTCTAACATATAATCACATACAAGTGTAGATGAAATAAGAGTGGATAAGAGACGTCACTGCCATTAAAGAATTTAAAGAAATTATGTCGTTTAGCTAGAGGGGCCTTTAACACATATAGTAAAGTCTCCTAGGATGATGATAAATTTAGAATAGAGATTAAGGTTTTTATTAATAAATCGAAAAATTAGGGTTCATGACATGGAGGTTGGTAGTAATAAGAGATAGTAAAGGGCAACACATAAATATTGAATATATCTCAAAAAGGATAAAGATCGTTGAGGATAAGGAGTAAATAAATGGTACAGAAAGCAATTTTTTCATAGCTCTACTGATTTGAGGGTTTTAGAGGAGTGGGTACAAGTACAGAGGTTTTCAAATGATGAAGTACTGCAAGGGAAAATAGAGATTTCAGTCAAAACCAAGAGATGAAAGGGATGTTGAGTGAAAACTTCAAGAGACTGAAGAAGCTGTTGACAAATGAGGACTCTGAAGAAAGGAGAGGGGTCAGATTGCAAATAACTATGTTGGAACATATCGTAGCCTATGTTGACCTGGTGGCTCATCTCATAGCCAAATATCTTAGCAAATGAATTACTGAATAACAACTCAGGGTAGAGTGTTTGTTGCACATGAATCATAATTTTTCTGATTATTGGTTTAGTAGTAGATTTGTGTTAAAACAGAAGTTAAGGCCATGAACAAACCATTTGGACTATTGTTAGTTTTGACCATGTAACTCCTTATAATCTTCTGGGTTATGTGTAAGAGAGATTAGCCTCTGGGATATGAAAATTTTTTTTCTCAGAGGCCATCCAAAGCCATGATGGCAGAATCCTATCTCTATGGTGATGGGGTCAATAAATGAAGAAAACTGATCATGGGCTAAGTCCCCCAATCTGTCCTTCCATCTATCATCCATCCCCCACCTTTATGCCCTTCATCCCCACTTACCTTTAGGGTAAGGCACCCAATTAAGTCTGTATGTTATTCCCTCCTTATTCCAAATCCAATGAGAATAAGTTTTATCCATTCTCTTTCACCTCTACCTTTTTCCCCTCCATTGTAACAGCTTTTTCCTGCCTCTTCTATGTGAAATAATTTACCCCATTGTATCTCTCTCTTTCTCCTTCTCTCAAGAATATATTGAGAATATATTCTCTCACCCCTTAATTTTCTTTTTTAGGTATTGTCCTTTAATAATTCACCCTGTGCTCTCTGTCTCTACAACACCCATACACACACACACACACACACAAACACACACACACACACA